>NC_135792.1:2736666-3073333 GCF_051106095.1 Pogona vitticeps
AAAGAACTAGCAACGGTCCTTATAAATTTAAAGAACTGGAAAATGAGTGTGGTAGTTTTTAGCGTTTGTGTTATCTTGATATTTTTGCTAGATAGGTCTCCAGGACTCCTGAAACACACCAGAACAAATAAAGACGCCACCCAGCCGCCTTCCACCATTCAGCTGTGGAAGACTGCAATCGTAAACGGCCTAAAATAATATTTACTTTACTTCTGCCTCCACCTTCCTTTGATGTCATCAAGGATCCTGTTGCCTTATATAATGGGGTCATCGATAACTGGTTTCCAGAGGCTTTTCCAAGGAGAGCCTAATTCTGTTAATCTTTAAGGTCCTGTTTCACTGTGTGGTTCTTTTTGCCACTTAATATTTGCTGACACCAGACATTCTGCATTTTTGTTTTGTTTTGTTTTGTTCATTTGTTACTGAGGAATCTTTATCATTAACCCGGACTAAGCCTCTATAATTAACTTGCAAGCAATTTCTACAAGAAGAATGTGTTCACAGGATCTCTATTCTAGATTCCTTCCTCGAGCAATGTACAGTAGTTTAAAATATATGCTCGGGTGTTTTCAATTGGTAAACTTTTCCATCAAACAGCTGTCAATGCATTCCAGTGGGGGGGAAAATTCACCAAAAATTAACGAAGAGTCAGAACAAAGCCAAATTAAGTTTGCAAAGGTTTTACAAGGTGCACTAACTATTCCAAGCACTTAAAACAGTTTTTGAACATTTTAAGACACTTTTAAAATAGCGAAAACGGAACATCGCTAAGCGAAACAGGGGACCTAGACTGTCATCGCTAAGCGAGGCAAGGTCCCGAACATCGCTATGTGAAATTTCCCCATAGGGAACATCGCTAAACGGAGCACAAAATCATCCAAAAACCTCATTGCTAAGCGAATACATCATTAAACGAGGCAATCGCTAAGCTAGGCACCACTGTAGTTTAAAATATATGCTCGGGTGTTTTCAACTGGTAACCTTTTCTAAGACGAAATTCAAACACCATCCAACCACATGGCCTTAAGATGAGGCCTCTCCATGGTTACTTCCCTCCTGTTTACTTTTTTTTAAAAAAAAAATATCTATCATCTCAAAAGCTGGCACTCTTTTTTGCACTATTCAGTTGGCTTTGTATATTACTGCAGTATAGATTTTGGCACGTGCGCTTGACAATCCGAACCACAGCAACCTGCTGTAAATTGGGATTATTGTCCCCTTGTAATGAAGGTTGAAATGCAGAAACTTAGAGAAGGTGACCTGCTTAGGGACCATAAAGGAAGTCTGTGGCAGAGGAGAAGTTTTAAACCAGGGAACGGCACAGGTTCACAGCAGTCTCATGATAGCTCCCTGACGTACAGACCTGGCTGTTTGAGGGGAGAAATGGGTTCCCTTAATTCCTCTAGCATGGGAATCCTAGCTAGAGAGGTGTTGAGCTTGTTTGATCCGTGGATGTGCCTTTCCTCTGGCTCCCACCTCCCTGTCTCCTGGCCCCAGAGGCCACTGCCCCACTCTGCCTAATGGTAAGGCCGGCCCTGACCTTTCTTCTTCTGTTGCTGGTTCTCCCAGTGCAAAGGACGTTTCAATCTGCTCAGCCTTAAGACTTAAGTTGATCCACTCAGTGCTGATGTCTTTCAGGCAGTGTTTACTTTATTTCTCTTAAAGTTTACTCAGCCTTCAGGCGAGTGAGCCGTGCTTCCCGTCACATACACACGTATTTATCTATATTCATCCGTGGACCTTCACCGGACATCTACAGAATGCAAGAAGACACTTTTTTTATTACTTAACATTCAATCCACCAATACCGCACACATCTCTGGTTTGTACCTGGAAGAGCAACACCCAGTTTTAGAACAAAAGTATAAAAATATTTTGCAGTATAAAAATATTTTGCCCTGTTGAAATCCATCCAGCTAAGACGAGTGCCAGAAATCTCTCTACTTTGGCTGTCGGTGTGTGGGATGGATGGATTTACCCCTAAGCCCCTCCGAAGGTGGGTCGCAGTGATGGCTTGCGCCAGCTGTAGTCTGTGGGTGGAAGCAAGCAAGCCTGCTGGACGAGGGAGAGAGGTCAGGGGTCAAATGTGGGCATTCATGTGCTTATGGATGCAGACGTACAGTTATGTGTGCATGCGCGCGGACACGCAGTGTGGGGCTTGGAGTTCACATAGGATGAAACATGCTGTCTCTAGTAAGGAAGAGGTGGGGGGGTTGGGAAACATCGACGATGGGGCAGCATCCCGCTTCTTCTAAGGGGCCAGTTTCCACTGGTGGATAAAAAGGAAGAAGCCCCCCCACCCCCAAAGATGCATAAGGTTATCTGGAGAACAAGATTGACCAACTTCATTCTGACTCATGTTGGCCCTCCTTGTTTGGCCTTTGGTTACCCCGATATTCAGGCAGCACCTTTTGCAAGCGTTCCACCCCCCCCCCCCCCGTTCCTTATCTGCCTGTGACGCAGCTGGAAGAGTCCTCTTGTTCCCCGTGTGTAGCGTTTTGCTGCTGGACGACACAAAAAGCACTCTTTCGTCACTGCAGCATAAACTTTGTTTGCCGAAGGTCAATGGCAAAAGTCTGTTAGGTCTGGAGGATTCTCTTCCCCCCCGCCTCCAACTGACCTTGTGTCTTCCACTACCTCCCATGGAGGCTGTGGGTGATGGGGCTTGTAGTCCTCTAGGGGAAAGAGTTGCATTGTGCCTCTTATTTGAACCCTGCTTCTCAATAACACGCGAGCACTGTGTGGTTCTTCCCTCTGTGCTTGTCTTAGGCGCCCTGATGTGGTGCCTGAAATTTACCTAGCCATGACAGGCAGTGACATTTCCTTAGCCTTATATAACATGTTATCAGGACTCTGTGGATCGCCCAGGTTTTCTGGCTGTTTCCTTCGTACAAGTTCTACGTTTCTTTTTCGCCGAGTTCTTGCAGTTTGCAGGATGCTTCAAGCCTGTGACCTCAGGTAGGAGCTTGTTATGAAATTCCCTTCAGTGACAGTTACCCAGCGGGGAGTTCTGGATGGCTCGTAAGGCTCATCCGAGCCTCCGAGTGCCATCGGAGGTTAATTCCGAGGCTTCCTCTTTCGGTTACAGCTCTTGTCAGTTTGAATCCCACACAAGCTGTACTAGCAGAGAGACTGCAGCCAACGTGACATGTTGGGCAGGCTTGTTCCTGAGTGGATGATCTGATCTCTTTGGGAACCGATTTATCTATTAGGTTGCAACCCCGTCCTTCTGGGAGTATAGCCTGTGGAACTCAGTGGGACTTGTTTCTGAATCGTCACAAAGTAACCATAATCATGTGCTCTCAAGTCAATTCGGACTTTATGGCAACACTTTTCAGGGTTTCCCTCAGAAGTGGTTTGCTGTTCTTCCGGGGTTTCCCCGGGACTCGGTTGCTGGCCCAAGGCGGCCTCTTCTCCTGGGAGGCCCCATGGGGAATCAAACTCCCAACCTCCAGCTCTGCTTGTGGATATATGTGAGATGTTCAATTTTTTAAAAAAATTTCTATCACCAGTGAATTTCGGTGGGCAAATGAGGATTTGAACTCAGACCTCCTAGGTCTTCATTCAGCACGCTCCACGACACAATACTGGCTCTTGGGTCATCTTTAGGACACTCCAAAAAATGGTTCGGCCAGTTTTTAAGATGATGGGCCTCCTCATGCTTAAACATGGTTTTCCTCCCTGTAGGGATGGAGGGCTGGTTGATTTAAAGTTCTGTGTAAATTTACTAGGAAGAAAATCTCAGTGGGTTCATTCGGGTTTATCCCCATGAGGAAGCAAGCAATGGTATTGCACCATAGCACAGTCCTTTGGTAACATGTTTTTAAACATATTTTGTAATTTTGTTGAAGTATACCGAGCCCTAAAGTCCTTGGGGAAATTCTGTCTATCTGTCTTTTTACCTCGAAATCTCTCCCCGACAACCCTGCTAAGAAGGACTGGCTGTTGTTTTCTGTCAAGGAAAAGGTTCATTACATTTCAAGGCTCCATTAGAGCGAAGCTATACGTTATAGATACCCCATCATTGAAAGAGGAAATTCCTTAAATGCTGAAAGCAGCGGGAGCTTTTCTCACCTCCTGTAGTTTGGGAATTAGCTTGCTTTGTTTCATGATTTGTCTTGGGAAGTAGAGAAGACTTAGGGTATTTTCTCTCCCCCCCCCCCCCACATGGGGGAAGTTTCAGCTGCTAGATTTCTGCAGCTGAAACTTGTCATCCCCAGGGCTTTTGCTAGGAAATCCCCAGGACTTTTGCTAAGAAATCCCCAGGACTTTTGCTAGGAAACTTGTCATCCCCAGGGCTCTTGCTAGGAAATCCCCAGGGCTTTTGCTAGGAATAAAAATGTGCAAAACCCTTCTGTTTTCTCCACCGAGCCTAGCTCAGGCACTGCTCTTTTCCAGGAGACGTTTAAAGGTAACGGTATTGGCCAAATTCCCAAAGTCAGTTTTGCTCTGATATCTGAAGACAAATTCCCAAAGTTAGTTTTGCTCTGATACCTGTAATTACCTGTATTAGGGCAAAAAAAAAGGGGGGGGGGACTGAAAAATAGGTGCAAGATTTTGAGATTTCTAAATCTCTTCTCTAAGGGAAATATTACAAAAAGCAAGCAGGAAAGAGGAGGAAGAAGGAGGAGGCAGGAGAGAAGTTCTTAAACTTGCCACATTCCTGAGCTGCGTAAATGAAATTAGACGGCTGAGTAATGTTTGACTTCACAGCCAGTCCCCGGGCAGCCTTTGTACTCCGTCCAATGGGGCAGGAAGGGGGTCTTGCTTCGCTGAGCCCCACATCTTGGGAGGCCTTTAACCTTGTGTCCACCCCAGCCATCGGTCCATCGGCCGCATCCAGCAGCTGCCCAGTGTTTTCCTTTGAAGGGAAAACAGGCTCGTAATTCTCATCTGTATGATTCTTCACATGCAACAAAACACGAGCTCATCCTTTGTATGACAAACGCCTTCATGCATGCTGTCCAAACATTAGAAAATCTTGCCTTTTCGTTAATTTTTCCTTTGGTTACGTCTCCCAACAACATCCAGTTCCTGTTTTTAATATGAAGAGAGTGTGATTGCATGCGACTCAAATGCTGATCAGAAATTTTCTCTATAACATTTTGCCTTCCAGCACCATGGTTCAAGAGAACCCAGTGGTGTTGTATGTGGCAGTGTTTAACGGGCAGGCTGTACCTCCCTGGCTGTACAGTGGTGCCTCGCTAGACAGTTACCCTGCATGACAGTTTTTTTGCTAGACGATGACTTTTTGCGATCGCTATAGCGATTCGCAAAACAGTGATTCCTATGGGGGAATTTCGCTGGACAATGTTTGGTCCCTGCTTCGCAAACCGATTTTTGCTAGACAACGATTTGCTGTTCGCTAGACAATGATTTCGCTAGACAGCGATTTCAGTGGAACGGATTATCATCATCTAGCGAGGCACCACTGTATTCTAAGATTTATGAAACTGGCAACATGCTATCTCTCTCTCTGTTGTGCCAAGCCCACGATTAAGCTGTGTGAGGTTATATGGATGGGAGAGTAATGACAAATTCATGCATGGCAGATACATTTCAGTAGTGTTCAGTGATATGGTATAGACTCCTCAAATACTCCTCTTTTTCTTTCTCATACACTTTTTTGTAAGCAGAGGACATCTTCAGCATTCCTTCTGGTTTACCCGGAGCTTAGAAAAGCAACTTTTTGAGTTACAGCTCAGAGAATTCCCTAGCTGGCAACTTTTCCAAGCTGGCCCAAAATATTTCCCCATGAAACTTTCTTAGATAAAGACTCCAGCTTCTGGAAGGGCTTCTGAGAGCATGATCCCCTTTGTAAACAAGGTGCACGGGGAGCGTTTGCCATGTTTTAGAACCTAGCCTTCTTGTCTGTGAGAGGAGAATGATGGGAGGACGAGGAGCGTACCGGTTGAAGAAGCTTGGAAACTGGGTTTTGAGGCGGCCCAGCCTCCTTGCTTAGGGCTGCTGCATCCGAGGGTCAAAGGGGTGGTCATGTCCTCTAGCCTCTGACAGGAGAGGAACAGGATGTTCTCTCGTTGTGGCCAGTTTGGCAAAAACAGGGAGCCGGTGGGGCTTGCTGGAACGGTAGAGGTCACTGAGGAACCAGATACAGCCCACCCTGTTGTAAATGGCAATGCGTGTAAATGCAGTCACTTTCTTAGATAAAATTTTGATGGGTTATTTCTGTGCTTTTTCTTCCCTCCAACAGGGAATCAAGAAGCCTTTCACCGAAGTCATCAAAGCCAATATTGGGGATGCGCACGCCATGGGTCAACGGCCGATCACCTTCCTTCGCCAGGTGAGGGGCTGTCGGGCCAACGGAGAGCCCCCTCTCCAAAAATCTTACTTGCGAGAGTAATGAGTGAGGTCTACCACCAACATAAGCAGTAACCCAGTTCTGTGTTTTTTCTTCTTCTTTGCTCCCTGGACAACTCAGGTGGTTGCACTCTGTACGTACCCAAACCTGCTGGACAGCCCAAGCTTCCCGGAAGACTCCAAGAACAGAGCGAGGCGGATATTGCAGGGCTGCGGAGGGAACAGCTTAGGTACGCTTCTCATATTGGTTTAATTTATACATGTTTTGCTGCCATTTCCTTTAATGCTACAGCATTAGTACATAAATATATGGCTGTCTTTCTACGGCAATTTCCGATGCCAATCAAGACAGCCTACGTTTCATTTTGGATCTGTTTCTTTTAAACAGTGTGTGTTCCTTTTCCCACCTTCCCTCTTAAATCACATATGGGAAAACGCAGGCTTCCTCCCTTCTGGATTCCCCCCCCCCTCCCCAGTATCCTCCCAAACCAAAAGCTGAATTTGTTCAAACCCTGTTTCCTGCAGGAATAAAGCGCCCACATAATATGCCAGGCTACCACTTCAGTCCTAGGCGTGTTTACGTAGAGGCAGGGTGGGTTTGATCTAAGTCAAATTGATTTACATCATGATTTAGATCACAATTTAAAATTTAAAACTTAGATTATTATTTTTTTGATGATTTAAATCAGTGCTGTTTGTATACCTTTCCTGGATTGCTTCTATGGGATGTGCCTTCCATGGATCTCAATGGGATTTATTCTGAGCTCAGGGTCCGTAAAATGAAAAATAATCCACTCGGGTAGCAGAGCTGTTCCCCCTTTGCTGGTGAAGCGCCACAGATCGCGTCCTGGCTGCAGGGCATCGCTGAGAACTGCAGCAACCTGACAGTCTTGATTAACTTTTCCTGGCTCGGGATGAAAGCAATGTGATGTTTCGGAAGGCGCAATTAAAAAAAAAGAGACCTGTTCCCTGGCTTTGTTTTGGCTTTCCTTTTTTTCGGTGACGAAAGCTTATTTGACATTTGATGGGACTTGTGAAAAATCAGGGGAGGGCGGGCCGGGCCGCCGTACGATGGCGTTGGACTTGCTTTGCTGCTGTTCCATCTTGTCAGACCAAATCCTGCTTGCTTGTTTTGTGGCTTTCGGTCAAGGATGGGAAAAGTGTTGGGCCAGATGTTGTCCAGCCAGATGTTGCCCCCTGGGATCTGCCTTCCACACCAGGGCGGGCGGTGGCTGAAAATTTGAGATACGGCGTGTGAAATCCTCTCGCTCAGCATCCTAAGTTGCAACCCGAGGAGACCCTTTGGATCCATGGGGATCGGGGCGTGGGTGTCAGCTAGCTTCTCTGTAGGCCCCGTTGACTCTTGAAGTTGCAACTTGCTGTGCTAAGTGACAGGATTTCAGCCTCTGTGGGTGAAGGAGGCTTAGGGTTCTGCCTGCCCATTCTGCCCTTGGTCAGGACTTGGTGTTTCTTGCATTCCTCAGAGCCTGCCAAGGCCTTGAGCGTCTCTTTCCCTCAGCGCAGCATGTAACTTTATTTTATTTTATTTGAATCCACCGTGACATGGTTTCAAGTTATATCAGCCGCTGCAGTCCGTCAGCCTCCAGCTGCTTCGAGCGACCGCCTTGCGTTTGCAGGAGCCAGGGAATATCTCCCAGTTGACGTGCCTCGGTGGTAACTCAAGCCATGCCGAGACAGCAATACGGGGCAGATTTCGCTCGCAACAGCAGGAAAGTCCCCGCCTGTTACCACTCCAGCCTGGACAAGCCAACCAGCTGGATGGAGCTCACTCCCAAAGAGTGTTCCCCGGATGGTAGCCTAAATTTTATTGGTCTTGCAACGTGGATGGCCAGTTCCCTTCTTATTCAGGCAGACCGCCTCCGCTCAGCATGCTGGATTTACAGGTGTCACCTTGTGGAGTAGATATGTTGCATTAAATCTTCCCTCCGGGCATCATGTGTTGCTCTAGATCGGTGGTCCCCAACCTGGGGCTTCCAGAGGTTCTTGGACTACAACTCCCAGAAGCCTTCACCACCCTCACCTCTGTTGGCCAGGATTTCTGGGAGTTGAAGTCCAAGAACCTCTGGAGGCCCAAGGTTGGGGGCCGCTGGTCTAGATCTTTTGGATCACAATTCCCATGAATTCTAGCCAGCACAGCAGCAGGTGAGACATCATGGGAGTTGTAGTTCAGCAGCCTTTGGAGAGGAACATGACTTTGCTCTCTTGGAAGCCTGGTGCCCCCTTAATGTATTGAGCTTGAGAAACACACATTTTGATGCACAGGGAGACGTGAATCTGCTTTCCACCCGATCGCCGCCTCTCCTGTCACTTCCTGTTTGAAGTTGTCATTGCAATACCCTGAAGTGGTGCTTGTGGTCATTCTTACCTTTCCTCTCGAAGGCGTGTCTTTGGGATATATAGACGATAGGTGCTCACAAAGGCAAATAAAGGCCAGCAGCGTTCCTAGAGATTAATGGAGGATATTAGTTCCAGACCTGATGGAATCTGAAAATATGAGAAATGCACAAGCTCATTCAAGGCCAGGAGAGCTGCTAAGACTGGCTTGGCTTTAAATCCCAGGCTTCAGGATGGTGGAGAGGATTTGCCCTGGATTTCAGATGCACCCTGCAATTGTATGCGGACAATTGGCTCGGTGATCAATTGGACACGCTGACGTTCCATCAGCTGTATGGAGGTGTTCCTATTAGGACATGCTCACCACACATTAGGGGATTGTGTGGGTCTTGCCTCCCTGCTTGGTCACTTCCATCATCTTGAAATCTTGGAGGGGGGGGGGGAAATCATTCCGAACGGGAGAGCCTCTTTGGTCAGCAGAACTGCACCTGATTTCCCCCCCCCCAGGTTCCAGGTCATGTGAGGATGGCCTCCCTTCCCGGTTAGTGGAGGCTCTCCTTGTCACCCACCACACTTTCAGGGTGTCAACCCAGGGGACGGAGGAAGGTGTTTCCACCTGCTTTTAGGTGGATGGAAGGGACTGCTTTGGGAGGCAAACAGGGAGGGAGTAGCATCCTAGCTCTTCTCCCAAACTCTCTGGCTCTCTTAAGGACTAGGAACTTAACAAAACCCTAGCCCCAAAGAGGGCCAGCGGTGATGGAGCAGTGTGGGCCTCGCAGCATGGTCCCAGGTCCCCTGCTTTCCTGCGGCGGGTGCAGAAGGAGATTTGAGTGGTTTCTGCACACAATCTGGCCCCATTTTCTCCTTGGCCTCAGGCAGCAAAATAACTTGGTCTGGCCCACGATCAGCAATCCAGAGGTTCAAATCTCAGGATTTCTTCCCTGGTTTCCCTCCTGTTGCTCCATGCTGGGTCCCTGTCTCTCAACAGGTTCTTACAGCGCCAGCCAAGGGGTGAACTGCATTCGGGAAGACGTTGCCGCCTACATCGAGCGGCGAGATGGAGGGGTTCCCGCGGATCCGGACAATATCTACCTGACCACCGGAGCGAGTGATGGCATTGCAGTGAGTTTGGCTTTTATCGCCTGCCCGACATGGAGTAATAAACGGCAGCCTCTTTTACACCTTCCTTCCCGAAGCTGCTGCCCTTATTTGATCTCCATCTCCCCCTTGGCCGTGCTGTCCCTCGGGTCTGATGGGAGTTGTAGTCCACAGGATCGGGAGGGCACCAGACCTGGGAAGGCTGCATTACAAATGGAGGGGCTCAAGGCCTTGGCATGGCAACTGGAGGCTCTCCAAGCCCACTGTTTCGAACAATCGGGGCTAGAGATGAGCCCGAACCACAGATTTGGTGGTTTGCGCCGGTTCATCCTTTGGACGAAAAGGTGTTTGGTGCTTCCAATTTGGCCAATTTCCAAACACACATTGGGACTATGGGGCTCCTGGAGGAGGTGGGCCCTCCCAGTGTTGGAGCTTGGCTTGGGAGGGGGGGCAGCAGTGTTTGTCTGGAATCGTGGGCCTCGGGTGTTGTTGAGAAGGGAGGTCTCTTCCCCCCCCAATGCTCAGGGAGGTTTGGCTCCGCACTGACGCTTGGGTCCTCCTTTGCCACCACAAGCTGTTGGTATCCCCCCCCCCCCGAACCACTGACAGACTTCTGGGTCAGTCAAGACAGAAGGACAGGAATCTCAGCAAAATGTCTGACATGACTTTCCGGGCCCACAGACAAGACCCTTCCCCATTGCCTTCAGAGAAAATAAAGTGGTGCCTCACTAGAGGATGATAATCCATTCCACTGAAATAGCTGTTTAGCAAAATCATTGTCTAGCGAAAAGCATTTCCCCATTGGAATGCACTGAAACCGGTTTAATGCGTTCCAATGGGGAAGAATCGTCGTTGTCTAGCAAAGATCAGGCATAGGAAAGCCGCTTTGCGAACCACCGATCAGCTGTTTAAATCGCTGTCTTGCGAAGCTTAGGTCCCGAAACCACCTGTTTTGCGAGCGCGGAGGGAGCTGTCAAAATCATCATCTAGCGAAAATTGGTTTGCGAAGCAGGGACCAAATATTGTCCAGCGAAATTGACCCATAGGAATCACTGTTTTGCGAATCGTTATAGCGATTGCAAAAAGTCATTGTCTAGCGAAAAAACTGTCATGCGGGGTAACTGTCTGGCAAGGCACCACTGTATATTATAGGAGGCACTGGCTCCCTATTCCACCCTTATGGCCATCTCTTACTCTGAAAGTTTTGGTCTAAGATCTTCTTGATCCCCGAAGGAGGCATGGCTGGAGGAGAATAAAAACTGGCGTTCTTCAGCAAGTTGTGGAGAATAGCTTTATGGTGGAAACCCTGAGAGCCAGTGTCGTGTCCTGGACAGGGTGATGGAGCAGGACTCGGGAGATGTGGGTTCTAATCCCTTGCTGGGCCATCGAAACTCACACGGGAGAATGACTGTGAAACCACTCTTTAAATGTCTCACATACCTCGAAAACCTAAACTCTTCCTCCGGTTCTCTCCTTGTTTTCCTCCAAGAAAATTGGGAAACTTGGAGGGTGAAATAGGGGCAGCACAATTTTGGCTGACCTTCCGTGGGAGATCCACCCCGCTCCCCTCGAGTGGGAGTGTACACAAGGGTGTGATTGTGTTGCAGCAAACCAAACCTGTCAATATTTGCCCTGTTGCCTCCACAGATTTTGATTTTTGTCAATTTCATTTAATTTCAGTTAGGTTAATGGTTCTTCTTTCCCTTCTTGGCTGCCTCGGGGGAGGAAAACACATAATTAAAAGGCCATCGCCTGGCCTGGTTAGGTATTGCAGAACTCCTTTTTTGACGGTTTTATTGACTCGGTGTTCCCATGGTCTTTGAGGTGACAATAAGTTGGGAACAGACATAGGAACAACCATCTGCATTGAGCAGAGGTTGCCAGAAAATGGTGCAATGCGATGAATCGGTGCCCTAGTTTCCTGTCTTCTTAATGAATTTGAAATCAATTCTTCTTTAGATTTTTTTCCCCTAGATTTTAACGTTAAATGCCAGCCGTTTGTCACACTCATCTGTAGTTGCCAGCTGTGGCCAGAAGTCAGTGGAGGGCTGGTATTTTGCAGGAATCAGCCAGGTGGAAGCTGGGAATATGAAAACAGTGGTGCGGGTTCAGACAAACATTCGCTTCAACCCAACATCCTGTTTCTGTCCGTGCCTGGCTGAGAGGGCCTGCGGACTCTGCGGAGGGAAATTCAACATACACACAGGTGGCTGACACAACTTAATCAGAGCTGCATCTTTCGTGTATTTCTAAAAGCATCTGTGGGCATGAAAACATCCCCAGGAAGAGTCTGGTTTCGCAAGCTATCCCTGTTGCAATACAAAGTATTTAAGAAGGCTTTGATATTGGATGGGCAATGAAAAGCCATTAAGTTTACAAAAGACCTGTCCCCCTTTTATTGACCCAGCCTGATTCAGCTGGCTGCATTTTTGGATTCTTGTCTACGGCTAGGGAATGAGTGCCATTGAGTTTATACTTTCACTGCTGTAGGAATGCTTCATTGTTTTGGGATTGTGGGCAACCTAGAAGCTCGTTAAGTGATAAGCCCTCCTTCTTCTTTCCCTTCCTTCTTGACAAAGACTATTCTAAAGATCCTCGTCTCGGGAGGCGGGCGATCCCGAACCGGCGTGATGATCCCGATCCCACAGTATCCCCTCTACTCGGCCGCCATTTCGGAATTGGATGCCATTCAGGTGAACTATTACCTCGACGAGGAGAACTGCTGGGCCCTCGACGTGAATGAGCTGCGGCGCTCCTTGAACGAAGCCAAAGCCTACTGCAACCCGAAGGTCCTTTGCATCATCAATCCCGGGAACCCCACAGGTACGCAGAACCTTTCCCCTGCTTGTTGTCCTTTTCGTTCTGTCTCTCTCTTCTGTTTCCTTCCAAGAATCAGGCCTTGGCTTTTGTTGTTATTATTAATTTTTTGGCAAGTGTCTTACCTGGCCCTTCTCTCCTGCCCTTAAATTCAGGACAAGTTCAAAGCAGAAAATGCATTGAAGATGTGATCCATTTTGCCTGGGAAGAGAAGCTGTTCCTTTTGGCTGATGAGGTAAGGAATCTCATGGATTAAATATATATAAAAATATATCTGGCATAAGATTTCATAGGAGTCTCGATCCTACCCTGGAAGAATAGGCTGCAGTCAGAAAGGCTTATGCCTTGGGTCCTTTTAAGGAGAAAGGTGGGATTAAAAATATTTTAAATAAATAACTGCCATTGGTTAGTCCTCACAGGACTGCATCAGGCTAAAATGTCTCTCCTTTATCACAGGGCGTGTATTTTCTGCCATGTCTTTTGCCTTATGCATGACATACAGTTTGTAGTTCCTAAGCAGAAAAAACTCTTCCTGTGTTTTCTGCTGGCACAGGTTTATCAAGACAATGTCTACTCGGAGAGCTGTCACTTCCACTCCTTCAAAAAAGTCCTTTATGAAATGGGCCCAGATTACTGCAACAACGTGGAGCTGGCCTCCTTCCATTCCACATCCAAAGGATATATGGGCGAGTACGTTTTCCTCTTTTTCTGGGATTTATTTCGTTGTTCACTTTATATCCTGTGTTTTCTTTTCTTTTTTAAAGGCCAAGGCAGGTCACAGTCCATCTAATCATGTAAATATGTTTCACATTTGTGCAGTCAGGGTATGCAGGATTTTGTCTCATTGTATGTGTGCTAGGCACATGCACTCCAGGATCAAAAATGGGAGTCTCTAATCAGCAGCAGTCTGCCATTGATGATGACATCATTCCTGCTGTGCAGGCAGAACTGCTCAGCAGGATACTGGATATGGTTTAACTTAACCTTTCAGTTTTGGTTTGTATTTTCCCCCCCTTCAAAACTCCAGTTGACGTATCCTTCCTAACAAAAATACAGCTCAGACAAGCAAACAACATTTCCCAAACTGGCATCCTATGTAGGTCTTCCTCCCCACTTTATGGCTACTTAGGTTTGTGACCTTCATGTCAAATTATAGAATCCTAGAATCATGAAGTTGGGAGGAGCCTATAAGGCCATCCATCTAACCTCTTATATCTCCTATCATCTCTGATTGCTGTGGCTGATGGGAGTTGTGATTCATAGCCTCAGGAAGGTACCACCTTGAGGACAGCTGTCTGCGTTGGTGGGTTGTCTTTCTGCCACGCCACAGGTTTGACTGTGTTGCGTTTTGCCCGTCTGACGCCTTTTCCTGTTCTCTGTCCGTCTGTCCCTTGTCCCCCCCCCCCATCGCTCTCAGGTGTGGCTACCGAGGGGGCTACATGGAGGTGGTCAATCTCCACCCGGACATCAAAGGGCAGCTTGTGAAACTCCTGTCCGTCCGTCTGTGCCCGCCGGTCTCGGGACAAGCTGCCATGGACATTGTGGTTAACCCTCCTATGCCTGGAGAAGAGTCGTATGCCCAGTTTATTAAGGTGGGTTGGGGGCTGTGTGTGTGTGTTTGAGAGAGAGAGTTGTGCAGGTTTACGGGAGGCATTTGGACCATAATACTTCTTCAGATCCTTCTGAGCAAGTGGGGCTGTCGAAGCCGACACCGTCATACATTTGCTGGGCTCAGAGGTGCCTCGTCGGCCATAGTTATTTTGGAGGAACTCCTTCCTGTGTAGACTTTTTATGGAGTGTGGGCCTGAGGCTGAAATGCTAGTCTTTCCAATAGCAAGAGGCTTCTTCGGGATCAGTTTGGGGAGGCTGAGTTTGTTTATTTAGCATATTTGCATCCAGCCTTTCCAGCATCTGTTTTAGGTGGCCAGCAATGTTTTATATCTTTAAAAGCAGAAAAATCTGCAGTAATACTGTACAAAAGCAGCCGCTGGAATCCAAATCGCCCGTCGCTTGAGAAACAGAGATGTCACAAGAGTCAGTAAAGTACCTGTGTAATTGGATACACCTTAATAACCTTAGAAAACAGCCTGAGCATTTAAAATACCTGGAAAGTAACCCCATGTCTGTGTGACTGGATGGAGGGCTTTTGCAGGTTGCCAGTGTGAGATTTTTCTCACCAAGCAAATATCCATTTCAGTGAATGGATTTTTCTCAAGCAAGAGAGGAAACAAATCCATTTCGCCTCTTGGCCTTCTGCAATTCCCAAATTCACGTACGCTCCACACAGTGCGTGCTATTTGCTCTTTTTAAAAGGTGCCCACTGCATGCAAAGGTGCCCGTCATGTTGTGTCTTGGACCTTGGACTTCAGCTCCTGACATTTTGGGTTAGGTTTCAAGGCAGGCTCGCCCGTACAGGATCTGTCAATACATGCAGGGGATCCTACATTTGGGGGGGTTCAGAGCAAGTTCTGCATCACCGTTTCTCTACAGCAGGCATGGGCAGACTTTACATTTAGAGGATGTTTTTAACCAGCGTTTTGAATACCAACCACTGGAACTGTGTGCACAAGGCATGTCCTTTGGAGTGAAAGAATTCAGAGTCTAGGCATGTTGTTTTGGGTCGAACAACTGGATGGAGCCCCTCTTCCACACACGCACAGTCGGTTACTCCCAGACCTTCTCAGGTCCCCTGCTCTCACCCAGTGGCCTGCAAGAATCCCCACACCTCCCCGTCGAGGCGCCCGTAGCAGACTGGTCGGTCCATGAAGGAAAAGGGGCAGCCGTGGGTCGAAGTTCTGAGAAGTGCCGCTTCGAGGAAATCAAAGCTGCCGCTGAACAAGGCGGGTGGTTTTGAGCACCACGGGGCTGGTTTGCTTCCTGGTGAAGCTAACCCTCGTTTTTTTTTCTCCCTGAAATAGGAAAAGGAGTCTGTCTTGAACAACCTAGCCAAAAAAGCCAAGCTCACGGAAGACATGTTCAATCAAGTCCCAGGGATCCACTGCAACCCACTCCAAGGAGCCATGTACGCTTTCCCACGGATCTTTATCCCATCCAAGGCCATAGAGGTGGCCGAGGTGAGCTCATATTCCTTCCCCCACCCCCTATTTTTACTGAAGGGAGTTTGGGGGATAGTTGTTGAGCAGGGATCCTGGTTTATACCAGACATAAGGCGTCCAACTTTCAGGATCCGCTCTGCTCCTCAAACTCAGGATCCAGCCTCTGCAGCCACATTTGGCTCACAAAGAAAGGCTATTTATTTGTTCAGTTCTTCAACTTACATCTCCCACGGAGCGTTAAAGGACATTTCTGAGTGCCACTCAGTCTGGGAATGTACGGTACTGCCAATAATTAATTACCAGATGCCTGAGTGGGGTACTTAAATAGATTTTTGTGCCTCACTCCTTGGAATGTGTTTGGATGTTACTTCTGCTTCCCACCTTTTGCTTTAATATTTGTTTGATCCTCTTTTTTTAGCATTTGTATACTTGCTGATTTTTAATACCGTCTTTGCATGATGTAAGCCAACTTGGGTCCTTCTTAAGGAGAAAGGCAGGGTAGAAATATTTTTAGTAAATAAAGGACCGGAAAAGCTCTCACAGTTGGGAATGTGAAGAAATGTTGCCATGGGGTTGGTTTTTAATTCCGATAACCTGATAATTCTCCAGCCCTCTTGTGGGATGTGGTGACCTCCAACACGATACCAAACACCACAGAGACAAAAAGGCCCCATGCAGGACACTTGTGTTTCGCTGGTTCATGGAGCAAAGCGACCAGTGTTGTGGCTTTAAATGTTGCATATTTGGGGGAAATGTGGAAAATCAAGCACGGAAAGGCATACCATGGCTCCAAACTCAATACACAGTTCTCCTTATTGAGGCCAGGCGAATCATATTCTAGTGGTCTCATTTGACACCCGAGAGTAAGGCGAGTCAGGATGATGGCCACGCTTGAGTCATGCCCCTCTCAAATCTGTGGGCCATGAAGCGGCTAGATTGTGAACATTTAAGCCCCCAAAAGTGAGGGCAGCTTTCACCGTTGGTGTGAGGCCTTTTTCAGAGGGCTGGTCAAACGGAAACAAGCTGAAAAAGACGCCAGTGTGGGGAGAAATACATGACCGGCTGGGCTGCCTTGTTTGAAGTGACGTCTCTTTCCCTCCTTAGGCGCATAAGATGGCTCCCGACATGTTCTACTGTATGAAGCTCCTGGAGGAAACGGGAATCTGTGTCGTTCCTGGGAGTGGGTTTGGTCAGAGAGAAGGCACGTACCATTTTAGGTAGGTGGACTCTGTGGTTTTTCATAGCCAAACTGGTTGGGTTCGATCTTCATTTGCCAAGTTGTAATTCTATGTTTTTCTTCTTCTTCTTCTTCCCTCTCCTCCTTAGGATGACCATTCTCCCTCCGGTAGAGAAGTTGAAAATCTTGCTAGACAAAGTGAAAGACTTCCACATAAAATTTCTGGAAGAGTACTCTTAAGGAGAATAAAAGAACTGTCTTTCTTCATTTCTCCCAGAATGTGTGAATCGAGAAAGCGAAACAAAGCTGTGATGAGGGAAAAAAGTATGCTCCCGGTCTTCTTTAATCAGATCCACCCTAGCGGGCAGCTATGCCGTTGGAACGGACCTGCATCTCTATCCCCCCCCCCGGCCTCCCCCAGCCCAGCGTCCATGACGGAATATGCTATTACTGCTTCAATTTTATGGAAAGAGATGGACATGAAGGCAGGATTTTTCTTTCAAAGAGAACAGTTTTGTGCCTTGACCAGAAAATATGGGAATGGGTAGGGCTTGTGTTCTTGGCGAAATAAGAGAGAGGGAAGTTCTTAATAAGAGTTTTTAGCACTGTTGTTGTTTAGAAACAGTGACATTGCAATATTTGATCTTAAACATGAAAGCGACATTTGACCAACGTGGCGACTCGTCAATTAATGTTCCTCTGTGGTGGGTTGGGGGCTAGCGAAACATCCCCTTCTACTGAATCTCAAAATAATAATAATAATAATTGTACATTTGTAGTTTTTGGGACAGCCCGTGACTTGTCTGTGTTTCTGTATGATAATGTTCACTTCTGTGAAGCAACAGGAGGAGATCATTTTTTTTGTTGGATCGTGCCCCACCTCCCCATCTGACATTTAATTTGAGCAGGCCTTCGCATTACAAAAAAGGTACACGTTACAGTGCTCTGCTTCAGGATTTAAAACAACGAGGGTAGAAGGGTGGTGGACTCCGACCTCCATCTTCCTCCACCCTGCATGGCCAGTGATTTGGGGATAGTGGGGGCAGGAGTTTATCAGTATGTGAACAATTTTCCCTACCCTTGATCTTAGAAATTGCCAGATGTCTGCTTTCACAGCAATCCCTATTTATCTTTTGCTTGCAAGCATGAATGAAAATTAAAAAAAAAAATAATTGGGGGCTTAGAGGGAAGTCTGCAGCAGATGTGATCAGAACACCACTGTCTGGCTTGTATCGGAGTAGATACTGCTGTAGAAACGGGAACGTTGAGTAAGTTAGCCGGGCACAAAAGAGAATGTAATTTAAAGTCTAGGTTGGCATGGTAGTAATTGTAAAAGGTGTACAGATTTCTGTTTTTGGACTTCATCTCCCAGAATTCTGAGAGCTGTTCTCCAAAAACGCAAACCTGCATGCCTCTGGGTATTTGCTTGTATAGAAGAGGGCAGCCAGTTTTACTTCAAATCGTTTTGAGTGGAAAAGGACCGTAGACAAAGGGGCGAGGGTTGGAAGGTCACGGAATGTGTCAGAAAGTAAGGTTCCCATTCAGCTATTTGTATTACTATCTGGATGCTCACCTGCCTCATAGGATCCTCCTTTTTTAACCCGGATAAATGCCAACTTAGAAGCTCAGTGAAAAATTACATGATTCTTTTGTGAAGGCTTTTACCTTTCTAAGCCTCCTTAGGACTGCACCGGGACCTGTTTCTCTAGAATATTCTAGAACAACGCAGTACAAAGTGGCAGTCCCATTGGCGTCAGTTTCTTTGGTTCTGTAAATGTGTTTTTTTGCGTAGGCTGTAACACATTGTCCCCAAACGACAGGGCAGCACGCAGAAGCCGGCTTTCCACCTGGCTGGACTGAGTGGAGCGGCCTTTCCTGCCCAGGCTGGTTTCTCGTTGCCAATTAACAAGGCATTCTTGAACCACCTCGGCCCATCTGGAGTTAGTTTTGAGACATAGTGGAAGATGCCCTGTTGTTACTATTTCGCACGGACGACCGACATTTCAGTTGTGTGCCTCGGCCTGGTTTAGGATTTTGGTATTTTGCTGGAGATTGCCGAGGGTCAAAGTTCAAACCGCTGGCCAAACCCTTTTCTAAGCGGTGAGTTGCCACCTCCTCCTTTCTAAACCAGGGCTTGCAGTCCTACACGTTTACTTGGAGGATATGGGCAGGATTGGACCATGATGACGCTGTGGAATTTGAAAAAAAAAAAAGCAAATGATTGTTATCTCCTTCATGGTATTATTTGTCCTGGATGTGCCCCTCTGCCAGGATGCAACAGCCCCTAAAAACGGGAACAAGCTTTTCCCAATATTGTCTCCTCCGAATCCCACCCCCTTATAAGAGCCATATGAGGACAGGAGCATAAGAGACGTTGCCCCTGCATGTACTGATCACTTCGCCCACCGATGCTCTGGACCTGGCATGATTTCTTAAGCATGGAAGCAGAGTGAACCTCAGCTGATAATCCCGTTTGTTTGTTTTTTTAAAAAAGTTGTAGTAAGTTTAACTCTTCGAAGACTTCAGTTTAACAAAACCAAATTTTGGAGCCAATACATTTCTCTCCCCTCAACTCTTCAGGCCGGGCGGTTGGGAAAGGCGGTCCTGTAATGAACTCCTTGCGCTCTTGCCGTGGTAGTTATGATATATTTTAAAAATATTTTTGTAAATGGAGTTTTTTTCATGGGTTTAGGGCAAGGGGTGGGTGGGGAAAGGGTAACATTTGTAATCTTATTAACCCGATGGGTTTTATATTTACCTTGTGTTTACACCCAGTGTTCCGGAAAACAATGCAAGGTTTACATGTTTCTAAATAATCTTTTTTGCAGTGGGTGTTTTCCTGAAGATTTTCTTCTTTCCCCCTCCTTCCCTTCCCTTCAGTCTTTTAAATACAGGGGTGGGCAACAGTAATTTCAGTTTATTTTTAAACCAAGGGTACAAACTACCTTCCGCTGTGTTTTCTAAAAAATCTATTATGGTGCCTTTTTGATTTCTGGGACTGCAAGAGAGAATGTATGGTTTTATTTCCCCCCTGCATCTGTACAAGAATTGCGTGTAAGAAGTCATCATACAGTTGATTGTGTTTACTGTTAAGGAATAAAGTTTGACTCAGTTGTGCTTGAGTTGAGGTCACCAGTCTGGTGTTTGAACTCAGAGAATGTTGTTTCTCCAGTAATAGTTTCGGGGGTTCAGCCCTAAGACATGGGGGAAAATTATGTCGTGGATTGTTCTCATTCTTGTTTCATGTTAGTCTTTGAGTAATAAAGCAGTCTTAACTTTACGATGCATGCTCGTAGGCCTGCGTTTCCTACAGGTGCTCCTCATCATGTACGACAATGACTTTTTAAAATGTACCAACAACTTCAATAAACAAATAAATAAGCACTATGAGAACCTGTCTGATGGTGGAAAAAAAAATCTCAGACGTGAAATTTAGCAGAGAACAGGGGCCCACGTGGCAGGAAGAGAGGGCACATCAATCTTGGGGGGGGGGGGATTTGCCGTGTGCTTATCAGCACATGTTTTAATGTGAACTTTCGTGGATAAGTTAATGTCTTCAGACTTCCTTGTCTCAGTGTGGAAGAGCATCTCTGGACTACAAGGTCCATTAGATATACAGAGGTCCCTAGACATACAAAAAAGAAGCCTGGGATAAAAAAGGATGACATCTTAAATGGAAGCGCTGTGGCTGACCTGTATTTCAGCTCAAATCAAATTCCTGGGTTCACTCGTCTAAGTGCATGCCCATGGCAATGACTTTTTAAACGTACCCACTGCGTCAGTAAGACAGGAATTGCTGTTCGAACTTATCTGATGGCATGAAATTGGAAGACCAGAGATTTATCAGATAATTCCCAAGTGTAGGAAGTGCAGATGCTCATCATCATCACCACCACCACAACAGTCTCTTATAGTCACACAAATGCTTCGGAAGAGCCTCGAAGTGCAGGCAGCTGTGCTGAGCGGTATCAACCACCCAGGAGCTGGTCTTTTGTAAAGCTAAAGGGTCTTGATTGCCCCTTCAAGCTGATCAAGGCTACCTATAACAATATATCTTGTGGAAAAGCATCATTCCATCCAGCTTAATATGAAGGTCAAAGGAAAGAGAGGCGCCTGAAGGAGGTGGGAGTTTGACTCAACTGCCCCTCTTTGTCCAGAACTTCTAGTGCGTCCACCTTGCCAGCCACGCTTCTGTCTTAACTTCTGGACGCATTTATTAGTACTCTTATTCAGGTACACCTTTTTGAGTTTTTCTACCTCTCTGGCCCATTCCAGGCGGCTGGTCAGGCCCACTCAGAACTTGCCCGGGCCCTCTTGACCAAAGTTGGGTGCCTTGTTCTGACTCCTGGAGCTGGCCTTAATATGGAGAATTTTTGAGCTCGCTCACCCCTTTCCTAGAAAAACAGGTGGCTTAGGAGGAAGGTGGCCACATACGAGAGAAGAGAGGGCTCCTCTGCCTTTAACCCTTTCCAGCCTTGAACAAGGAGCCACACCTGTTGACAGAGCGACTCCCAGGCTGCTCTTAAAGGTGCGGGAGTTTTCCCTCTGCATTTCAGGATATGGGCTCATCCTTACAGAGGACTAGGACCTTAACTCCCGCCCTGTTTGTTGAGGCATCAACGGTTGGGTGTCTCAAAGGCGCGGATAAATTTGACCCTCGGTTCAAATTATATTTTCCCCCTCTCCCAACCACCACCAGATCCTGATTCCTGAGTCTGTCTGGGGCTGAACACGGGTGGGGGGCGAGAGGGAGCCCGCCATGGCGCTCCGGAAGCGTCTGGAAGAGGCCAAGAAGCGCGGCAGTGACTCCGGAGTGGAACCGGATCGGAGCCTTTTGGGCAAGGAGCAGAGGGACCAGCGGATCGGGCTGTTTCTGCGGGATTTCGACCACCAGGGTGAGATGTTCAGGGAGGGGAGGGGAAGGGAGGGCCGTGCCCTGGCCACACGCCAAGGTGCGGTGCGCTCCTGGCACCCCCCCCCCCGCCCAAATCCTGGAAACCTCCCCTATGTTGGAGCCGAACGCCAACGATTCTCTAGCAAACCGGGTCGACTTAAGGCCGTTCCACGGACGGTTTCTCCCGGGACTAGGCGTCTAGAAGAAGGCATCTTAAAATATTTCTGTTCCAGAAACTCTCTTGATATTTTCCGGTGCTTTTGAATTCTGCTCCGTTTCGCCCTGCCGGTTATTCTGTCTGCTCCTCTCTCGGCGGGGCTTTAGAAGAGGTCGCCGCCTTAGTCTGCGCTAGCGCTTCAGGGGAAGAAAAATTGTAATTTTTTTTTTTAAACACTAACACGTTGCGGCACCTTGAAGACTAGCTGCTCTGTTTTAACGTGAACTTTCGCGGACAAGTTCACGTCCTCAGACTTCCTTGTCTCAGTGCGGAGGAGCGTCTCTGGACTACAAGCTCCATTAGCCCGTAGTGGGGGAGGATGAGAAGGGCAGTCCGTTACAAGGCTCCCCTCTTAGAGCCCGTTTTAACACGGTTCAGGGGGCCAGAGATAGTTCGAAAAGGCCTGTCCTTAGAGAGGGATACAACTCCAGGGAAACTCTGGTGGCTGGGGGGATTCTGGGGTTTGTAGTCCCTAAAAGTGACCTTCCCACGTTCGCAGGGGGTGGGTGGTGGTGGAGGAGGAGACCCGCGCGGAGGTCGCTCTCCTCCTGGGCGCGCGTCCTGGTCAAAGGCTGGTCGGGCTGCGCGTTTCCTCCCCCCCAAACTCTGCTTCTTTTGGCTTTTCCTTTTCCCGGCTCGGTCCAGCGAAGGAAACCCTGCAGGAAATGAAGAAGGAGCTGGCCTCGCTCCTGCAGGTGGCCGAGCAGGCCTTCCAGGTGGAGTCCCTGGCCGTGCCGGTGGCGATGCGCAAAATGCGCAGGAAGGACCTGATGGGTGAGAGAAGCCTCCTTTCCCTTCTTCCCTGTTTCGCCTTTTAACCCCAAGGGATTTCTCCCAAGGGAGAAGCCGTGCCCGAGAGGAGGAGGTGCTGGGGAGGCGGGGACGCCATTTCCAAAAATTCCTCCGACCTGGGTAGAGGATGGTGGACACGGGGGTCAAAGTCGGAGAAGGAGCGTTTCTGAGCGCTTCCTTCCTTGGGAAGAAGGAGCAGAAACCCCGTGAGCGCCGGCCCTACCGTTTAGGCAGAGAGAGAACGGGCGGCGATCCAGGCAAGTTAGCATGGAGTTCCTATTCCAGTTGGGATCATACTCCGAGTAGACCTAGTGTCACTAAGCCTAAATCAGAGCTTGGTAAAGTAACTTGTAAAAACTAGGACTCCCCGCTGGCTGGCTGCCTGGCTGGCGGGGTCTGGGAGTTGCAGGACAAAACCGCCCAAACTTTTCCATCCTCTGATCCAGGTTTGTCTTCGGTGGGGAGGGTTAGGGTTGTTGCCTGGAGGGTTTTCTGCCTGGGGTGGCCGGAGTAACCTGGTTGGACTCTGGAGCAAAGTTTTTTGGCTGGGGGATGGGGGGCACGCCATCCTTTTTGGCTCCGGCTGGAAAGAAAAATTGTGTTGATTTTGTGAATTTGGGGTGTGTGGGTTTAGGATCAAATGGGAGGGTGAGGAGAGGGGGCTGCTGTCCCCATGGTCCCCCCCAGGGCCCATCCATAGGCGAGGCAGATGGTAAACCTGAGCCAGACTGGTACTCACCGGATCCAAAATGTTGGGGAGGGGGGTCTCGCCTTGTAGCATCAGCAAAGGGCAAATCACTCCAGCCATCCCTAGCTCACGGATATATATTTAATATCTGATCCCTAAGCCATCTCTCTGTTTTATCCACTCTTCTTACTTCTCCCTGCCCCCCCCAAAAAAGTTGAAATTTTAACCCCATAATTAGGGCCAAATAATGTGAGGCGTCAGCTTCAGAATTAGAGGTGGAGCTTCTTTAAGCAGTAAAGGCATCTCCTTGTCCACGGAAATCACCTCACTTTTGCTTGGTGACTTTTTGTCAGGAGACAAGTGTGGGATTCACGTGGAGCTTAATCGCTCAGAAATGAAAGCATTGAAGGAAATGCTTCTCCGGAAGTATAATGTTTTATCACTTTCTAATTGCAAAGCTAGCTTGAGTTTTGTCCAGCTTTTATAATCTGGCGATCCACCACTTTGTTGGCTTTGCCTGTCTCTGTCCTGCAGGTCTGAAAGAAGAAGAAGCTGCTGCCACTGTCGCCGCCTCCCTTGAAGCCGTAAGTTTATCTGGAACGGTTCTCAACTCTGCCGAAATGCATCCAAAGCAGAGGGGGTGAACCCCTGCTACTTTCTGTTTATTGATTTCCAATGTTTGTACTCTGCTCTATAGCTAGAGTCTCACCCTGTCCAGTATTTCAAAAGACCAAACAGTGCATTACCTTTGGGTTTACAATCTAGAAAAGAGATGCCACACAAAAGGAAAGAGAGAGGAGGAGGGAAAAGGAAAACACACATTCTTCCAGTGTTGAGATTTTTCTCGTGTAATGGTGTTTTTGATGACCCCTGGGGGAAGGAAAAGCTTAAAGGAGCTGACTCCAAGGCGCTCTGGTTCCACTTCCCCTTTTCTCTCTCAGCTTGATAAAAGAACTCCTGGGTGACATTGGGGAAGAAAGAATCCTCTTATCATATAAAGATTGGGAGATCGCCGGTAGGTGAATTGCGCCTGTAGCTGTCCATTTCTTCTGGGCATACATCTCTTGAAAGAAGATGGCAAGCTTGGCCCTATCCTTGGGGTGGGAGCAGGGAGGAATGGGGGCTCTAATATATTTGGGGCAGTGATTCCCCTTTGGGTTTTAGTCCAGATTTTACAGGAGCAACCCAAGATGTTTAAGCCTATCCCCCAAATAGAGTTGGCACCAAATAAAAACCAGGAGTGGATTCACTACCCCGCTGACACCGGAGCCATGAAACTCGGCAGTTGATTGGGTTTGGTAGAAAATGCATTGTGATCATTCTTCTTTTTAACCAACCAGGGACAAGGAGAGGCGCCGGTGGCATTTGCCAAAGTCCTTTGTCTGCCTTTAGTTGCTATACTCGTTGACGGTGGCCTTTTCTGCAAGGTGTCATGCGTTGGTCCTGATTCCACCAGCTATCACTTCTCTCCCAACAGAATGACTACTGCGTGGGACACAAGCCAAGTGGGACACAAGCCAAGCTAGTGAGGACAAATAGCAAACGAGGTACAGAGACCTTTCAGCTCGGGTTCAAGGGACACATTAAAAGAAATGGGCATTTCCTGCTATGACTGTGTTTCGCCTCCAGGTGCATAATTCTTTCAGAGCAAAGAAAGCCTATGTTCCCCTTGAAATGATCAACCATAACAGAACCAACTAAGGTGAATCGAGGCAAGCTCATGCTGTGACAATCAGATGTCATTGTATTGTCGGGCTGGGAGTCTGCCTCTAATGATGTGCTAACCGTAGCACGTAGTTCGGGCCTCAGAAGAAGGCTGGTAGTGTCAGTGGCTTTAAATCCTGATGGCTATAGGGGTGCCAGTGTGACTCTGAATACCACAGTGGAGAACAGCAGAGGGAGGGTGCCATGACACCCACATCTTGCTGATTGCCATCAGGTTGGCCTTTGCGGTTGTGGAGTGAAGGTCATTAGATCCTTAGTTGGATCCAGTACTGTGACTTTTCTTATGCTCTCAGAGTATTCAAGCTGCAGCACTCCAATTTTGTATATTGATCTAGAGCAGTGGATCCCGACTTTGGCTCCCCAGATGTTCTTTGACTGCAATTCTCAGAAACTTTAACCACTTGCTGTGCTGGCCAAGACTTCTGGGAGTTGGAGTCCAAGAACCTCTGGGGACCACAGGGTGGGAACCGCTGATCTAGAAGCTCCTTTAAAACTGGTTTTTTTCAGGGGTGCAACAAAGAGGAAGTCAGAAAAATGCAGGTCATGATGTGTAGCTGTTTCAGTGCAAGCCATAAATAGCCTGGCCTAGCTTTAGGGAGATGACTTGAAATTTAGTATCTGAAAAATCTCTGCAGCCGCACCTAAAAAGACTTGACTGAGGCATCTCTTCCAGTTAAGGTCACCACGATTGTTGAATACAAGGACGAGAAGGAGGAGACGGGGGTACAGGGCAAGAAAACGTCTCACAAGGTAGGCGTGCCAAGATCCAAGCACAACCTTCTCCAGATGTTTTGGGGTATCCCTCCCCCCCAGGAGTCCTAGCTGTTGGCCATCCTAACCATTGGAGAATAATCCCGATGATGTTTGGTTCACCGAAACGTTGAACCTGTTGCAACCTGCCTTGAGCTGGTTGTAAAGTGTAAAGAAAGAAGTGTAATGATGTGTAAAGGATAAATTGAAAAAATATATTTTTAGATGTGCCATTTCATTTCTTCTGCAGGTATTTAAAGCCAATTCCCTGGTTCCTTTGGCTTCTGCTGTCCGGGGGAAACAAGGTGGCTTGTCCAGGTAAGGCTAGCCAATGACTCCACTTTAGTTTCTCGTTCATCTTAACACCTTGAAAGTAGCCACAGCCATAAAATGCATCAGGTTTTGTTGATTTTGGCAATCCTTATGTGGTCTCCAGTGAGTTCCAATCATCGGACATGGCTTCCCTCCGCTTCGTCATGATAACCCTGCGAGGGAGGCCAGACTTTGGGAAACTGGTCCAGGGTGGCCCAATGGTTAAAGCTCAGAACCCCATCCTCAAATGTTCCTGGATCGCCTGGGTCTTAAACTAGCTTTCTTAACTGCTCTTCCAGGGTGGCTCTTGCAAGGGACCAGCTCTCCTACCTTCTCATGATGCGGATGAGCTGCATTCCCTCGGTCTGTAATGTTCCAAGAGGAAAGGAATTTAACAACCTGGGTGGCATCACAGGAAAAAGGGGTGTAGCCAAGCTTGGGTGTTCTTGCCTTGGATTTATTACCTTTTCTGATGAGCAGATGTAGATGGGAATCACACAGCTGATTGTGTTGTTTGCATTGGCATAATATCTGGCAAAGTCATGTCTGTGTTGCTAAGTTAAAAAATAAAAATAAATCTAATGTGATTAGGTTTACATCAGAAGTGGGATTCTTGTTTGAGCATTAAGTTAACTTTAAACTGGCATTGAGGTCTGCTTTGTTATTGTGAAGAGCCAGACCAGAAGGAAGGTGGAAAATCCTACCCACGGGAGGCCAGGAGAAAACTCTAGTTTAAAAATAGAGATCCGAGTTCAATCACGTAAGAAATAAGTTGAAAAAGGTTGCCCCTTGCTATTAGCAAATTGGCTACGATTAACTTAACGCTTTTCATGTGTTAGTTCTTGTTGCTGTGTATGATGGGGTTGTGTGTGTATCTTTCCTATTCCGTACTGTTAGCTATTGCAGCTGGGGCTTCTAGGAACAGAATGTCAAAGCATCCAGAGGGCCAGAATATAGAATCATTGAGTCACGGAGCTGGAAGGGGTCTCTAAGGCCAGCGCGGCCAACCCCCTGCGCAATGTCTCCAGCCTTGATACAGAACCAAGGATAAGAAATCAGCTACAACCAGCACCGTTGAAGGGTTCTCTCATCTTGTGTCCCACCAGGTCGGCCTCTGCCTGCTCCACTCCCAACGCCCGAACTCTTGAGCGATCTGCCTCTCTGAGGGACCGGCCCGTCTCAGCCTCTAAGGGAACGGCCTCGGCCTCCAAAAGGTCAGTCTTGCTGTTGTTTAAGGACCCAATTCAGTGCTTTTCGGTAAAGGTGAAGGTTCCCCTTGACATTTAGTCCAGTCGCGTCCGACTCTAGGGCGCGGTGCTCATCCTCGTTTCCAAGCCGCAGAGCCAGCATTTGTCCGTAGATAGTTTCTGTGGTCACGTGGCCAGCATGACTAGACACGGAACGCTGTGACCTTCCCACCGAGGTGGTACCTGTTTATCTACTCGCATTTACATGCTTTCGAACGGCTAGGTTGGCAGGAGCTGGGACAAGTGACAGACGCTCATTCCATCGCGTGGATTCAATCTTACGACAGCTGGTCTTTGACCTTGCAGCACAGAGGCTTCTGTGGTTTAACCTGCAACGCCACCACGTCCCTTTCTCAGGGCTTCTGTCTGTCTGTCTGTCTGTCTGTCTGTCTGTCTGTCTGTCTGTCTGTCTGTCTACCTACACACACACAGTATAAATACGTATGCATGTGTCTCTCTGCATCAATCCCAGAAAAATGGGAGGTGTTGGGGGGGAAGGGTGTGAGTGGGCACAAAGAGGAGGCTATGGGTTGCCCACCACCACCACACACTCTACTGCTCCGTAGGAGACTAGGGTGCGTGCTCAGGCTTTCTGAATTGTCTAGGAACCAGTCGTTCTGTTGTACTGGACCGCGTTTTGTCATGCTGAGTCATGAAACTTCCTGGATGTCCTTCGAAGAGGCTATGAGAGGGGTGGCCTCAAATAACCCCATTCACACACTCACCATGCGTACATCTCTCTCTCTCTGTATGTTGGGAAGCGCGCAATCCGTGGTAGCTTTCTGCTCTATGTCAATGCGAAATTGTACATCCACTTCTGCAGCGGTCTATGCATAAAGCTCTCCTTGGAATCTCGCGGCCGATCAAGGTTTGAACACGATGAGCCAAAGCCCCAATCTCTGCTTCCAATCTCTTTTGTAGGATACCCGGGAAGACAGAGGTGGGAAGCGTCTCCTCCACCTTTCACCCATATGCCTTCAGTTCTCACCAGGCTGTTTCTTTCTGTGTCTCTGTGGTTTGCCATCATTTTAAACGTATTGTAAACTATTTACAAAGACATCATCATTATCTTAGAATTGCATGAGTCAAGAGCTTTAAAAAAACGCACATAACCGGTGCTTAAATGATTGAGCACGGAGAGAGACTTTTCAAAAATAAACTTATTGTTCTCCATCACCTGCTGGAGGTTGGGCATCATAATGACTGCTTTGGCTACACATCAGCTTTAAACAACTATGTTGTGTTGCATTGAAGCCAGCCTTCCAGTTTTTTTCCAGCAAGAGAACGCTTTTTCTTCCTGCGTTGCTTTTCCATTTGATTTTACCTTGAATGACCAGCTGTAAGGATCTTTACCTTCCCTTTTATATCACTCCACAAAAGCATTCTTGTCTGTTTCATGACTCCTCGGCCGTAATTTATTACTTTCTCGGTCATCCATCGGTTTTATTTATGGCTTGTCTTTCTCTGCCTCCAGAGAGTCAAGGTGGCTCAAGTCGCCTTCTGGATCCAGAATATGCTTATGCAACTGGTGGTTGAGCAAAAATGTCGGCTTGTAACCCATCCGAACCTCCACTGCTTTCCCCTTTCTAGATTCTTCCAGAAGGGGCTCTCTAAAAGTGTGTCGGCTTCAGAGAGAGCACAGGCCACCGCCCTACGGAGCACTTCAATGCCCCACGAAAGATCGGTCCCCTTTGTCAACATACCTCTGGCCGATGGGCAGGTATTGTATTACCCATGGAGAGCTAGATGAGTTTTTAAAAAAACTCTGTGGCTTGAGGGGAAGTTCTAGAGAACTTAAAAGTTGCTGTTTGTTGTGGATTTATAGCTGTTCCTAAAAAAAGGTGTTGGCTCTAATGGATTTTTGTTTTATTCCTGTGGGTCAACATGGCCTCTTCTTTTGACTTGGAACAGTTATTACTTATTACTAACGAGTTAATGTGTTTCTCTATAAATGGGGCACACCAGTAATAAAAAATAGCTGCTTTTCGGAAAATCATGCGAATGTGTTTGCTCTCAAAGTAACGTTTCGAAGCTCTGTTCAGTAGACACTTGGTTCATTCAGGCCAGTGTTGCCAACTCTGTCTGGCAGCCACGGCTTTGCAGGGTTTCAGACCGGATCCTTTCCTAGCCCTACCTGGGGAGCCCCGATATTCGTTGCTTGGTCATCTCCAGCCAAATCAGAAGCGGGGTTGACCCGAACTCGCTTCCGACACGGGATGAGTTCAGGTGTGCCCAGCGTGGTGCTTGTTCCTATCTTCAGGTGGGTGGTAGGTGGGGGGAGGAAAGCTTTTTGTATAGGACTGTTGTGTGTGATGTGATGGACACAACACACTCCAGAGAAGACTCTCCATGGCATCTTTCTGGTTTTTTTTTTCAGACTCTCTGCTCAGCTGGAGACGACCTCCAGAATATCAATGTGGAGTTACTAAACAACGATACCGTCCAGCATATCCACACTTTAGTGGTAAGTGGGCAAAATAAGCAGTTCCTGGAGAGGGAAAAGCTACTTCTCCACAAAACTGTTAAAATGGGAATGTCTTCCATGAAGGATGTCTGACTGTCATAGCAGGAGATTTTCTCTCCTCCTGTAGCTGGCAAATTAGATTCCTTTGTCTTCTGATTGGTCATCAGGAGGTAAACATGGGCTTCCTCGGCCAATTGGATTGCTGAGGCGTAAATTCCCAAGGAACGTCTTTTGTGAGGGATGCATGAAGGTGCTTTCAGCTTTTCATGATGTGTTTGTATGTCACATTTTTTAAACCTGAAGTGAGGGCTTTGGTGGGTATCTAAGTTTCCCTCTTCAGGAAGAATTACCTCAAAGTGTTGGTAGCCCACTGGACTCGCTAGCCTCTTTATTACCTCCAGCCTAAAAAGAGAATGATTATTTGTGAGAGTAGCTTGGATGTCAGAGCTAGAATAACAACTGTGGCAGACTATAATACTCAGAATTTTAAATGCCACAAAATAAATGACATCACGATTTTGAATTCATAAGGGCTAGCTTCACTCCTTTTCTGGTGCGGCTGCAATTTTTAATTTGATAGTTACAGGGGTGTGGCTTCAATGAGTGATGGAGGAGGAATATCTTGGTGGCAAGAAGGTGACCAGCTGCTTGTAGCATTCAGATGACATTATTGCTGAGAAAGTAGAAAGTAAAGAATTGCCTTTAGTTACTTCCTAAGTTACTCTGGAGATACAGGGCAATGAAAAAGTTTTCTTTAAAAAGATATAGTGTAATTTACTGCATGGAGTCTTCTTTGAACTTGTTCTGCTTATTTTGTGTACAATCTATGGTCTCTCTTTTCCTTCCTTAGAACCAGTTGACAGTCCTCTGTGGGAAAGCGACAATTAAATCAAATTAATGTAATAGACGGGTAATCTTCTCCCTCCCACTTCTGGTATGTGAATATTCTGGAAAAGTTGTTTACGAGGCGAAAGGCAATTGTTTTTTAAAGTTTGTACACTGCACATTAAACTTCCTATTTCTCCCATAAAGAAACCTGTGGGCCTTCTCCACTGGTTCGTAAAGCTAGAAACTGAAAAACGTAATTTAGTGTTGGGATTCAAATATGCTTGTATTTTGGGCGGACAACTCACAAACAGCCTTAAATGAGTGTGTAGCAATTTTCTTAAAACTCCCGAATAAGAAGTGAGGAAGGAGAGAGAATGTGAATCCGTATTTAAAGGGAATTTTGACCTTCAGTGGATTACATCCGAATGGAGCTTTCCTGGGTCTGCTTGGTTTAAGTCTTACTGGGGAAATAACTGCTCAAGAGCTCAGGGGTCGAGGTCTCTGGCTGTGGAGCCAGAAGTTGGGAGTTTGAATCCCCCACGGGGCCTCCTTGACAGGGGCTGGACTAGATGATCCCACAGGGTCCCTTCCAGGCTCTGTCATTTTCAGATTCTCTATCATGATCATATCCAACTGCTAATCCTAAACGGAGCAGACCCACAGATGGAATGGGACTTTGGCTGTCGATTTTGCCATTCAGCAATCGATTTGATGGTTGAGTTTCAAGTGTCGAAGACTGGAGCGAGCCCAAAAGGGAGCCGCTCGGGAAAAGCACACCGTGTTCTGTTCGTTGCAGTAATGTGGGGTGTCCCTAAACAACCCCTGCTAAGTCAGGATGTGTGTGTGTGTGTGTGCCTGTGTGTGTTATGCACAAGCTAGTGTACAATGGCTTGTTGCCAAGATCTTAATGGCTGTTTTGCCTCAGTGATGTTTCCATGGAACCTCCAATGGCTTGGACTTAAATTTGTTTAAACGTATACCCTGCCCACTTAAGTGGACAAACCACTACTCTCTGTGGCTTCCAGGAAACAACAAAAACATACATTTTTTTTAAAAAATGGACATATAAAAACAAAACCCCTTCGGCGAATCATGGGCCGGCATAAACTTACTCCAAAATTAATATGACAAAAGGGGGTGAGGTTTGTATGCACCTGGGTGAGAAGCCAGGTTCCCACTTATTTTGGGGGGGGGGGGAGCTCAGGAGGGTGGGTGGGGGTCAATCTCACTTCCACAGGGAGGGGCGGCCCCTTAAGAGGTTATCCCGGTCCTGCGTCTCCTGCCTCTTCCTGTAACACTCCTTACATTTAAAAGATGCTGCTCTAGAGGAAAGGGTACTCTAGGGTGTTGTTGCAGATAAAGAATAGTGAAGACTCAGGAGGTCTTGGTTCAAATGGGGATAGAAAATGGGTAAAACCACTTGCCTGTTAGGGTCGGTAGAGGTCAGATCTGACTTGATGGCATGTAAGAACCAGAGAGAAAGTTTACTAAAGTAGAGTGATGGGGTTGGGGGGAATCGTTGGCTTTTCAGAGGCTATTTTGGACTACAGCCTCCATGATCCCTCACCCTATGCAAGCTGATGGGAGCTGAAATCCAAAACTTCAACAGGGCCAAAAGTGCCCCCTTCCCAGTCCTGTAGAAATAAGGAAAAACCCAGCAGTCACCCATCCAGGGTGTTTGTCTGGCTTTCAAACGGGGGTCAGACAAAATGTTTTTTAGCAACTACTAGATGCCAGGCTCCCTTGAGGAGCCGATAGCTGTTGTCCTCACGTGACCTTTCCTCACCTCCCGTCTCTCCAAACCAGCCTGCCTTGTCTGGTGCTGGATCTTCAGGAGGTAACACACCAGTGTCACGGACGAAGTCTGGCGGCTCGGGCATGTGAGTCTCAGAGGACCGGATGAGCTGCCAGCGGCTCACCACAAACTCAGTGCCTCAACTCAAAAACGGGCTACGACTGATTTATCACCTAGTCACACTTAACTCCTCTCTCACAAACTCCCTCTGATGTTCTTAACACATTTGCTTTTGCAGGGAAACAGGTTTCCCACAATATTCTGCAGGAGGAATTAATGACAGAAGGTGGCATCAAGTGAGCCACCGGAACCTCTGGGCTATTGCCTAGACACCCCCCCACGCTACCCCAAAAATTCTGGCTCTTGCTGAGCTCCTTTGAATAGAGCTGTCAGGAATTAAACTTCAGAGGGTTATAGGGCTTGGAAAAGGTACTTTTAAAGATTATAACCCCCAATCTCTCGCCAAGCACAGCCATTTGGGACTGGCCTGCAAAATGTGTTCTCTCATCAAGTTCGGGGTTGGGAACCCCATAACTGCCCAATTGAATATTTGGAGTAAATGGCTAGGATATGAAATACATTTTTAATTTTCAGCCATTTTATGGAAATCAGGAAGTAACGAAGAGTATCATTATACATCAACGGCTTTTATTTCGTTTCCAAAAGCTTTCACAAGATGGTAAAAAAACCTTTTACAACCATTTCTGTTTAGTTTTGTTTTTTAATCTTCCATGGTTCCCCATCCGTTCTAACCCTTTTGGTGCCAAGCCTTTTTTTTTCCTTACCATGCATCTAAAAGTGATAGATACAGGCTATGAAATTCTTTATTCTATTTGTAGCAGCTTATGCAGGTGCAGCCAAATACCAAGCCTCGGGACAGTTTTACACAAAACTTTACAAAGTAGAATTTGAATTTAAAATATAGAACTTAAAATCTACACAAAAACTGGTAAAAATCAAGCACAAGTCCAATGACTGAAAACTTAACCCAAGTGAAAAGGGGAGAAAGAGTCTCGTCTTCTTTCGAAGTGCCTTTTATTTTGCTACACAAACAATCAGTCAAAAAAAAAAAAAGATTTAAGCTTCTTTTTGTGTGTGTGGTTAGTTTAAATTATACACTCCGGATATACTTATGGACCAATTTAAAAGTTACACAGACAGCAACAAATGTCCACTGGGCTTGTGTAGATTGTGTACTCAACCCAATTGCTGAAAAAAATGTCAGGCAAATTTTGAAGAGAAAAATTCATGTGTAACTCTTCCCCACCCTCCCTGACACCCCAGCCATTTTTGTTTATTTTTTTTACTGATGGGCGCACTGAACCCCAGGTCCATGATGGCCACTTTCTTCATCAGAACTATCATTGTAAGCTTCACGCCTCTGGCTGCCCCCTGAGCCGCGGGTGCTGTCAAATTCTTGGAGGTCTACCTCCTCTGCATCGCTAATTATGGTGGGGATGTCTGGTCTGGCAGGCAGAAGATCTTCAAGTTCCTAGGAGACAAACAGTGGGAGGAAATGATGCAAAAGGAAGCATTCAAATACAAAGTCATTTCTCAAATCATGGCTTGGCTAGTCCTGAAACACCACCTTCCCTGTTATCAAGTAACTGACTTCTACGAAAGAGCATGGTATATTCTTTTGCAATGAAGCAATGTTCTGTACTTTAGCATCAAAAGATGACCAAATGCTAACAGCAGAGCCTAGCAAAGTTTGGTTCTGCAAGACCAGTTCCCATATTCTGCAGCATCCATGACCACCTTCGGTGCTGCTCAGTGTCTGAAATTCAGAGGCATACTATCTTTGAACGTGGAAGGTCTTAGAGATTCTGGTTAATACCTATCAATCCGCCTGCTCTCCAAAACTCAATCCAAGACTTCTAAGACAATCACACCACATGGTAGAAAATTCCAAAATGTGGCATTCTGTGGCTAGAATCCTATTACTTCTGTAAGCTGGTGCAAAGCAAATGATGTAAACTCCAGGTCTGAATCACCTACAGTTAAAATCAATGCTTCTCTCTCTCATCACGCACACAAGATGTGACTTCTAAATTAGCAGCAAGCTGACCCTGCAATTTACATGAGAGGTTGGCCTCGCATTGCAGCTGTTTCTCGTTCTCCCTCTCCACACAATATTTTCATGGCGTGCGGATATTATACTGTATAAGCTGTTCGCAAAGCATGGTGTGTTGTTAATCTAAACTCTATATAGCCCTGAAGAATTTGGTGGGAGCAGGGCTATTAATGCACCAAAAGCGCCCTGATTTTTAATACAGTGCTTCAGGGCTGGCGGATGACAATTTACTCCCATGATGAAGACACTGCATTCTATCAGCATAAAAGCTCATCTACAGAGTCGGACGTGAATGGCTCAGAATCCTGCTGCTGATTTACACTTGCGTAAGGGAGACTGCTTAAGTCTGGACAGCAAATTGTTGCTCATTAACAAGAGTTAAGAGTGCCTGGAGGTGTACCAGATGTGAGTTGTCTTATGCAAACACAGACTATCAGCAGGATTCAGGCAACTGCGTACAGTATTACTATAATGGAGAGGTATGCTCTTTTCCTGGAGGTCTGGGGGCGGGGGGGTGGGAAAATTTCAAAGGCCACCTTGCAATACTTACTGAAAGTTTTTCTGGGCTAATCCAGTTATTTTCAGGAAACTGCACATCAAACTTTATATAAAGATCTCCCTTTTCGAAAGGATTGCGGTACTGAGGCATCCCTTCCCCTCGAACGACGCGGACACAGCCTAGGGTTCAGGAAACGAAGAGGCAAGGAAATTACTAAAAAGCCACCATACAGAAATACCACGAGCTCAACCGATGGGTCACTGCCTTCCAAATTCCTTCAGAAGACCACTGGATTTTACCTGGCTCAATTACTTTTCCTGGAGGATATTTCACCACAATCTGGCGCCCATCAAGGTGCTTAAATGTGAACTGAAAGCCACAGAGGGCCTCCACAAGTCCTATCTTGTGCGTCATGTGCAAATCGTTCCCATCTCTCTGGAACACCTTGGGGAAAAAAAGGTGAAAAGGTGCTGTAAGAGAGGCCACGGGCCACTGGGTTGCCTCAAAGCCCTTTTATTTTCATTTCCCACTTTCCAACTAACCCCTTAATGGAGATAGCTCAATGTCAAGTGCATTAATCCCTGGAAAAAGTAGAGTCAGTGCAAAAGGGTTAATACAACAAGCATCGGAACATATGTACTTGTAAAGATTACATCTTATAAACGTTCTGACATGTTACTCAAACCATAGGATAGTGATATGACAGCGTTAGATTCTACTTGGTACTTGGAAAAAAAACTATACATTTTTAGGAGTTGCAATGACAGAAAAATAATACATTCCTTTGCCACCGGGATGCCTCGGTCTGCTGGGGCAAGCTACTGAAACAGTTGTAAGGAGCCCAAGGGGTCTAAATACAGGCCTACAGCACTCTTATAGCCTAAAAAAACTGTTTGAAAACTATTTTCCTTTTCCTCCCCCTTTCTGCAGAGTCCTACTACTGCTTTCTAGAGAATTTTCAAAAATTGGCCAGCAGAGGGCATAAAAGAAGCCTTTTTGTGTGTGTTTTTGTTTAGCAAAACCACCCTCTCTCAATTTTTTTGTAAGAAAAATTGCACAGTAACTAATGGCCTTAATCTGGATTTGGGAATTGGTGCAATGACCAACAGAAGCTACCCTCTGCTTTGTGGAAACCTGCCATCTACACACAGTGCGGGGTACAAAGAAGGACATTTCAAACCTTCCTCTGAAAAGTGCATGCCCTTGGCATTCACTCCCACATGCTCATTTTAAACCAGGGACTGGGAGACTTGCTGGGCTACTCCTGGGCACATTCGCTCTGGAGGAAGAATCGGGTGAACACATTGGCTTGAACCCTTCTTTTGTCTCACGGACAATCTGGATCAAACGTATAGCACATCCCCAAAGGCAGTGCTGCATCTCGTGTGACAGATTTACCTCGTGCTCTTTTTCTTGAAGCAGGAGGACGATGTCCCCTGGCTCGACCCCTGGGGCTTGATCCGCTTCCCCGGTGAAAGTGATCCTCTGCCCATGCTTCATGCCTTTATCTACGTGAACTTCAAGGATTTTCACTTCTTTTATCACTTTCTTCCCTTCACATTTTTTACAGCGGTCTTTCTCGTTAATTACTTCCCCTGGAAAAAAAAAGAAGAAGAGAGATTGCGTGTTGTAATCCCCTGTATTTCCTTGCGGAGAAACAGGACATTCATGTCTGTAAGCGCTGAATTCTTAAGAGTCCCTCTCATCTACTTTAAAGTATTACTGTTAGTTAGCAGCCTGTCAAATGGGCTGTGTTTATTCCGATCAGTGATTTCCCACTCAAAACGGCTTTCCTTTAAACATTGAGGGGAGCTAGCACAAACCATTGAGTTGACCTCAGAGAAGAGCCAGCTCTTGTTTTACAGGATCGGTTTGGCTGCTGCTTCCCTATAGCTCTATTGCATGCTGATCCAGTGAAGACCAATGCAGGAACTCTCCAGGAAAAAGACACGGAAGACCTCCAGTGTTGGAGCAGTTCTTTCAAAATGATCTCTTTGAGTCGCAACTCCCACAATGTAAGAACTGGACTGAAGAGCAATGTCGTAACAGAAGGCAAGTGAATCATCTAAGACAGTGATTCCCACTCTTGGGTCCCTAGATATTCTTGGGCTAGAACTCCCAGATGCATTCACCACCAGCTTTTCTGGCCAGGATTTCTGGGAGTTGTAGTCCAAGAACATCTGGGAACCCAAGGTTGGTCGGAATCCCACTGGTCTACAACCAGAGATGGTTCATTGCACGCAAAACGGCATCATCCTTAAAACACGACAGTCCTCCTCATCACAAATACGAAAGGAAAAGAAAGACCAAGGGATTCTGCCAACCGGTTAAGCAAAGACAAACCGGCACCATTTAGGAATGCGACAGACTCGATCATGTGGGATCGCAGCTCCCAGAACATTTGGGCGACTTCCTCCTTTGTCAAAACTGGCAGAAGAACTGGTTGGCTCACCTTCTCCATTGCAGTCAGAGCAGACAGACTGCATCTGCTGAACCATCCCCGGGGCCAGCTGTCTGATCATGATGCGCACACCTCTGCCCCGGCAAGCAGCGCACTTCTGAACTGCTCCGGATTTACCCCCTTGACTGCACCGGAAGACATTGACAATATTAGTATGAACACATATGATAACGGTCAAGAGCAAGCTAGGTTTTATATACTGTATCTTGATTCCGACTAGCAGCATGGGAGCATCTGAGAAAGCAGAAACTCCTAAACTGAAGTGGGGAAATCTGACAGTATCCTGGCGAGATCAATCGGAGAGCCAGACAAAAATCAAGAGGAACCAGGAAGAGCAGAGTACAAGCAGCACACACTGAATACGATTCAATGCGGCTTGAAGTTTAGAAGCTTCAGCACAGATACAAAATGGACAGTATTAAGCCACAGAATTAAACATTTTGTGCATCTTGTTTCATGTCAGTCATTAATCTTTACCACCAGATAAATTCAACAAAATAACTCACCCGTTACACGCACTACAAAGGACATTCTTGCTAAGCTGTAGTTTGGTAGTCTTTCCATTATATAGATCTTCTAGAGAAACTCTGGAGAGGAGGGAAAATGGTTTGCTCCTTAATTTTGGTAGAGGTAATAAGGCGAAAGACTAAGGAAAAAATGGTTTCATCCATTACAAATACATAAACACTACTCAAATAGGGAAGCAGTATAGCTCAGACAGTGAAAATACCAGGCTTAAAATACCACCAAATTTTAAGGTCAATTTTAGTCAAGGTCAGAAAAATTCGAGAACTGTTGCTAGGTGAGCAACCACAGCTGCCCCCTGTCTTGCTGACACCATATGATAATTCTGCACTCTCTCGCGCAAATCACTGAGATGCATATTCAAATTCTATCCAAACCCTTCAGCTCTCACGGCAATTGATCATGCCCCACCCTTCCTTCAAGTGGCTCCAGAAGCATACGTGGGTCTCCTCTCACTCCATCTGCATAACACCACAGGAAATGAGGTCAGCAAGAAGTCTAAGATCAACTCATGACCTGCGTTTGGACCTTCCAACACCCCATCTCTCTATCCATTCTACCACACTGCCCTACTGGTAGTTTCTTCTGAAGAATGGCAGGTGGCTACCAGCGGCGGCCCACCTAAAGAACAGCAGCCTCATAATCTATTCACCAGACTCTTTTAAAGGGTGGGAAGTTTTACTTTCTTGGACTACAACACCCAGAATCCCTCAGTCAAAACATTGAAAAAACAAAGATTTCAAGCTCTTTCCAACATGAACATTTCAGCTCCACTCTAAAAGCAGCGTTTGACTAAGCCCCATCCTCACTTATTAAAAGAAAGTGAATTAAGAGCCCTGCAGAAATGTAACCTAAGCTTTATAACCTCTGTAATTTTGGAAAGTAACATCAAATGGGTTTCTCCTGCCCCATGTCAGTTATTCACATTTTGCTTTCCGTATTTTTATGCACAAGGCTGAGTTTGGAAAAAGCAAGGGTCTGGGCAAAACATCTCTGGACATCCACCTCAGTTCAGTGCCCAGGCCTTGAGCCCCTGGGTAACAGCTGCAAAAGCTGGCTTCTTTTGTCCTCTGTGCGAGATTCTCATATTTCTCCATTTTACGTCAGCCTCTCTGCAGCCTACGATCCAAGGAAAGCAAAAGTTCCCACGCTCTAGATGGAGTGAAACAAGCTTTCTAGATGTTGTGAGTGCTCCTTTCTTTCACCCTTGATCTACCTGAAACATTTCACTGTTCCAACTTGTTGGTTTTCATTGTAAAAAGATGCTTGACAACTTGCATGTCAATGCTTTTAATCACACTGACTTCGCAGAACAATAGCCTCAGGTTGACTGTGAGCTACTCATCAGACCAATATGAAATTGTTCTGCTGCACTCATTAGTTTCTCCTTCTCATTAATTTGTTGAGTTACCTAAAGCCTGGGTAAAGCTCAAATATGCCATTCCACCAAATCACTCTCTGCTTCTTTCCCCATTTGTCACGATATAAGAAGGAATACTGTACAATCCAAGTAAAAGTTCTTTAAAACTCTTCTGTGACAAAGGATTGAGGATTACTGATGGACCCAAAATAAAATCTAAGGTCAGTATTGTGCAGATCTAGAACAGTATCCGGATTCTTAAGCAAATGCATCAAATCTTAATAAAATCAGATACCTCTCTACTAAGATTTCTTTAACATAATTCCATTTTAAATCGACATTGGCTACTTTATAAAGTGATTGGCCAAATTCAACCGTAATCACTGAAAGGACAATGATTTCAGGAGAAGACTTCCAGGACGCCACCTTGTCGGCATCAGTCTACCGTTCCTGAATCAGCTGCAAACTGAGGGGGATCCCCCTTCACCTTCAACGGTGCCTGGTCTGTTTCCACACTTCTAAAGCCCAGAGCAGCTTGTGTTTAGGGCATGTAAAGACCACCTTCTCCCAAAGTAAAGTGCACCCAATAAGTTTCTTCCAGTGCCCCATCTCCACAGGTAAAACAGGTAACAAGCCACAACCAGGTATTGGCAATTGTGGCACCTTAGTTTTGACACCCATAATACCCACATTGTGTGAAGACGGATGCAAGTTTCTAAATTATCACTCTTACGCAGAAATGTTGAGTAAATACAGCCATTGTGTTGGGAGTGGAAGAGGGACAGGGTGGGGGTGGAGGGAGAGGATCAGTTGCCAGCCACCAATGAATGAGGGATGACAACCACACCCCCTCTCTCACAAGGACATTGTCAGGACAAGGTGTGTAGAAGAACTATGCACACTGCCTTCGCTATTAGAAAGGCAAAATGTACATGAAAGAAAGAAAGGCTGGCAGCCCCGCACTGAGAGCTCCACAGGTCCTTTTACAGATATGTTCACATACACGAAACCACTGATGTATACATGTTAACCAACATACATCGATTCAACTGCTGAACATGTTTTAAATGCTCAAATTTTAGTGACTGGTCATCATACTGAAAAACCCAAGATTAACAGTCCTTTCAGTATTGGGCGGCTTCAGCTAAGAGTTAGCCAGGTTTTGCAGGCTTCCGTTTACTTTGAGAAAAAGAGCAACAACGCATTCTAGAGATTTTTCCTAGGGGGTGAAAAAAAAAATCACCAAAGCGCTTGGGTGCTTACTTGAGCGGATGCATCATATCTTCGCCTCTTCTTCTTCCATTCCGACTTCTACTCTGACCGCCCATGAAACTAAACAGTCCCCCACCAAATATGTGGGAGAAAATATCGTCCATTCCGCCGCTTCCGCCACTCCCTTCTCGAAGGCCTTGTTCTCCATATCGGTCATATAATTCGCGTTTCTCAGGATTTGAGAGAACTTCGTAGGCAAAGCTTATTTCTTTGAACTACGTAAGAGGGGAAAAAGCCAATAAAAAACCTATTACTTCTGTGCCTATGGAAAGTTTCATTACAGATCTCCATTCCTCTCACATAACCCATCGTCCATTTTCTACACTTTCTAACTCCTGGCTGTAAACCAATTAGCCTCAAGGGGCTGTAACACCTCCTCCTCCCTTAATTCCCATGAAAGTCCAGGTGTTTGATCTCTTATCCAATTAGCTTGGAATGTTGAGTCTTCCACAGACCTCTTGATTTGACCTTCACCTCTATCCTGAACCAGGCTGTAACGGTCTTCAGAAAAACATTCTCAAAGCACTTAGAAAAACACATTCCAATGTCTCACAAATCATCTTCACACAGAATCTGTTTGACTCCATCTTACATTCCTCTGACTACATATCCCATACTGCTTCAACTCCAATAGCTACCCATTTCATGAGGACGGCTACTTTATGGAAGAATCCATGCCAACCCAGCCTGGTCTTGAAGCACAGACAGATATCTATCTTCTTGTTGGGCATCTAAAGAGAGGTGGGCACGAACTACTGGTTCGTGTCATCCTAACAACTCTTTTGCCCACTAAATGAACTGGCACGAACTGTCAAACCAGCAGCTTGTGGCCATATCTACACTGAACCCTTCTTTATTCTTCCACCGATGACTCTTTCACGGACAGTCGCCTCCTCTACTGGAAAAATGGTCCATACTTTTATAGAACTTTGCTATTATCGCCCATAACTTTTCTCCTTTACTCACAGCTAATCTGCCTAAGATACTTCTGTGTCAAACTGCAGGCATTTGCTAACAGGTTGGATAACCGCAAGCTAAAAGCTTTGGTTATCCCACTGGTGTCTAGCTAATTCTCCACAGAATGAGGGGTACATAAGTGTGCACCCATTTTATTTCAGAACAGCACGGCTAGCAGAGGCATTTAATGCGTGGCCCTTAGGACTGAACATGGGGGTCACACATAAACCTCCATGGCCAAGCTCATGAGTTAAAATTCTATTGTGTCACATGAGCACATCTATGTGTGTTGTGTCTGTCTCTGAGAAATGCAGTGGGGTTATTTCCCAGTAAGGAACAGAGTGAGACATAACAGATTTGCATCCATGAATTTGGCTACTATATCTCAGCTGTGACTATGTTCCACTAGCCAGGCCCTTTATCTCCCCCAAGTTATTATCACTTCAGCTTCTCAGAACTTGGAATACATGCTGTTTTACTTGATAGGATATATACTGGCAGGAGGTGCAAAAGGTCTTACCTTATCACCTGCGTTTGGATTCTTATCGGGATGGTACTCTTTGGCAAGCTTCCTGTAAGCCTGAATGGTAAAAGAAGTCAAGACCGTCACATCAGTAGGTGAGCAGCACAGTAGAAATTCAGTAGTGTTCCCACACTGCTGTCTCACACCAGACTACTGAAATTAAGGTACTACAACTATGATGACAAGACATTGGGAGTCTGAGAAGTTTCCATGGTAGAGGTCACACTCACTGGCACTTTGAATGGGCCATCTTTCATCTTACATAATACCAGTTTTTATGTACAACCTTTCTCCACTTTGTTGGTATGAATTTATTTATTTAGTTGCAATATTTTTACCCTGCTAAAAAAAGGACTCAAGGCAGCTTACATAATTAACAGATATTAAAAAAGAAAAAATACATATTGAAGTAGCGTTCCTTTGTTGTTGCTCTGACCAAGTCACTTCTGACTTACAGTGACCTTAATACTGCTTTCAAGGGATTGAGATGTTCAAAAAACTGTTCATAATTGCCACCCTCGAGTGAGTATCTAGGGCTGATCAGGAACTGAACTCAGGTCTCCTTGCTCCCATTTCAACACTTGGACCATTGCACTACACTGGGCTCTCTGTAGCATTACTAATTACAGCTTGTTATAAGAACTCCTCCATTCTGGGAGTTTATCCTGACGGACAGCTCATTGTGACTCACCTGAAATAAAAGTCTAAGAGGGAAGGCTTTGCAACTTAGCACAGGCCTAGCTCTGCCTCACTTCCTAGAGCGAGTAAGGTGTCTATCTATCAGGTGGAACTTCCAGAATGGAGACTTGTGAGGTTTGTAGTGGGAAAAAAATAAAGATATCCTTTGATTTGTATTCCTGCGTTGAGCGGGGGGCTGGGCTTGATGGCCTTATAGGACCCTTCCAACGTCATTATTCTATATGATTCAATGACACATCTCTACTATCTAGAATGAACAAATTCCTCTGCATCTTCTCATAGATAAAAATATTGTTATCTCGTCTTTCTGCTTAAAAAAGGCACAAGGTGGCTTACATCATTAAAGTACTATGTTTAAAAGCTGAAACAGGTACACAAATATTAAAAAAGAAAAATACATATTGAAGTAGAATTCATAACTACTGTTGTTCCATGTCATGAAGTCACTTTTGATTTACAGTGATCTTAATAGTGCTTTCAAGGTACTGAGATGTTCAAGGAGCAGTTTACCATGGTGCTTATACAACAAGTGCAAAATATCATGGTCTAATTCCCTTTCCCATATAATGACTGAAAATAGAGGAATGGCATTTTGGGCTTCAGAAAATAACTCTGCATTTCCCACCTTGGCTTTAACCCGCTTTCTAATTAATTAAATAAAATGGTGCAACACATCTGAAGCACCCATCCCCTATAAGACTAACTGCAGCAGTGAAATAAAACACAATAAAACAATAAATCCATGTACTACCCAAAAGGATCAAAGTCCTGCCATGGTAACTAAGCCCCAAAAGTTTTCCTGAAGAGCCAGGCTTTTAATGTTTGGGTTAAGCTCAAGGTCCCAAACTGTTCCAGACTTTGGGGCTCTTTTATATTTGGCACTCTGGGTAGAAATACCCGCAGAGCCCATCATTTTCCCCCATGACAATTAAATTTGTGATCTATGTGATGGTTAGCCTCAGGTTTGAACTACTAGCCTTGGAACTGGTTTGGGGACTAGCATGAAATACTTTGAGATTTCATCACTTGATTTTATTGTATTTCACAGAAGCATGTAACAAGTGCTTCAAACCGAGTTGGCCCATTTGCCCATCTAGCCCAGTATGGTCAACTCTGACTGGCAGCACTGGCTGTTCAGCGTGAAGTGCCTTTCCTTGCCCTGCCTGAAGACCGTCAGCATTTCTTGGTAATCTCACATCCCAAAGCAGCCAAAGCCTTCAGTTTGCAAGAGCTTAACAGAGCTGTTAAACAAAGGACATTTTGGAGGTCACTCGTGCATGGGGTTTCCATAAGGAGGAGGCAGTTTGGCATCCCATAGTAGGAACAACAATCGCCATCTGAATATTAGGCAGGCTTAACCCTGCTTTTATGCAATCAGAGGAAAAATGAATGAGTTTAGATTGGCCTTTTCTTGGTGGTGTTTTTTTTTTTTTTTTTTTTTTGAGATTATAAACCACTTTGAGATGTAAAAAGCAAAATTAAATTAAGATCAATACCAAGGTGCTGTTAATTTTGCTTTCTTTTTAAAAAAAACTTGGAAAGGGCAAAATATTTTAGACATTAACTTCCGGAGGCCAGGAGAAGCAGGAGAGTGACACCTACATCAGTTGGAACACAAATATAGCTTCCAGTTCACAAAAGGGATTGTGTTTTCCTGTCAACCTCATAACCTGCCTCCCATGTGTTTTCCCCAAGACACCTGCTTCCAGGATGGTGAACACCCAGCCCAAACAAATTATGCTATTACATATGCCCGAATGGAGAGGATCTATTCCCTAGCACCACCGACAGGCAGAACCTGATGATTAACCAAATGGCATCTCTGACGTGGGATGGCCTTCATTCACCATGAGTGGGTGAAGGAAAGAAGTAGGTGAAACTGTGGAAAGAGGTAAACATTCAGGACCAGAGTTAGCTTATTCTCAGGCTCTTTCTGAAAAAGACTATGACATCAAAGAGGAAACAAGGCCTAGAATGAAACCTGAGCTTTTTGGAGGAAGAAAAGGATCATGCTAGCATGGGATTTAAGCTAATTGGAAGAAAAATGTGTGAAAAGAAAGAAGAAAACATAGATTGTTAATATCAACTGCCATGATCCTCCCTACGGGGAGAAGTAGGGAAATAATCCAGGAGACACAATTTGGGTTGGGAAAAGCAAAACAGAATTGGAAGAAGGGGAAACCTATTGCCATAGTTCCTGATGGCCACATGATATGGAAGGGGCAAAGGGATGATGATGATGATCATCATCATATAACTGCAGAACTAGAAGGGATTCATGGATCCTCAGGTGCATTCCCTGTCCAGGAGGCCCAGGGGGGAAACTGAACTCCCAACCTCTGGGTCCACAGCCAGAGACCTCCCCCACTGAGCTGTCCATCCACAAAGAAAAATGGGTGTCATGGGATGGGAGATAATAATTTCTGGAATATCAATGTTTCCAGAAGTCATTTCCAGAAAGCCATTAGGAGAAGGGGAGTGGCAGCATTTCCCAACACAGAACAAGTCAGACGTGACACCAAACTAAGAGGAAGGGATGTTAACCATCATCAGGTTTCTCCTCCTGGCATCCTGAAACAATTCACAAAACACATTTTATTTGGAAACCAGGACTGGCAGGGCCCAGGACGGGAGACAGGACCTCTCTTGGGTCTTACCAGCAAAAACAGCGAAGTGATCTTCTTGATCACGTTTATCCCAAGCTGGAGAGAACAGTGGTGGCATCTCAAAGGCTACCATCTTCCCATTATTTTTCGCGTTACAATATTGTCTCTTATTCATTCTTTCCGGGCTTTAAATATCGTCTTTCAACAATGTGAGCCACCTTGGCCTACCCTTTTAAAGCTTTCATTACTACTGTTATTATTAAAAATTTTTCTATGCCATCTTTCTCCCCAAAAGGACCCAAGGCGTTATAAATATTGTCTTCTAATGTTGTAAGCCACCTTGGGTCTTTTTTTCAAGGAGAAAAGTGGTGGGGTGAGGGGGAGAAGGTATAAAAACCTTTTAAAGGAATAAATAAATTTCCTGAAGTGGGGTTACAGATTTTTAAAAAGCCAACGAAGCAAAAAGAAACACACACACACCAAACTGGTGGAGGATATTTGCTCTAGAGTAGGGAGATGCATTGGGGGGGGAAGAGGAAGGGGGGCAAGGAAGGGAAGAACTAAGAAAGCGCTCATTCCTTCCCCCCCCCAAAAACGGGCCCTGGGCCTCCTTTCCGGTGACCCCCCCCCCCGGAAAGAAAACAATGGATTAAGAAAGCCAGGAAAACGGGTCATGCGTTGTGTGTGTAAATAAGCGGAGGTCCCCCCCCCAAATAATACCCCCCCAAACACCTCCAGCCCCTCCTCCATGTCCCCCCCCATCACCACCAACCCGACCAAGGCCCAGGCCTCGCTTCCTCCTCAGATCCCTCTTTCTCTCCCCCCCAAAAAACCCTTCCCCCCCCCTCAGGGCCTTCCTCCTCTTCCTCTTCCTCTTCCCCCCCTCCCCGCAGGCTCGAGGCCTAGCCCGGCGCGGTCCGTCGGTCGGTCGGCCGGGCGTCTCCAATGACCCCCTCGGGGCCCGGCCTTGGGGGGTCCGTTTTCCCCTCACAGGGGAGGCCCGCCGACCCACCCCCAGCCCCCCGAGCGGGCCTGAGGCCTTCCCTCCCTCCCTCCCTCCCTCCCTCGACGGCCGCCCCCCCCAAGACATCGCCTCACGGAACGGGCCCGCCTCGGACCTTCTTGAGCTCGTTGTCGGAGGCCCCCGGAGGGACCCCGAGGATGTCGTAGAGCTTGGTGTCGGCCACGTTCGCCATGACCGGCGAGGAAAGGGACCCGCGGCGCCTGGGGCCTCGAGCAGCGGCAGGCCGCGAAACACCGGCGGCGGCGGCGGCGGCGGGGGAGGGAAGGAAGGCAGGAAGGAGGGGGAGCAGCGAGCGGGCGGTCGGTCGTGAGAGAGAGAGAAGGGAAGGCCTTCGCCACGCACGGCGACGTCACCGCGCCGGGAGTGACGCCAGCGCGCCCTCACGCACAGGCCCCGGCGCGGAGGGGAGGGAAAGGATAAGGCTCCGCCCCCCCTTCGAACGCCGGGGAGGGAGGGAGGAGGAGCGCTCTGAGCCACGCCTTCGTGTTGGGGAAGGAAACGCCCACTTCCTCGATCTTCAGGAGGGCAAGGGAGGAGGAAAAGCTGGAAGTGGATTCCAAGCAAAACTGGACTTTCTTCTCTCTTTCTCTCTTCCTTCCTTCTTTCCTTCCTCTCTTCAAAATTGGAATTAAATGGACCTCAATTCCTTTGTTGTCAGCCACAGGGAGGGTTTTATTTTATTTTAATTTTGCTGTGATTCAACACCAGCGGAAATAAAAGAGAGCCATGTTTGAGTATCTCTGTCTTTTCTCTCTCCCCCCCCCCCAGGTCCAATTTCTCTATTTTATGAATCCCAAGCTATGAAAAAGAATCCTTGGCCTTTAGACCAAAAGAAGTCAGTCATTCCTACCGAATCCCTTTTAATTAGAAAGTCTGCCCTAACCACATGCAGGGTTAGAGTTATTTTATTTATTTATTTATTTATTGAGCTTATACGCCACCCATTTAGACATAGTCTACTCAGGGCGGCTCACAAGACATGCTTTTGTCCCATCCTGGGACTGCAGAGAACGGCAGCTGGCGACTTCAGCTTTGGAGGTGCTGGGAATCTGGGTTTTATTCTGCAGCTTGTAGGAGTGACCAAACCTGCGGAAGCTTCAGCACCTTGGAGAACTATTGTAAAGTGCAGGATAAAACCCAGAGTGGATTTGCAACACTCTTGGAAATGGAAGTTCCCAGCTGCCATGGCAGAGAGACCAATTCTTTCCTTGGTCATTCTTAGGGCTTAGAAACACTACTTTCTTCTCCCAGAATCCCTTGGCTAGCATGGCCAGTGTGCTTTGTTTTGTGACTGGTCTTTGGGATATGTTTGCATGTCTTGGTTTCTGTAACAAGGAGGCCTCCTGGAATCACGTCTCTAGAACGCCACCAAGAGCTTCAGCTTTGGGTGACTTCCTACCTGCAACCTCTAATTTACCCCCTACTTAAAATGTGGTTAGCCAGTTCTGCTGCGTGGACTCTGTTTTACTTCTGAGCAAACATGAATAGGATTCAACCGTCTCCCTCGCGGGCTACCTATTTAGCTGTTGTTTTTCGGAATAAGATTACGAATAGACATGCCTGCTTCCAACGGGTTCCCGAGGAATGTGAAAAACAGTTGCGGAAGTTTGTCTTAGCACTCTTCCTTCGGAAATAAAGTCAGTTGTGATCAACCCGTGTGTATAAAATCTAAGCTAAAAAGCTTTCTCTGCATTTTCAGTGACCTTCTCCACGACGACAGGAGAAAGGAGAAACTTTCCCTTTTGATGACGCCACCTTCGACTGGCAGAGAAACACAATAAAACTCTTTTTAAAAGGTCATGTTGGCTGCGTGTGTCCTCCTATACGAAGGCCCCATGTGTTTTATTCTCTAGTGGCAGGTGGGAGAAGTGGGGCCAGTGTCTGTGGGTCAGGCAGCCCTTTGGAGAAGGTTGCCCGTAAAGGATGACATTTCCCAACTGGCACAGTTCAAGGCCTCTCCCTTTACGCCAACTCCGGATGGCTCCATCGTCTGGCAACCGGTTCAGGCCACCCCGATAGGGTGGAATCCAGGGCCAGCCCATTTGAGAGGGTTTCGTCATTTTTAAAGGAAGGATATCAGTGGAATAACAGAAAAACTCATAGGTAAATATACTCATTGGGTTTGGGGGGGGGGGTTACACTAGATCAAAGGCTTGTAAATCCCATTCTGGTTGGAGGATTCTGGGAGTTGTAGTCAAGTAACTCCCCCCCCCTCCCAAATCTTTGCTCTAGAACTGGGCTCTTGTCTGTTTGCAGAGAAAAGTAAAAGAGAAGCTAAATCACTCGGGGATTCAGTGCCTGCCATAACCCCTTCTGGCCATGCTGCTGGCCAAGCTGGGGAATGATGGGGTTTGTAGTCGGACTCTTCTAATGGTTGGGGAACACAAGGTGTGAAGACCAACACTTCTTGGATGTTGACACGAGAGGGCGCTTGTGCATTGGATGATTTTAAGCGCAGGATTCTTTTCAGAGGAAAACCAAACCGACCACAGAGGTGTCAGGAAGTGGAAGATACAGCTGCAGAGATGAGTTGGGGAAAAATATATACTTTTGCTGGTACAAATTGGCAGCAAATATGCTCTTTTGCTTCTATGCTGGTGGGACTCTGGTTTCTTAATAGAGAGGTTGGTGAGTCAGAAGATACAAAAGATAGAGAAGCATCGATGTCAGCAATACTGGGATTAATGGATCCGTTGTCTGAGTTGGTATAAGGCGGCTTTGTGTGTTATATCAAGGATTTAATGTTGTGATTCAGATTAAACGGGATACCACCATCCTACAATCCTAACTCTACTGCCGTCTTCCAGTACACTTTAGTTCTCATGGGGTGCGAGAATATTCCCTCAGTGTAATTAAGAAAAATGGGTGATTAACAGAAGCATCATTGTGTTTATGTGCCGTCAAGTCAGAACTGACTTACAGGGACCCTAACACAGTTTCCAAGATCGGTGAGGTAATTTAAGGAGTGGTTTTACCAGTTCCACCCCCGTGAACCCACAGATGGGTTTAAAAACTTCCAACAAAGCAGAACCCCGTTTTCTGAGACTGTTCCGCGGCTTGATGTCTCTTACCATCAGGAAAAGTTTCTTAATATTTTAGTCAGAATCTGCTTGTCCTTGGAATCCGTTGCTTTTGGGTGCTGCTTTCCAGAGCAGCCAAATGAATGAATGAATGAATGAATGAATGAATGAATGAATGAATGAATGAATGAATGAATGAATGAATGCAGGCCTGCTGCAGCTTCCCATACAACTGACTAACTACCCTTCCAGTTGCTAACAGTGACTTTACCATATCATCTCTCCATGCTTTTTTTTGGAAAAATATATCAAATGTCTGCAATGTGCTCTCAGGGAGCCGTGTGTATTAAGCCTGCTCCGGTGCTGGGAAGTCCACTCGGAGCCAAGAGGATGTGAGCTGCCTCCTGGCATCGGTGGTAAATGTGGGATCCATCTTGTTGCACGGTGGACAGCGGGAGCGAGAGAGGAGGCCATATGGCAGGATGTGGGAGCCATATGGCTGCATCCAGGGCGAAGCGCGTTCCAGCTGGGAGCAGGTGCCGCCCTGTCAAGGCCACAGAGCTGTGCTTGCCGGAAGTTGGAGGCAAACCTTTTCATTCAGAGATGGCCGTCCTGCAGGGGGAGGAACCCTCTGTTGAATGAGAGGCGTGCCATTCTAAAAACTGTGCGGAGTGTACAACTGGCCTGGCCTCAAAGCGTAGCTGGTGAACAGGTGCTGGATCACAGCCATGGTGTGCATTAGCGCGTGCACACATGCATGTGTGGATCAGATTCTTTAAAGAACTTCTGCATGTTCTACAGTGCCCTGTGATCACAAGCCACAATCTCATTCATTGGTCAAATTTGAACCCTTTCCTCTATAACCATGAGGACTAGCAGCACGGCTGTATTGTGGTTTGTTTTAAATGAACGGTGAGATTGTCAGCCCCACATTCTGCACGAGATAACGCATTTGAGCTGCATATGGCCACAGGCAGAATTGGAGCTTAGAGGCTGTTTCTTTTGGACTACAAATCCAATCATGCAGCCAACCTGCTGGCTGGGGGGTACTGGGGTTTGTAGTCCAAACGATTTTTCTTTTGGAGGAATATACCTACGTTTTATAAGTCTAATTTAATACAGCGAGTCTAAAAGAACACAACACCGGGCTCCAAAGACAGAAATCTATTTGTCTAGATCAAAGATTGAACTGGAATGAGGGGGGAGAAAAACACCATGTTTTTTTTTTTTGAGCCGTTCTGCCTTTGAAGCTTGTAACAATGGCATATTATCTTCATCACCATTCTGCAGAAGGGTCAGCCGATGGCTGAGATATCTATGCTCCCGTGTAATTGCAGGATGGACTTTTGCTTTTCCCCATTTTGTTCTGGTTTGCTAGTTTCCTTTGTTGGGGATGTTTCTTTTAAAAATATATACAATAATGGTGTGTTTTTCTGCCAAAGTAAATTGGCACCAGCTCTGAGGCTGCCTGCTTTCTGCTCCATCCTCCTTGAAAGAAGCTTAGAAGAAAACAAAAGGGCAAAAAAAGAAGAAGGCTGAAACGACAAAAGAGCATTTCTTATGGTTAAATGGCAAATATTTCAACACCGGGTGCTTTTTCAGTATCATTCATACATTCAGAGTGAGAGAGAAAGAGAGAGATGTGTTAACTGTGTCCAGAATGATTATAATAAATACTGTATGCCAACAAGTCAATTTCAATTTGTGGCCACCCTTTCTAAGGTATTCCAGGTAGAGAAGGATCAGAACTGGTTTCCCCTTCCCTTCTTCTGGGACTCTGCCGCTTGCCCAAGGCTACCCAGACTGGCTCTTCTCCCGGGAGGCCCAGAGAGGAATCGAACTCCCAACCTCTAGCTCCACAGTCAGATACCTAAACTGCTGAACTATTCATCGGTTCATAATAGTCTTAGAACTACAGAGCTGGAAGGGGGACCCTCTGGATCATTGAGCTCAGCCCCTCTCAAGGAGGCATCATGAGACCTCAGTCTAACTCACTGAGCTATCCAGCAGTTACTCTGGTTTTCCCTTCCCCTCTTCTGGGACTGCGCAGCTGGCCCAAGGCCACCCAGGTTGGCTGTTCCCCCGGGAAGCCCCATGGGGGAATCGAACTCTCAGCCTCTGGCCCCGCAGCCAGGAGACCTCACTCACAGAGCTATCCATTACACCCATGAAAAATCTCTTGCGATTCAACATCGTATAGGAGGCCTGACTCCCAACATGGCTTGCTTCCTGGCATGAGTCGATGGCTGAAAGGAACGGGGCCTTCTTCCTGGCTACTCCGTGTCTTTAAAATTTGCTTCAAAGGGCTGTTTACTGCTCTTTTATTGTCCAGAACCCTACTGGTAGTCTCAACTAGAGTAAGCCTGTTGAATTAATGGGACTCACAAGAGTTCAGTGATTGCTCCAATGAGTCTGCTCTAAGTTGAGACTAGCAAAGGGATTGGGGCCATTCGTTTGTAACTGTGTGCCCATATCCTTTACTTGAGAAATGCTTTCCTCCGTGACTTCACACAGTGCTGCCTCTTCAGGTTTTCTGAATATTCCCTGATATTTTTTTTGGGGGGGGAACCATACATCCTTGATCCACCAAGATGATTAGTTGGGTATTATTTTTCCGACAACTGGAGGTCCAATGCCATTTTACTCTGCACAATAGAGTGCATTTGTGATGCAGCCAAAATGTGTACTGTAGTTGCCGATCTGCAGCCAGGCTGGGAAAAGCTGCATTTTCCAATCATTTTAATCCTCTCCATCATAGAGCTGCTTACTTGAGGCAATTATGCTTGATTTAAAAGCGTTCCCTCTCAATTGCCATGCACGCATTTAGAAAGTTTATAAATAATGCGAAGAAGGTGTCTTGGGACTGACCAAAAAAGAAAGAAAAAAGATAAATGATGTTCATTTAATTTGCAAGAAGGACTAATTAGCTAATTATAGGGAGGTTTGTAGGGGTGACGTTGGAGCTGACTTGACAAGAGGTGAACTTCAAAACGTAGGCAGGAAGATGCCAGCCTAGCCCAGCCATCGGGGGATCGTGAATCTGCTCTGTGTCCGAACTTTGAAGGTGCTAAATCTGTTTGGGGGAAAGGTTTTTGGCACCTTCGGTAACGCCTGTAAAATTAGAATTAAAAACCAAAGCAAATTCACTGCCCCTACCCAACTGTGGAAGGGCATACTTTGCCTCTCCATGCAGACCCTGAAAACACATATAGGATCACATTTCAAGATGATTACAAACATTTTAGCATCCCGGAGGCGGTGTACAAAGCACACCACAGCCCGAACCCTTGGAAATCATGGTGTTCATCGCTGAACAAACAGGCCCATCCCTCTTCTTGCTGCGCTTGTCTGCCTTTCTGCATTCAAATGGTGTTTGAATGTACCTTCAACATTTCCCTTTAATTGGGAAGCTGAGCTCAATGCTTCTCTGTAAGGAAGTTGGTTTCAATTACTCTAGACTTATTTCTTGTTTCACCCCGAGTTTAATTTCTGTAATGTTCCCGTAATCACATTATGGCGTACAAAGGTAATGGCATTAGGTAGACTGGCTTTGTGTTTAAATGGAATGATATAATTAAGACTGTGTGTCCCTAATAATTGCATACTTTGGGGAGGCAGGCATGGCAAACGTTTCCTACGGAGCGGGAAAAAACACACAAACTTTTAAATCATTTCTCTTCACAAGAATTCCGGCTTCCCGGAGTGAGAATATGGAAGATGGGGGCGGGCAAATGTGGAGCTTATTCTTTGCTTTTCCATGGCCCATCCAGGACATCTTGCTGCCTAAAGCCAAAGGGCTCTGCTCTCTTCTCCACAACCAAGTCAAGTAGTAGTTGTTGTTTACTTGTGTCCGACTCTTCGTGACCCCATGGACCAGAGAGCACACCAGGCCCTCCTGTCTTCCACTGCCTCCCGGAGTTGGGTCAAATTCATGTTGGTCGTGTCGGTGACCCTGTCCAACCATCTCATCATCTTCTCCTCTTGCCTTCACACTTTCCCAACTTCAGGGTCTTTTCCAGGGAAGTCAAATAGAATATTCCTTAAAGCACCCAGAAATTTCATTATGCATAATGTGCCATTCACTCACTTCTGACATACGATGGCCCTAAATAGGGTGGGATTTTTTTTAAAAAAAAAAGGTATGTGGGATGTTCAAGAAGTGGTTTACCATTGCCAGATCGCAATGGGTTTCCAAGGCCATGTGGAGATTTTTTTTTACCCAGATCTCTGAGTTCTAATCTGACAATCTATTATACCACATTGCTTCTCAGTTTCATGATAGGAGATACGTATATATAAAAAAAATCCTGTTACGACTTCTTTCCATTCTCTGGCAGAGAAAATACACTGACAAGGAACCAGCGATCCATTTACCACCCTGTTGTGACAGGCTGAGTCACTCTGGCGGCTGGAACACCCTGCCCTGCCCTGTCACATTTGGTTGTGAAAACATTTACCTTACTTTTCAAAGCAGCTCAGAACTTTAGTAAAACTTCAGTGAAACAGTTGAAAAGTAGTCACACAGAGGAGGGGCAGGATCCTTTCTCAATCATCTCAGAGTGCAGGACATGTCATAATGGGCTCAAGCTACAGGAAGCCAGATTTCAGTTGACTATCAGGAAAAAATTCTTGACTGTTAGAGCAGTAGGAGAACCACCTCCCGAACTTATGACCTCGGGAGGTGGTGAGCGCTCCAATGCTGGAGGCATTCAGAAGGAAATTGGGCAGCCATTTTTGTCAGATCTGCTTTGATTTGGATTCCTGCAGTGAGCAGGGGGTTGGATTTGATAGCCTTCAAGGCCCCTTCCAACTCCACTGTTCTATGATTCTATGAATCTCTCCTTACGATAGCCTTTCCCCATTCCAGCACCTTCCAAATGTGTAGGACTACAATTCCCATTATCCAGTGATAAACGGCCTTGATTTCTGCTAAGGCAATGCCCTCAGTGCCTACTACCCTATTTTTAAATTTGACTGTGGCACCAGCTACATTTACCTTTGAAAGATGCTCATCTTCATTCTTCTGCTTTCTTTGTTTAATGGGCAGTGTGTTACTGTTAGCTGCTTTGACTCCTATTTATTAGCAGAAAGAGAAGTATAAATCTAAATCATATTCACTCCAGCCTAGCAGGGGTACTTTCATTTTTTGGGGGTGTGGGGCTGTTTTGCTTGAATTCTTAAACCCTTTTAAATTGTTTTGAAGTATTTGGAACTTAAGATAATTTTACTGAATGTACCAAGTCCCAGAATCTATGGACAGAGGACAGGCTAGAAATACTTAAATAAATAGACTATGTTATTGTTCTGCAGTTTCATTTGCTATCAGTTAGATTTGTCTCGAAAACAATGTATCTAGAGTTTTCAATTTACACCAAACTTGGGACAAATTACATCTGATCAATTCTATTCGAGGGGGCGACTCCATCCACCCTCTCAGTCTCTCTCTCTTTCTCTCTGTCGCTTCCAGAGGCAAAACGCTTTTCCTGGCTTTTTGTACATCTCATTCAATCAAATAGAATCAATCAAGAATACACGTCACATTTTCTCATCCTCTCCTTCCTTCATCTGGCACTTCTTCTTTTTTCCCCCCTTGGCCTGCTTTCTATTCTTTTCCAGCTACAAAGCAGAAAATGGAATGGGTTTCCATTTCTCTAATTTTCTGCCTAGTGTCCATCCATGTGCGCCTTCCCTTTGAAGTTTCTAATAACCCATTCTATCCGTTCCCTCAAAAATGGATTAGTATAAGACTTGCAGGGAAAAAGCTGGAGCGAGCGTCTCTTTGGAAAAACAGACCGTGCATTTGTCTTGGTTAAGTAATCCCTTCTGTCTGTGCTCAGAAGCAGCCTTCCGCCTACTTTCGCTCCTTTTCCTATTTCCATTTATTGGCATTTGTAGGTCATAACATATGCCACTCCTCTTCACATTCCAGGTTTCTCTCCTTGAGCATGTAGACTTCCTCACTCCCTTGCCTTCGTGAAAGAAGTCAAAAATCATACCCAAATTTGGCATCCATTTCTAGAGCACCCCTCTGTTTGCGTAATCCACATCCTCTTCAAATATCAATCCAGTTAATTAATCTAACCCATGACAACCATCTTTTGGAACAAAATTGGCCACAGAGGGGAAAGGTTGACCATTCTACTATAGCTTGAATTTGACATGGGCATGTTTTTGGGGGCGCACCTGCCAGAATCCTAACTAGTGGTTATGTTGCCTGTGACAGTTGCTGTGTTAACCCCATGCAACTCTTACAAAAACAAAAAAACAAAAACAAAGCCAAAATCATAAGCTGAGCTATTTAAAAAAGGTAAACAAAATAATAAACAGACCTCCCTGCCCTCCTGCGTTTATTATCACAAAGGTCTAATTGCTCAAGGAAGTTCATACCAATGTCCTACAGATTCCTTCTGAGTTACATAGACGGTAGTGTTTTCTGGAGAGGGAATTAGACCTTAAGAACAGCCATGCTAGTTCGGAACCATGGCCGGCCTGGTTCAGCCTTCTCTTCCTACAATAGTCAGCCTGATGGCCAGGGGGAGTCCACATCTGAGTTCAATCGTACCTTCCCACTGTTGTTCTTCGGCAGCTGATACCCAGAATCGCAATGCCTCCGATCCTGATCGGTCGCTGTCAAGACTAGTGACACTCAACAAATGTCAAGGTAGGGAAACAGGACCATGGACAGCTCACTTTGGAGCGAGATAGATTCAGGCCAGGAGCAGTATCAGAGGCGGTATGTGTCATCTATCAAAACATAGATAGTCCCATCTTCCATGAACTTTCCAAGTCACAAATTGGTGGCCATCATAATACCTTCTGGCAGTGTGTCCACCTTTCCCCCCCTCATTCAGCTCTACTGGAGAACCCCGGCACCGTTTCTTGCATCTTAACATTGTCTGGGAAAAAAACACTTGGTGCATCCTTGTAACAGATCCTAACACACAGCCCTATGTAGACAGCAGAGCAGCACCAACAGTATGCCTCCATAAAAACCAAATATCAATGTAACACTTAAGGTATACTTCCGCCTCCTCTCTGAAGATCTCAGGGCCAGGAAGACTGCTCCCTAATTCATGTATTCGTTTGCACAGCTGGTTTGGTGAGATTTGCAGTTGACAGAGCACCTGTGTTGTTATTTATTTATTTATTTTAATGCTGTTGATTTCAGAAGTCCTTTCTTTTCATGCCTTGTTGCAATGCCTGCTGATACGCTGACACTCCCATCAAAGTTCCACTGTTCTCCTCCAGTCTCTTTGTGGATGCTTGTGTATCTCTTCCCCACAACCTCCTGATCCATTGCTTCTCTTCTCATCTGAAAATCAAGGATAAGCGCCTGCTTTTCACAGAACCTCTGCCGTTTCACATGACTGCCTCATTAAATGAAGAGAAACCTTCCTCCCACTTCCGACACCATGCTCTCTTTTCTGGGATTTTATTTACCAAATCTTTTTTCTCCACACTAAACCTGGCATGACATCTAGGATCCAAGAACAAACTCTGCAGTCATTTTTTTCTCCCCCTTTAATGCTGCTGCAGTTATCTCTGTTTGGCTAACTGCACTGGCTGGGGTTTTTCTGGGAGTTATTCACATATACATATATGAATGAACCGGGGCTAGAATTTCCAAAGAGAGCATTTATTATTTTTAAAAATGAACTTGTTAGGTACTTAATCAGTGCAGTACTAATGATAAGATGCTTTCATCTTACAAGCCGATTTTGCTAATATGCTGCAGAGATTCCTCCTCCCTCACAAGCAACTGGTATGTTTTACCCAGTTCTAAATGGGAAGAAATAATTTAAACTAGGGGAGTCACAGTTGGGAAGTAGACCATAATTATTTGACAACTTGGCTCATTTAACTTACCTCTCCCCTGTTGCAGAGAGAACCTAAAAAAAAAATCTTTAATGGTCTCAAGATGGCATCGACTTTGATCATTGTAAAACTTCCTATGAGGTGGGTGGGTTAATTTCAGGGCAGCTGAGCCAGTGATATGGGTTATAATGGTAAAAAAACGAATGAACAAATGAACAACACTGTATTCCAATGGTCAAATGAAGCAATGGCTAAAATCTTGTTGCATAAATTACCCTGCAGAAGAATGATGATGCCACCACCAAAGGGAGATTTTATTGTGTGGAAGTTGTGGGTAAAAGGTCTTGAATTATTAAACATCCCTCCCTTGCCAATGTCATCATCACCATTTTGCAGGCATAATGTAACCAACAGCATTTTGATCAGTATATTCAGAAGATAATTAGAAGAGGCGCTTTCCTCAAGTGGTGAAAAATGTCATTGTATGTGATTTTCCTCACCTTTATATCTAGCCCTCCAGCATGGCTTGGTTTGTGATCGTGGGAAAGTAAAGAACTGGCACTGACCATTTGATTGCTGAGGCATGCACTCTTGAGGAAATCTTATTTTGGGAAGGAAACGGCTTAATTGCAGAGCATATGTATTCTGCTAAGTATCTTTGAAGATTCTCAGTCATCCAGGTGTGGCTATCTGGAAGCTGACTCATGGCAACCGGACATCTTTCTTGTTAGGTTGAAAGGTTTCGCTACTCATCCAAGTAGCTACTTCAGTCTGAGGAGAGTTGATAGGAGACCCCTGATATATCCTCCACATTGGTTTCACTTCCCCCTGGTCCAATGTGGAAGATGTTATCTGGGTCTCCTACCTTTGAATACTTTATTACGATCAACAAATCAGATGTGGTCTCCTACCAATTCTCCTCAGACTGAAGAAGTCACTTGGATGAGTAGCAAAACCTTTCAACCTAATAAGATAGAAGCCCAGTAGCCATGACTCCACTTCCAGATATTCTGCTTAATGTGTAATTTGTCCCGGCACTCTTCCCTAAGGCAATTAAATCTATTGATTTCACTGGACATTCGGGTTTTCTTTCAGCCTGTACACCTCTGCCATTATAGATACCAGCCCAACAAACAGCTTGCCTGACCCCATAGGTGCTCGGCAACCTCCCTCTCTTCCGGGCCCTGTGGCAAAATTTCTGGTTCTTCGTACCCTGCTGAAATTTAATCAAGGTGTGGTGATAACTTTGTATACAGTTTGGCCTCTTTTCTGGTGGACTGTGAGCACCATCCTGACTTTGTGGTAAAATATACTTTGCCTCAAGGAGAACTTAACCATGAGGTTTCCTTAGCATCAACCCAAGGCTCAGAGTTATATCTGAAACACCTCATTTTGGCTATTGATGGACAAATCATTCTAACCCAACATCTGGGGAAAATTCCGCAGCTTTCAAAATGGCAGAGTGTTTAAATATACAGTAATGTGTTTCCAAAAGTCTAGCCCTTTTGACTTTGACTTTTGACATCAGCATCTCACAGTAAACCCCCTGTAATCTTTCTGGGGGCTTTAAAAATCTGTCCTGGGTCAACAGTAAAAGCAAAGGAAATAACTAAAAATAGCCCAGGCACTGTTTTGATTTCTCCATTAGAGACACATCTTTCTGTTTGATTGGATTTCTTTGCTTTTTCTGCAGTACCGGCAAAAGTACATATAAGCTGTTACGTTCCACAGGGTCGTTTTGTAAAAAGGCTTGTTTGTAAGTAGGTAATAGAAAGAGCCAATTTGGTCTCGTGGATGGTGTTCAGGGCATTTGACTCAAATCCTTGATCATGGGCACTTCCTGGGTGTAGCAACAGTCAGTAACTCATTGAACATCTCACATATTAGAAGCACTATAGATTGGAAGTGACTTGATATGCAACAAATTATAGCTTTATCCATTATAATAGTACGGGATTAAGGATACAATCCCATACCACCTTTTTGGGAATAAACCTGACTGTGCATTGTAGGGCTTTTTTTGGTAGTTTTAAACCCATGCATGTAAAATACAACCTTTTAACCTGCTTAATGGCACTCCACAATCATTACAACACATAATTTGTAAGTTTTCTTTATATACATTTCTTAATACAGGGTATTGCCCATTGGCTTGAGTTGTAAGGTCACATTAAGTGAAAATCGACATGTAAACAGAGAACGCTTAAGAAACCCGTGGATTTTTTTTTTTAAAGGCTAAATGGTAAAGAAACCAGGTGTTCCTCACAAGTAGCAACACTGCACTTTCTTAGCTGTTAACATGCACACTGAAGAATGAATTTACTGCACAGGTGCTTGGAGCATACTACGAAGGTCATACAGCATGAAGTTATATCAAAGTCTAAGAAAAACTGGAGAGTTTTATTTATAAGTGGTTTGATTGTAAAAAATATTCAAGCCACACCTGTAGAATTAAGAAAATACAAATTATGAAGCATGCCTTCTTGTCTGAAGTGCAAGCAAGACATCACAACCAATAACCTTCCTCGAAAATGGGAGAAGAATGGCTGTTTCTAAGGAAGCCACCTGGATGCGGTTCCCAGTCCGGTTTGCGACTAAATCCTTCTGTAAAGAACCTGCTTTCTGATGGGTAGAGAGCAGGTGACACAGGGCCTTGCGGCTGGGAGGCAGCAAATAGAAATGTTTTTGCACCATGTTAAACATTCTGAGGAATATCATGTGGGATTTGTAGTCATTGAGACGAGTAGCCAATTTTACTTGTTAAGAGAGCTTCATGAATGACAAGCAGGTGAGTGCATTTTGTTCCTGGTTAGGAAACTGCCGGATAGCTCAGTGGTTTAGGCATCTGACTGCAGAAGCCAGAGGTTTGGAGTTTGATTCCCCACGGGGCCTCCTTGACAGGAGCTGGACTCGATGATCCACGGCGTCCCTTCCAGCTCTGCAGTTCTAAGATTTGTTATTATTATAAAGCTGCAATGGGACAGCATTGGGCAACTTTTAACTCACAGATCCTTTTACTGTGCCATGGCGCTGCAGGAGGTGTGGATCTTATTCCAGAAATAACATGACAGGGAGAATACCCTTTCCAGAAAGAGCCATAAAGGGAACCAGGAACCATGCCAAAAGTTGAGGGGAATCAAACAATTTCAGTGGAAACCGGGTTATAGGTAGGAATTCCCTGCAATATATAACAAATTTAATAATACTCATCAGTTCAGCTGAAGGTGAACTCAGTCATCTTACAACAGTTTGATTTCTTGCAAGACAAGGAAAGCTGCATTCCTTAATAATCTATATTCCCCCAGGGGAAGCATAAGAAATGGATGCCAACAGTGATGTTTATGGGAAGAACATTAAGACTGCTGTAGGACAAAGGAGCAAAAGTGCAACAACTCTTTAGAAAGACATGGGCGAATATTCTTTTTCACAGTTAAGTACCTGCAGGAGGGTTTTGCACCATGTAAAATATGGCAGAAATCGTCTATCAGCATTTTGCTTTGAAAATCCCTGATGTATTGCTGCAAGAGGAACATACAAATCATGATATAAACAGTGGGACACATTATGATGACGGCAAAACAAGTGTTGGGGTGTCATTTTCCCTGTGCTTAGCATAATGTGCTGTTAATGCATGGCAAAGAGTAACAAAGCTAGAGGAATTAAGTTGATTCAGCATGCAAGTCCTGGAGTTTGCCTGTCAAGTGTAAGAACCTTGATTTTTCCAAATGAAATAAACAGTTGCAAAGGCAAGAAGACCATTTTGCTTGTTTCCCTCCAACAAAATGTGAAGATTCTGAATATCTATGCTGGTTTAATATCCTTACAATGTTGGTCCGATGCCATCAGCAGAAGCAACCAAGCTGCCGGTTGCTGGCCAAAAAAGCCTTAGGACTGGTCCATAAGGAATCAGTAATTAAAAAGGCAGCAATGTAAAATTAGTCAAGATGAACCAGATGGATGCAATGCAACTCATTTGAGTCTTAATTGGCACTTACCACAATAACTCTAGCTACAATCTGACAAATATGATAAATGCTTTTGATGTAAAACTATATGGTGCTGTACCCACTTTTTATTACCGAAGTAATTAAAACATGGTACCTGAAGAAATGAAAAAGAAATGAAGCAAAATAGGGAGGTTATGTTGCCAGTGACCAGACTGTTTATATTCTTCATTTGTGAGTTTCGCTCCCCCCCCCCCCATGAAATGTGAAATAACTGAAGCCCCATGCAAAACCTACTGTTTTGTTCTTCAACCAGATGGGCAGTTCAATGGGAAAAAATGATTTATGAAGAGATTTCCTTCAGGGGAAAATTACTTAAATAAGCGTTTTCTTTAAAAAAAAGTATGACTACTTATGGTGCAATCAAGTTCCATATGGTACATTTTTGTAAACACAGATGAACTGTATCCATAGTATTTACACACACACATTCCATCTGAATGGAGATTAAAAGTCAATAGCTAATGCACCTTGAGGTGCATCTTCCCGACCCCTCACGTAGATTTCACACGGAATCTCTTCCATGACTCTGTCTTCTATCACTTGCTCTGGGCACTCATGGGCCTGCTTGAAAGTATAGCTGCTTTTTTTGAAGGTGCTATTAAAGGTCTTCATGGGCTGCGGCTGAGAAAAATCATTGCGGAAAGGAAGTTCCATGGAACTGAGGTTGGTCCTGCTCTGTTTTACTGGGGCCGCCTGGGAACCGCAATGATGGTCATGAATGCACCTCGAAGCTGTCGAGGACCGTCTCATTTTCTGGTAGTTTTCAAGTTCTTCAGAGAGGTCAGCCAAGTCAGCAGAAATCTCTTTGTCTCTTAGAGAGAAGAGCTCGTAATGAGGAGGATCAAAAACCTCCTGGAAGCCAGTCTTATTGAAAGTCGCTTTGCAGGCCATCACCTTCTTGCGAGGCTGCTTGACCTGCACCAGGATGGAAATGATGAGAAGGACCAAGACAATCCCTGAAGTAATTCCAATTATAGTTCCGTGTGTTTTGGTGATTTGTTCAAATAATCCTGTTTTCTTCTTTTCTGAAAGGGGGAAAAAGAGCAAGCAGTTTTAAGTCTGAACAATGAAGTACCCTGTTAAGATTAATGTAAGCGCTGCCTGGAAGCTACTGAAGTTTTCCTGAACCTTCACAACACAGAAGTCAAGCAGTCCAAGTATCCAATTCTGCAAGTATCCAATTCTGATAATGTGGAATTCCTCCATGCAAGTAAGTGTGGAAGTTTGAGCCTGTATGTCATGGCCACTGCTGGTTAAATAGACTGTGAACCTTTCAATTTGTACAACATGTTGCTTCACTAGAAGCACCTGCAGGTTGTACAAGTGCAAGGAAAACACAGGTTGTTTGCTGGCAGGGAAATCAGACTGGAAGAATGGCTGTGGCCAGAATCCTGCAGATGATTTATGCCTCTGTGAGTTAAAGTGTGCAACTCATTATGGCGAATTGCCGCTAACCAACAAGGACCTGATCACATTACTGAGTGGGTACTTGTTGCACAACTGGATACATGCACCCCAAGTGCAGCCACTGTCTCATCAGTCAGTGGCAATTTGCTACGGGGAGTTATTTCTGCAATTCTCACCCTTTCTCTAAATAATTATAGTTGTTCTAATAACTCTTTGTGATCTAGATCATGTAGGCTTAAAGGAACATTATGAAGAAGCATTAAAACAACTGATTGTGTAGAAGAATGGTTAGAATCGCAGAAACAACTCCTTTTTGGTATTTAAGGACAGAGGCGAGATGGGTATCTCTGTATATGAAGCAATTAAACAAATGAAAATCTATGAGAAGTGGCCCTTGCTCACTGGAATACAGTTTCTGGGGCTGCAACATTTAATTGATTACTCAATGAAACTGACAACTCCAGAATTGTCCTGCAGAGCCAGAGAGAAGAGCCAGTAGCAGACGGACCCCCCCCCCCCCCCACAGCAGGCTTAAGACTACTTTTAATAATACTGCAAGGGCAGTCATGAAGCCCTACAAAATAAGGCAGTGAATATATGTGGAGTGAGGTCGCAGCATGAGCATCCCCTCCTGCCTCCCTCTCTAGCTGGATTTAATAGGGCATCTGAAATGCTCTGGGTCCCTTTTAATACCAGCGTTGGATTAGTGTCGCCATACATAACCCCTCCCCCGAGTTTGATTAAAATGTTAGCTTTCCAAATAAGTTATATTTTGTTTGACACCTTAAGACCTAGGAGAGATATGCCACACTTTAAGCACTGAGGAGTTGACAGAAATTATCAAGTCACTTGAGCACTTTGCACATAAGCACCCAAGATGGCACTATTAGATTGCACCAATCTTCTAAATGTAACATAAGTGTTGGCGGGGGAGATGCAAGCTTTGGAAGAGAAGGTTAAACAAAGTGTCCCCAAATGAAAACAGTGGCATTATATTTTGGATATTAAAGTCTGTATCTGCACTGAAAACATGAATGAAGGATGGATGCATAGTTTTATCCACTTTGTCTTCCGATGTTAAAACAGATTTTGGAACTGAACAAATGTACGAAACACAAAGAGGCAGCAGAACAGCTGCCTCAAGATTTGGCAGTGATTGAACAGGCTCCTCCCATATGCTTTTGCTCCTGCACTGAGATTATCATCTTAGGCCACGCTCCGGGTGCCTGCCTGTGCACACTGAGATTTAGTGGGTGATTGCTCCTAAGCAGATCTTTTTTGTGATGGTCCCCAAATTATGGAATACCTTCCCTAGAGAAATCCACCTGGCACCAGCTTTTGTCCATTTTCCTGGCACGAGTCATTTATTCTCATAGGGCCTTTCAAAAATTTAAGCTGTGTTTTAAAATTTCCTTTCTCTATGCTGCTTCAATATTTATTTTCAGCTTTTAATATTTTTTTATGTCTGCTTTTAATTAATCGCTTAAAATGATGCTTATGGATTCTATTATTGGTTTCATAGTGCTGTTTATGATGAATGTCACATGGAGAGATTTGGCTATAAGGCGGATTCATCAATGAAGTGAAATGAAATAAAGTAAATGAAATAGAAGAGTGCGTTGACTACGAGTGATTAATGTTAGCAAGGGAGGGACACAGTTGGAGAATGCTCACAGAAAATTACCCGGAGCTGGCCTGCAACGGATCTGTTTTCGTTAAACTTTTAAGACTGAAATACGGTAACCAGAGAGCTATGCTGTAGCAAAGAGAATTGTCTCTGTGTGATTTTCTGACTCAAAGAAAAACAGCTTCAAGGTGAAAAAAAAAATCATGAACAAACAATCAGCAGCTGGTACACAGCTGGCAAATGTGGATGCCAGATATACGAAACAGACAGTAGTGGCAGCTACAGGTTTAATCTAAAATTTGGGAAGGCAGGTTTCTCAGGCAGAGGGAAAGACACATTGTTCTGTCCATCATCTTTTGGTTTTAGCAGATGGATTGCCTTTAGCCCGTATCGAGGGAAATGAGAAGGTACAAACCTAGAGAGCCCTGGATCCCCTACGGTGTGAATCATGGTGCTACATACCTTTGCAGTGGTTTTCATCCCAAGGGTATGCACAGTTCTGAATGCCATTGCAGACTAAAGAATTATTGATGCACATGTTGCTGTGGCAAAAGTAAGTGCTTCCTGAGCATGGAGCTGAGGAGGAAGAAGGAGAGAGAGGAGGAAAACTATGCGTTATCCAGATGCCAAGTATCTGAAATATACGTTGTTTGAATACGTATCATTGCTCTGATACTGAACTAGGATTTAAGTATATAAACGTCTTTGGCATGTTGTACAGTGATACTTCTACTGCTGTGGCTATTAGCATATCAAGTCTACTGCACATATTTATGGAAAATAGCATACCACTGCTCTCTTTTTTTCAAGTGATGATGTTCTGCTGATATTTACTATTGAAGGTTATTTATTAATGGATTGTTTTGTACTTAATGGAAGGTGGGCTAGCAATATCTTATTCTATGTTCTCTTTCCAGGCTGTGAATTGTTCCAATATGACATGTTCTACTAACTTGATGAACTTTAATTTCATTTGGATGTTTAATTATACTGCTTATTTGGAGTGAGTGCACAGATAAGAAAATCTAGGCCAACATGGGCCGCTCATCTACTATGAAAGCCACCTTAATGATGTAACCTGTAGTTCTGCATGAGAAACGTCTAATGCAGAGACCTTGTTCTAACACAGTACCACTGAAATGTAGCTGCCCTAAAGCAAGCTACAACTTTATCTCAGAATCTCTTACACCAGTATTTTCAACTAACCAAATCTTCTTTCTTCCCAAGATTCACAGCATGATACTTTCTACGGTCTGGAGTTATATGCCAACTTCATAGCAATTCAAAGAAAAAGCAATATTTCTTGTAATACAGGGAGTCAGAGAAAAGTGAAGTCCGATGTAACTTCATAAGATACTTACGGTCTACAAACGATGTGAAGAGCATTCTGAATCTGCTTAACCTGCTGCCTTCATCTGCCCACATCCGCACCACTCCAATTCCAGTCTGTAGCATAACATCGTTTGCCACCGTGCTGCAAAATTTTGCTTTAAGGTTCTCAATGGAACTGCTTCCATCATAGACAGCCACAAAGTTTCTCTTGCACTCATTTGAATGTTCCATTTGGTAGTCCAGAAACCTCAAATAAATCTGTTTGGTATGGGAAAAGAAACAAGACCTTGAAAAGGAGAAGTGGACTCATAATTCAGGAGCATAAACCAAATGTGCAAACACCTTTGAAAATATGAACCAAAATATGGGAAAATATGCAATGGATGAACTCTATATCCAGGTAACTCCTGATGATGTCATCAGACATGGATGTTAATCTCTGATGCTCCTTAGCGATCCTTTCTGAACTTGAGAAGGCTTCGGGAGCCTTGGGGTGCCACCCCATCAATAGCTCACACCCATTAGGTAGCCTTTAATAGAAACTGCCGCCACTGATCGCGCCACCGGCATAGGCCTTGGGGAGGACAATTTTTGGACATTAATCATCCCCCCATTCGAAGGCTCCCAAAAGCTCCCCCAGGGCGAATGGGATCCCTAGGGAGCCTTAGAACCTGGGAGAAGTGGTAAGGAAACCCTGAAATAAAGTAATCATCAGTCCAGAGCTTACAAACTTCATTTTGATGATTGGGATTGCATTCTGGTATACATTTCTGCTCTGAATCTATAGAGGCTTTCACCTCTTGAGCACTAACCCCTCACCTCTTTGTTCAACTAAGCATCAAGGAATAATTAAGATAGCAGCATCTCATTACAGCCAACTCCTTCCTTAAATATGTCTTGTACTCCTCCAAAACAAACAGGTGAAACTACCAAACTCAAGAATAAACCCCCACAAAGGATTGTTGTTCTTTCTAACAAGCCACTTGACAAAGAAGCCACATTTCACAAGGCACATAAGAGGGAAGAAGGAAAAAAAAATGGCTGACCTGAGGAAAATCCTGATCTCTTGGGATTCTTTTTCTTGTCTTTTTGGCTGTCACTTCTTTGTGCTTCTATTCCTTCAAACTATCTGACCAGTCTTTATTTAGGACAGTTCATTACACATTAATACCTATGATGTCACTAATCTATTTAGTAGTGTAGCAATTGGGCAGTACAGTTGTACAGAAATTGGAACGCAGCCAAGAAGGTCCGTCTGCATCCCATCACCTAAACAGCTAACAGAAGAATATTCAGGAACTGTTCTTTCGTGGTTCAGCTGCCTTTACTTCCTAGAAGAAAGTCTTAAACTTTCAGCCTTTGCCGCAGCAGAGCCATGTGATCTCCCTGACCTCCACTGCTAGTTCCTTTTAGATAAAGAGCACTTCCACTGCACATCAGGGCTTATCACCCAGCGGAGCTCAAGCATCCTTATCTTATAAAATCTAAAGGTAAAACTGAATGGTTTACCATGTGATTTAAGCTAAAACTGAACTTTCCAGGTACACTTTTAACTGCGTATACCCTTCCATTGTTCTTCAGAATTTTAACTTTTAAGAATTTCAAGACAGCACTGGCTTCTTGATTCACCTATGACTCACACTTTAGCAAAGTCTACTAGTAGTGAGAATCTTGGCAAATTTAATTCACCATAAATAATGCACTGCAACCTCTAAGACTGAGGAAGATGAATTACAGTTAAACAAATATGCAGCAGATAGTCAGTGACATTAATAAATATAACCACCAGACGTCCGGGAAGATAACTTGATTTCTTATTTTTAGTATGCAAATTACAGTGTCTATACATTACAGCTCAAGTTTTATAGGATGTCTATTACTGGCACTCTTCTCTACACAAAGTTGCACAGAGAATCTTTGTCTCCTGCTAAAGTGTTTACAGTACATGGGTTTGGTTGCTAGCATGATCCTACATGCTAGCAACCAAATATGCTTCCATATTTGCTTACTGATACATAGCGCTTGTATTAAACCCTTTGTATATGCATTAAACCCATTTCAAATGGATCTATTTCACTCTCCACTGGATAGAGAAGTGATCTTTTTAGGCAGAATTCTCCAAGAAAAGAATTTTTTCATTCCCTCCCAAGTAGGGGTGGAAAAGCTTGTAGCATATCAGCAGAAAAAGGTGCCCAAATCTGAATAGGTAGGTTTAAACCTGAAACAAGATGGACTATGATCTCTTTCAACCTGATGCTATAGAACAAGTCATAAATGTGCAGATTCTGTATAAGACAAATTATCAATCTAAGTCAATAGCTGCATAGAACTGCAACATCTGTTCCCAATAAAATAAGGAAATGCTTTTCCAGTGCCAAGTAATTTCACAAAATATATTATTAAGAGAATAATTCTATAGTTGTATTATGCTTAGAAAAATAATAATAAAATAACAATGTCCATGGAGGCATATGCTATTTTTTCCCCCTAATTATAGTGGAGCGGCATGTGGCTTTGTGTAAGTAACAGGTCTTAGGAGCCAGTCATAGTTGTTAGCCCCATAATGGCTTTTTGTCACTGAAGAACAGTGTTTTTCTGGCCTTGAAGAACCTCTGTTCTTACTAAGGAAAATCAGCACTGAGGAGGATGGACAGAAACAGTGTTTGAAGTCTGGAAGTACCCTTATTCAAGTTTTTTTTTTCCCCATTTCATTTTGACCTCTCACAGAACTCCAGAGTGTTTTTCTCACAGTTGTTTTTAAAATACAGCTGAACAGTATAGAGCAGAATCAAGAGTAGTATTATGTACCAAAAGCAGTCTAGGAAGTCAGCATCCATCTTGATTTATTGCAATCGCCAGCAGGTAATTAATTTCAACGAATGAGACACAGCATACAAATGATTACTAATGACCAGCCATTCCTGTCTACTAATGAACTGAAAACCAATTAAATACAGAACAATTCCGTGGACCCACCTTGGCATTGGGAGTAGCTTTAATGGTCCATATGCAATCCACTGCTTGTCCAGGCTTTGTTTTCTCTTCCTGTTCCACCTGACTGGACCGGACGATCCCATCCGCTCCCGAGAGCTCAAACTGACAATCTAGAGAGTAGGGCAGACACAGTGGGCTGTCAAACCAAAAGCGAGAGTGATTTAAAGAGTAATGAATGAAAGAGATTAGTACTGCAATACTAGACCTGGGATGGGATTTAAAATACCTCCTAGGTATGTGAAGTCTGGGTCTGTAAAAGAGAAGAAGAAAAAGAGAAATGAATGAATGGACCCCTCAAAGTTTATTGGTCTCTCTGCAGTTCAAATCAAGGATAGGAAAAGTGCTGTCCAGAAACCCCCCAGGCAGCCCCCCCAATGGCTCATTTGTGACCTCCGCACCACCAAAGCATTCTACGCCCCCCCACCTCACCCCACTCCCATGATGCCCATCAACAAAAGTTTAGGTCTGGAACATTTCACCCTAGCAAGTATATCCGTCCTCAGTAGTGCAGAAATAAGCAACTGGGAAAGGAGTTTACTGAGCAGATTTTAATATGGCTGGCTAGTGTATCCATACATTCAACACTAGTCTGGTACAATCTCAAGATAAAAGTGAGAACTGGGATAGCGGCACTTTTTACCTGGTATAAACGAATACTTGGCTTTAAATCCCTCTCCTTCTAGCTCTTCATCTGAAGTAAACTTTATCCACATGAATCTCCCTGTGGATCTAATGAGGCTAGGACTTTTTAGACCACAGTATCGATCAATGAGCGGAGAGAAACCAAATGGCCCATCTCGAACCTCCAGGTGATCAAATCGACATTCAAACGAAGGCTCTATGTAGTATGGTTCATCAAAGGTCAGCTCAATTCTTTGCCGTGGGGCCGCTATGGCAAAAAACAATCCAGATCAATATATATCCGACAGAAACAAAATAAAAAAATAAGGCAGACATGGCTGTTCCTTTGAAAATGATTCCAGACCAACATTACTCTCAGCCACAATGAACAAAACACTTTTGAGAAAGATCTGTCATTATATAATTATAGATCTACAATTAATTACCATGGTAATATACGTATGTTAGAAAGCACTGAGTGTTACTTAAGAGTTTAACAATGGAGTCTAATATGTCTACTCAGAAATAAGACCCAGTATGAATGGAGACGGAATGGCAGCCAAATATTCCACAGAACACATGCCAAAATGACAACTCTGTTACAAACATCAGAGGCTTGTGTTTGAGCCAAAAGTTGACAAATTTGTCCCAGTGTGCTATCTTCCTGATGTAAATATTTTAAAAACATCATTATGATTTTAAAGCTATACATATTTCCAAATTTATGAAATTCTATACAATAACAAAATATTCACAGAGAAGCTTAGTTTAAAGGAATATACAGTAAATAATGACTCATACCCCTAATAATAACAAAAGAGCATGGATGTTTGGCATAGGAGGTCACAAAAACCTGGTACAGGAAGCTTGACATACATTCTACAATGACCCACAGAATGCGCACCTGCATCTTACTGGCTTTTAAACTGCACTGATTAATTTGAATGTGTCTATTTGTTTAACACCTGCAGTACCCTATTCAATCACTTGGTGGCATTCTTGTCTAACCAGCACATAGCTTTGCATTCAATATAGTTTGAAGGGTAGAGGAAGTAGTATGGGAGTCAGTTATAGTGCTGCTCCTTCCTCTCTTTTCGGCAGCCCCTTCCCAACCATGGAGTTGGCAGATCGGACGTCTCTTGGGGAGTTCTAGATATGCATCATGGCAGCAGGCATTGGAACAGCAATGAATCAGGGCTTAGAAAAGTTCTTACTATTATTCTTGTCTCTCAGTGGAATTAACTGCTGGTGATGGACTCTCATTCATTCCAGGTTGTCAACAGAGATTCAATGGCTCTTACGATGCTTCAGCTGTGTATTTGCTGCACTAGCGGGGGGGGGGGGGTTGAACTAGATAATCCCTATGAACCATTTCCTCTCTAGAGTTCTACAATTCCCTTCATGTGCTAGTGTTGCCCCATTCCTCATCTGTATACTTTATTTGAGAGAACAGAACAAAAAAGCGATTGCTTAATGCACTCAGTTGCACTATAAGTAAGACCCTGACCTTCAGAAAATGGCAAAATGAAAGGCAAGCACTCTGAAATGATTGCAGTTCTTCTCTGACTTGAACAGAGATTGTTGTGTCCAAGTGAAGGAAACACTTATTTAGCATTTAGGGTAAAGTAGGCACCGAGCTTTCTGGAATTACTAGAGGTTGACACTATCATATTCACTCAGTGTTTATGATATTAACAGCGCACATGCATAAATATTATATATTTTCTGAGTTCAGGGTCAGTGCATTCCAGAACGTTATATCAGAAGTCCACATTTCATTCACGGGCCTGAAAAGAGTCTAGTCTTTTGCTAATACTTTCACTACACTTTATTTAGAAACTTCAGAATTATGTTTAAACATTCATCTTTCCACTACAAAACATCAAAAAATATACCCAAATTTTTTTTTTTTAAAAAAGAGAGATTACCTTCTAAAATATAGACACACTCCTGGTTAGGTGGGTAGAATTTAGGGAAGTTTGGTGACGCAAAGTGGCCTCCATTGCTTGTTCGTACCCAGTCACTACACTGGGTAGCTGCCATGCGATTGCCAATATTTTGTGCAACTTTTTGAAGAAAACACAAGAATACAATTCATGGTCATTTCTGGAAGTATCCACAAAGGAAAAAAAAAATCCTCCACAGCCCCGTGAGTACAACATTGTTCAATTATCAAAGAAAATACAGATTGTATTGTATTTGTGGTCAAAGTAATGACTCTGTTATCAATTTACTTCTTAAAAGAAACGCTGCAACTTAGATATGGCAAAGTAGCACACAAAGAAGTAAGGCACAGTTGTAGGTACTTTTAGTTGACTTGTAGGTCTCAAGCTCTCTCCACTTTCTGGTATATCGTACTCTGACATAAACATAATATACACATATTCTTCAGTAAAAATTCCTCTTCGAATCTGAAAATTGGAAAGTAACCTCTTCCTTCCCCTCTGGAGGAATAAAGTTCAAATTGAAATTTGTTCCTTCTCCTAAAAACAGGAGCTTAAAATGCATATACACATAATGTGGAAGATTTAATGTCAAATTTATCTCCACTTAAGCGTGCCAAGTGTTAATTACTCAGTGCCTTTCCCCCATGAATTCTTCTTATTTGGGGAGCAATTAACACATGCTATTGCTTGGTGAAAAAGTTAATTAGCATAGGCCTTTAATATCAACACTGCATGAACATGTGTTGAATTAAGAAATCTGACTTTTCATTCTGTTTAGCTGATTTCTTAAACCATGGTTTATGTGCCATGATTATATGCTGCTCTTTTGCTTTTTTCTTCCTCCGATTGTGCACTGGTTTATGTTTGGAGATTTTGGCTTGCATTAAGCTTGAGGTCACCATGATACTCCAACCAGGAGCTCTGGTGCAATGTTGATGGGCAATATGAATTAATGGGAAAACTCTGGCTACATACAGGGCAGAATTTCTTCAGCAAAGCCAGTGTTTGCCAAGAAGATGGGCAGGCAAGAGAATAGAGCATGGCTATCTGAGAGCATGAAGCCATTATAAATAACTGAGTGGAACCAGAGATAGGAAGAGTATTTTTTTTTTCAAATGAGAACTCCTAGACCAACTTAGCCAGTATGGCTAGGGCTGACCAATGCTGACATCATGATGGCTGTTGACTCTGACTGCCACTTATTTTTCAGTTCAGAAGATGCTATGAATTTATTATTTAGGCTCTAGGGATTTAATTATTCTGCTTTTTCAAAATCAGGACGCCAAACTTGTTTTGAACAAAAACAGTGCTTCTGCACATCAAGCCTTTAGTGTACAATCATGCAATTACAAGCTTTTCCCAAATAATAAATTGCACTGTACCTTGAGTCTTTTGAGCGACAGCAATTCCTTCCACTACCAGTATAGTTATCAAGAACACTGGTGACAAAAAAGAGAACAAACATAGAGATGAATAGATAAAACAAAGCTGCTAAGTTTTAGCTTCATATTCACCATGTGAAGCAATTCTGTCTCTTTCAGTTTTGGCTTATTCAAAGTCATTATTCAAAAGACAATACTTGGTAAAATCCCACAGTTGATTTTCACCCATGTATTCAATAAATTTCATCATTACAGCAATTCTAATATACTCCTACAAACTTAATTTTTTATTGAAGTCCCAGATTTCTAATTCTCATCATGTGCCTAGTGCTATTAACTTTCTCTTACTACCTTGCTGGTATTTTGGCCACAACTCCTTCTGGGAAGGAATAGATAATTCAGGTTATTTTTGTTTTATAATATTGAACAAAATCATTATATACATAAATTATACTTTATACTGATTTCCAAGGGGGGTGTCCAAAAGGAATAGTGAGTCCTAGATCGTATCAAGCCTAAATAGTCAGTCTCTGGAAGCAAAAATGATGAAATTGAAGCTGCCCTATTTTGGGCGCATCATGAGAAGGAAAGAATCACTGGTAAAAAAACAACAACGATACTGCTAAGAAAATTTGAGAGCGGCACGAAAAGGAAGGCCAAATACAAGATGGATTGACTCCTTAAAGAAAGCGACTGCTTTGAGTTTACAAGAGTTGAACAGTGCTATTAAAGACAGGGCATTTTGGAGGTCACTCACTGATAGGGTTGTGATACGTTGGAGGCAACATTACCCAAACTTAATACGATTTCTGTTTTTAGCAGCATGTCTGATATTCTGCACCTCCCAATAACTTATTTGTCATATTGAAAATTAAGCCTATATCATATTAGCTGCAACATCTTTCACATTTCTCAGTAACAAAACAAAAGAAAAAAAAATCCTGAAGGTCTCTGTTCATTTTCTAGGTTTCCAGAAAACAACTCATGGTGACATGCAGATGATTTTAACTCTAGGAAACGGTTAACAGTAGTGTATATAATCCACTTTTAAAATACCATAGGTCCTTCAATTCATTAGAATGAAATATTTTATTAAACCTTGAAAGTGTCAAGTGGCACCTATAGTACCCTTCTTTTATATCTGATGCCATAAAAAACAGTGTACCATGTTTTATAATACCACTTATATTTTTTATTGCAGGATATATTTCCTGTCAAGCAGCACAAGTGGACAACCTAAATAAGGGCTAAAATCCTGTTCGTGCAGCAATGTCATCATAAATTTACCAATGGTTTCAATCTTTGGAAATTAAAGACTCTGACAACCTGGCCTTTAGCTCTCAAAATCTTCCCTACAATAAACAGGAGCCTCAAGACTTTCGAGAGTGGGGACTGGAACTTTTTTATTTCCAAAAACTCGCTGTGGCTGGTGACATCATCATTACATGGCATAACTTACAGAACAGGATTTCAGCCAATGTGTGCTAACAGTATAAGATTTTGACTGACTATCATGAAACATGTCCTAACTGTTAGAACCAATTACCTCTTCGACACTGGAGGCATTCAAGAGAAAGTTAGACAACCATCTGTGAGATATATTTTAACTTGGATTTCTCCAACTCCATTACTGTATGCCAGGGTAACTATCTATAATAACAGCAGGACTCTATTTCCCATCCCATTTACGGTGTGATTCCTCCCCTCTGTGTACTTTGCCCATGGGAAAGGAGAGCAGGATAAAGTGATATTAGCAAAGGGTTTGGGACAAGACCCTGTCCCCATGACATCACTCAGCCTGCTTCTGAGTAGTGGGCAATCTCCAGGGTAAATTATTCTTCTGTGTTGTCAAGCTGCATCACACAGCTTTCAAGACATGTGCAATGTTTAATGTGTGGTTTTATCACTGCCACCTCCAATGAGTTCCCATGACTGAACAGGGATTCCTACCCATGTCTAACTGAATCCTAGTTCATCCTTCTACCCACCGCACCACAGTGGTACTCTCAATCTTCCTTTATAGTGGTGCTTTATGGATTCCAAATTATTAATTATAAGCCTGTCCCGTGAAAAAGTTATGTTTTCCCACCCTTATTACATCATTAAAATAAATAAAAGCAGATATTTCTCCTATCTCCTAGAGGGACGTGGTGGCGCTGTGGGCTAAACCGCAGAAGCCTGTGTGCTGCAAGGTCAGAAGACCAAGCAGTCGTAAGATCGAATCCACGCGACGGAGTGAGCGCCCGTCGCTTGTCCCAGCTCCTGCCAACCTAGCGGTTCGAAAGCATGCAAATGCAAGTAGATAAATAGGGACCACCTCGGTGGGAAGGTAACAGCATTCCGTGTCTAAGTCGCACTGGCCATGTGACCACGGAAGATTGTCTTCGGACAAAACGCTGGCTCTATGGCTTGGAAACGGGGATGAGCACCGCCCCCTAGAGTCGAACATGGCTGGACAAAAATTGTCAAGGGGAACCTTTACCTTTACCTTATTTCTCCTATTGCTTCCACACATTGAGATTGCCTCTTTGTCATTTCAGAGGTATAATCAGAAACAGAATTTTTTTTTTTGTTAATTGTTGCTACTTTCTCTGAGGTCAAGATATAATCAAAGTTAACATGTGAATACTGGGATGGTGAACAGAATTTATAATCACTAATAGCTTGGTTTTTCTTTCTCCAGACATGAGCATTATTGTTTCTGGTCAGTTTTTTGTAAGTAATTGAAGGACTATTTATCAGTGCTGCATTATTTTCATTTGTAAGGAAATGAAATACTGTACTCAATTTGCATATCTCATTATTACACATTTATGTCTTTATCATATAGCTTAAGACCTTCTGAAATCCATTTCCCACATATACTGAGAAAGTATTCTCAGCTGCCACTTTACACATATGAGTTCACTGATAAAAGCAAAAAGCAAAGTGTGCTGCTTATATAATGCCCCACAGTGCTTAAAGCACTCTCTGGACAATTCATAATTTAATCGAGGAAGCTACCAACTGTAGAAGGATGGAAGTTTGAGTCAACCTCGAGCCAGCTACCTGAGCCCCAGATCAAACTCAGATCCTGAGCAGAGTCTTCCCTGCATATTGCAGTTTAACCACTGCACCACAAGGCCTTTGTTTTTAGCCATAATACTCTTATCAAACCAAAAGCTCAGAAGACAGAGAATCGACACAGAACTGGCATGCCCAATCATCTCACATCATTCACCCTTCTGTCAAAAATAGGTATGCATCAATAATCCAATATACCCAATGCAATGTAAAATGTAATTTCAAACCATCTGACAATCAGAATCTAAATCACACCACTGCATCAATAAATTTGAAAAGTCTAATCCACCTCTGCCGGTTTACCAGCAGTTCATTCCTAAGTCAGTTTCAATCTTGACAGTAATCTGTTTCTGCTTAGTTAAAAAAGTATCTACAGTCACTTCAGTCAGATTAATATATTATTAATCCATTTTGCTAATTATTAACTGGTCATTGAGTGTGTGTGTGGGTATGTCAGTGGAGGTAGATTCCTAGTGGAGTAGCCATGCCAGTTTATGCTTTGAGAAAATGGGGGACAGACCACCACATTTATGCCAAATAAGGCCTCTTAGTCTTTAAGACACCATAGGATCCCTGTTGCTAGTGGTAGAGCCGTTGCTTTCCATGGAGAAGGTCCCAGGTTCAATCGCCAGAACCTGTGGGTAGGACTGAGGAAGAACCCTCTCCAAAACCTTAGAGAGCCACTGCTGGTCAGCACAGGCAACCACACACAAACACAAAGTCCTTTGTTACCGGGGTCACTTGTTTTAAACATTTAATTTCAGAGATCCTACAAAACAGTTTCACGATTACATTACTAATGAGCTTTTTTGTAACCAAAATTGAAATAATATAGGTACTGTAAATACTGCCTATGAATGAATTCTGGTCTAGAAACACTACAACGATTAACTGAGAATGAGATTTATCACACTGACTGTAAAGCAGGCAGCACACTAGCAATTCTGCATATCTAGCACAAAATGAAATGATGCAGAGTCAAGGCATCAAATGATAGAAACTTAAATCTGAGAAAATGCAGTCACCTAATTATTTAGCAGAGCAAGTAATTCTCATTTTTCAGACTAATCTACCTCACAGAATGCTATAAGACACATATATCAAAAATATTTTTGGTTGCAATCTTAATTATGCTTACATTTGAATGTTTTCTTAACAGATTTTATGGAACACAGGTCCAAGAAACCAGATTGCAGTGCTACTGAAACTAAGCAGGTGTTTCTTTGTCACTAAGCTGGAGGGAGACTTTTGGAAGCACAGTTGTTAGAGGACAAATCAAAAACACAATTTATTGCAAATACTGTACTGTAGTACTTAGGAGGTTGCTACATTATAGAGAAAACATTTTTCTGTTTTTAGGAGATCTCAGCACAATGTAGCAAAACTGAGAGATACAATGAAAACATATTCTTATACTGTATACAGAACAGGAAATCATAAGCACCAAACAATGATGAGTTTGTAGCAGGCATTTCACTATATTAAACATTTATTCTTTTTGTCTGTGCTCTTTATAATCTTGCAGTTGCTGAAGCCCCTTGATAGCTGACCCTTCTATTTATTTATTTATTTTGTTTAAGCTTCCACTGATTCCTCTGGCTTTACCCCAACGAAGAATGCTGTCTATCTGCCTTAAACAACAGTGATCAGGAAACAATTAAGTCTCAGTATCTAGAATACAGAATCCAGTAGTTTCCATGACAGGGTTATCTGATGGGAAGTGACACAAATTTCTTTTATTTCTCCTAGCACATCACTTCTCAGTAGCAAATAATCCAAGATTTGCAGGTAGACAAAGGTAGGCCTAGTAAGAAAAGGTAACTTGGCCATACAGAATTTATTTAATTATTTAAAATGTATTTGTTTAATATATATTTTACCCCACCTTTCTGTTTAAAAGGACTCAAGGCGGCTTGCAATACCGGAATAACACCAGAAGTAGGATGCAACTTTCATGCTGTTCCTAGTATGATCTAGTCCCTGTGTGACCTGAACATGGGCTCACAAAAACTTTCTTTTAAGGCACATGCCCAATTCATGCATGGAATTTTTTTTGTTCTTTCATAAGAAAGTTAACATTCTTGAACTGCCATCATGAACTAGAACAATGCTTTTGCAGACTGCATTTCAATCTTGTATACACTAAGTCCGAGAGCTATGTTCTGGATTCATACAGCTGACAAAGGCTCATAAATCCACATTAAAATAAGTCTTTTACCTTCACGTTCAAATTGCCTTATCTTACTTTTTTTTCTTCTTGCTTTATTTCTGTAAGTCTTTTGAACCATGTTCACTTTCCCGAAGCATCAGAAAACAGGGTACATGCTGCACTCGTCCTTAAAATCCTCCCATGTCCCATAGGTTCCTATTTTCATTAGCACGAATCATCCTGGCAGACCATATCTCTCCCAACTGCTACAGATGGTTAACTCCTTCCCATCTCTACTGACCGACTCTGGACATCAAAGAGGCATCGTAAGGGAGAACACTTTCTTTTTCCATTACAGGTCTCCATGGCACAGAGGCACTACTAATTAGTTACTACCAGGAAAAAAGACCAATGTTTTAAATCAAACCCTTTCCTTTCTAGAAATTGCTGCTCCAGTGCCAGCTGTTTAACTTGACACACTCAAGAACTCTGAAAGTGCTGAACAGTGACAAGGCTGTTAACAGTATCAGCATTTAATGAAGTGGGGAGGAGGTAAGCTGATGCCTTCCCAGCATACTTTGTAGCTGCACAGACAGAGAGAGAAAGAGAGGGGGGTTTTCAGGTGTCAGAATGGAAAGGAAAGGACAGAATTATTGGAAAGCTTGAATTGCTTCACAGAAGTTTTTCTAAGATTCTGAATTTTTTTCTGAGAACACACTGCTATCAAGAACATACAGTCTTACTCCCAATCTGACTAAACACCGGAACGGTACCCTGGGAGTGGAGGAACGAAAGCATATACACATAGACCTATTTACCCACTCTAGGAAGAAGCAACATAAATAAAAGTATGTCCATAGCTCTATGAAAGGGCTAAGAGCATCTAAGTAAAACCCACACTGCTCAGAAGAAGGGAATGTGGTATTTGATTTGAAGTTGGAAGGTACTAGGAAGGCTGTTCTATGCATTTATCTATTTTTTTTTAAATCTCGGTTGTGTCATGTCTGTGAGGCTCTAAGAGAAGAATCCACAAGAGGGAGACAGTGGCCTGTTTCATGATGTTCCCGTCACAGTGTAGGAGCTTCTTTCCCATTGAGTTGGTAGGTCAATGTGTTCTGTAAATCTCTGAATAACTGTTTACAGTCCTGGGCATCCAGTTTGGCGAAGCTGCGGTTCAGTGCAATGGAGCTGCGCCTTGTAAACTGAGAGTTTTCAAGGCTGCAGTCAACACACAAAGAGTGGGTGGTGTACGTGTGTCACTTCCATGGATACTTCAAACAGATCTGGATGTAGTTCAATATCGTTCTGTGTTTACCTTCCATGTTCCTGTGAGACCCAAAGCTTTCTGTGCAGTTCAATAAAGAGAAACAAACTAAAATGGGGGAAAGGGAGATTTGTGTTTCCTTCAGTGAATGCAGGGGTGGGGAAAGTGATGAGTTCCCCTTGCTTAGCGCATTGCACACACACAACAGAGGAACAGAATGGTCCACATAACATGGTCAAAACCATCTCTTCAGACATTCTCTCTTCTGTAACATACAAAGCTTTTAAGTCAGATTCCTGGGGGTGGTTCAGAAGAACAATGTGCAGGTATAATTTTACACAATGAAAACCACATCTGAAAAGAGATGAAAAACTAGAAATTCATATAATAAATATATCGGCCTTTTAACAATAGTGTATTTTTAACATTCTAGATGACCAATCATTTCCCCCTTACAGTGATAAGGCTGTTCTTTTATTATGTACTTGTTTTAAGAAAGGAAAAATGAAAATCAATGAACATCTAAGCTTGTTTCTTCTCTACCAGTTTTTCTGACATTCTGCATTAAGAGGAAAAACAAAAGATACCAAAGGGAACATTTTTCAGTGCCACTATCAGGCAATTTCACTTCTTTCACTGTTGCAGCTACAGAAACAAACCTCCTGGAGGATTTATAAAATCTGATTGGTTTTTACTAAAGCTCATGCTGATTCTATAAATAGTTCAGTGCCCTGTGTATGTGTAGAAGAGAAGCGTACCAGAGCAGCATGGCTAAGTAGCAGATAAGCAGGTAATTACACAGGATAAAGGGGCTAGACATTTAGGTTTTTCTAAAATAGCCCATTCACTCTTGCTATTATTTTGGGTAATAACAAAAGGCAGAACATGTTTCAGACATAAACTTCAAAAAATATTATTTAATTACCATTCTTTTACTGTACTACTGAAGGAACAAAAAGGAGGTAGCCCTCTAGATCAGTGGTTCCCAACCTTGGGTCATCCAGGTGTTCTTGAACTGCAATTCCCAGAAGCCTTCACCACTAGCTGTACTGGCCAGGGTTTCTGGGAGTTGCAGTTCAAGAGCACCTGGGTTACCCAAGGTTGAGAACCACTGCACTAGATGTTCCAAGACTGCAGCTCTCATCCGTCTTTGCCACTGTAGTCCATCAACATCTGAAGGCCACAGGTTGTAGACACCTGACCTACCTGGAGGATATGGCAGAAAAATTAGAAAGGGTATCAAATTACAATTTTGACAACATTCCAATTAAGCCAGTTATGTTGCCATAGTGTGACGGCAAGAGGAGTGTGTGTGACGGCAAGAGGAGAAGGGGACGACAGAGGATGAGATGGCTGGACAGTGTCATTGAAGCAACCAAGATGAATTTGACACAACTCCGGGAGGCAGTGGAAGATAGGAGAGCCTGGTGTGCTCTGGTCCATGGGGTCTTGAAGAGTCGGACGCAACTAAACGACTAGACAACGATGTTGCCATAGCGTGTGTGTGTATTTATTTCTATAACAGCTCATTAGCTACATTCCTTTGGGTATTTCATAGAATGAAGTATCATACCAATCCAATACACAGTACAAAAAAAATCAAACAAATGTATGGGGTGCCTTTAAAAGGAAAAAAAAGAAACCCATTAGGTGATGCCACGGCGTGTGCTGAAATGCAAGTGCTATCACAACTGAAAGTTCTGCTTGACAGAAGCAGCAAGAAAAATAAAGAATGATGCAGCAAGACTAAGAATTAGGTTCAATGGCGTGAGCAAAAAGCAAGAACCGTTGATGAGTATGTCCTGTCCCTCTCTGAAGGAAGACCAAAGCAATACCTGTTCAGGTCCAGACCTACTTGAAGTCATTACTATTTAAACATGGAATTCCTTTAAACTTTTACAAGCCTTATATATGTCAAAATGGCATGCAGAACTGTATTACAGTATTATGGCAATATCCCTCTTTCCTCCCATTCTCTTTTCCCCACTTTGCACTAATTCTACCAACTGATGAGCTGGTGGTTGTGGTTCTTTTCAATATCTGTGCAGAACTTAGAAAAAAATTGTTGTTTTCAAAGTGTGGAAAACCTCTACAATGCACGAGATCATCCCCAAATTACCAATGGCTCAAATTATCACCAGGCCTTTCCAATACCAGGAAAATTGCACAGCGTCTCTGCTATGGAACTGTCACCACCAAAGTCCCCAACACAATCTTATGTATGCAAGGACTGTCTTGCCTTTTTTATTTAATATGCCAGCCCATTTGCCAAATGACTGCTCCCCCACTGCATTTTATTTACACTTGCCACCTGAACACCTATGAGCACTGTTAAAGCCACCAATGTAATTCCCAAAGAAAACCGCCTGTGCAAGAACGGGAAACTGATTGCTAACTTGTGGGGGGGGGAGCAGTCATCAGTGTGTGAGCCTGTACATTATTAAAATGCTATTTCTGTATTTGAGAAACTGAAACAGTAAATGAGAATTTATACTTAATACAAAGGTAACATACTACATTACTGGATAGCTCAGTGGTTTAGGTCTCTGGCTCTGGAGACAGAGGTTGGGAGTTTGATTCCCCCACGGGGCCTCGTTGACAAGGGCTGGACATGATGATCCAGAGGGTCCCTTCCAGCTCTGCTGTTCTAAGAGATTACTTACTACAGCAGGAAGGAATATAGAGAACATCTGTGTTCTTCTTCAGCTTTTCTACAGAATACTTTCATACACACAACAGACATTTGTCAATGTAAACTCCCCCCCCCATTTCCTTGAATCTTTTCAACTGATTTTATTGTGTTTAGTTTGGATTTTAAACCTCAAACCACAACAAACTCTGATTCTGCTCTTAGTGTCATAGGAAACACTGGTTTTGCAAAAATGGAAGCTTGAAGAAGGAGTGCTTTATAATTGGAGAGATGGAATAGAAAAGTTTAACACCATTTGTCAAAGCTTCCTAGAAACAGACGTCTCAACTACTGACTGGCAAATACAAAAAGAAGATTTCTACCCACTTCCATCCTTTTTCCTGTCCTCCCCAGTTTCTTTGCCTTATTTTGCTAACTTGCACAACTGACAGACTGATGACAGTGTATAGCAAGAGCTGGAAGCTGATATGACTTTTAGGGGATTTGGCATTGGGCTGAAGGTGGTGGAAACCTTGTAATGGATAATGATAATCACTGTAAAGATATCTGATGACTACATTTTCCTGTTTACTTACTTTTACACATAGCATAAAATGAAATGTGTTAATTAAAACAATGTCCTTTCCTGCCCAGTGTGGCAAATAAACAACAACAATAGTGATATCACTCCCAAACAATTCTCACCTTGATACACAGAGGAGGAATTATACTGGTTAATAGAAGGCTATTAAGGATCATTTCAGCTAGGAGGCAGATGCTCTCAGCTTGCATGCTGCTCTCAGAATGCAGTAGGGCTTTAGTGAGTGGGAAATCTGGGAAATTAATTCCACTTGAAGCAGCATTAGCTTCCATTCCATGATTTCTCTGTGTGCCTAAAGGAAATTGTAAAGGCATCCAGAGGAAGCTTTCAAGAAAACAAAGGAACAGAAAAACACAAATGTGCTTCTTTGAGAAGAATTCTGGGTTTGGGATTAAAGCTTGCTGTTGACATTTGAGTTTTAAAAAATACTCATTACACACACACACACACATGCACACACACACACGTACCCTGTTTCCCCGAAAATAAGACAGGGTCTTATATTAATTTTCGCTCCAAAAATGCATTAGGGCTTATTTTCAGGGAATTTTTAAAATGTTTTTCATATACAACCATCTACATTTGTTCAAATACAGCCATGTCATCTTCTTCTGGTTGCTGCGCATGGTGGAGTTTCACAACTGGGGCTTATTTTTGGGGTAGGGCTTATAGTACAAGCATCCTGAAAAATCATACTAGGGTTTATTTTCAGGTTAGGTCTTATTTTCGGGGAAACAGGGTAGCAAGTATACAGTATATATAATTATAAACTGTCAAATTAACTTATGGCAACCTTTCCCAGGGTTTTCTAGGTTGTTTCAAAAGACTCAAATGTAGCTTACCATTCCCTTCTTCTGGAAACACACTGAGCCTATATGGATTTCTCAAGGCTACATAGGATGACTGTTCTCAAACACAAACACACACACACACACACACACAAATCTTGGGCTAGAGTCTGAGAACACAATTAACGTGGACTCTTTGTAAGACCAATGTTACAAGACACACATTTTACAGGCTAAAAATGAAGAAAGTATCACTGAAAGGTTCAATGTTTTAATGGGAACAATGAAAGGTTAGAATGTAAGTGGGAATGAGAAATGGCAATATTGGCCAACAAGTCAACAAAGCTCATTGAGGTCTTGAAGATGGTACTGCCTTCTCATTCTTAGAAATACAAAGTCTATAATGTGGATGGCACAATTCACTAGCGTTTCTAGATTAGGACAGGAAGGCTATACATGACTATGAAACCCTCCACTTAAAGGCTACTGTTAGTTAGAGCAGAATAAACCAGAAAGGACTTTAAGAAACCAAGTGCAATAAGCTTCTCATGATTAAGGAGCAAAATATTACCTTTAAAAAAATGTAACCCTAAAGGTGTTTCTTTTTTACAATGAAAAAGCATTGTTAACAAACCCAGATGTGCAAGAGGCTTAGAAGTGTAGTGTAAGCTTCAGTTGAATAAAGATTTTGTACTCTGTTTACTATTATAAATTGACATATATGTTAAACCGTGAAGAAGCAGAAATAATTAAGTGGTAGTTCTATCTATTGATGGAAATAATCAATTCGTTTCACACAAAAATGCTTTATACAGTAATGCATATTTTAGATTCTATTCTAATAAGAGAATATGTGGATACTTTATTTTACATAGATTCTATTTTACCCAGAAATCTGGTAAATTGCAGTGAAATGCTATTATACAGCTGAAGAAGAGCTATGATACAATCCTAAGTAGCTGGCTATGGTTTGCAAGTTAGGTTTATATCTGAACATAAAGATCCCAACAATGCATGTTACAGAATTAAGGCAGTTACATTACCGACATTTGATTTTGGATGAAAAGGGTAGAAAATCCCTTTGAGGAATATTTGCTTAATTTTAGCATATATTCTTGAAGGATAGGTACGGTAAATAATGACTAGGCTTACTAACTAGTTCACCAAATTCTAATGATGCCACAACTTCAGGAGTGCCACTTCTCCAAGTATGTTTTTGAGTTGTTGAGCTGTTATACAAGAAGTATACTTAAGATAATCAACTAGTCAGTACACTTCAAACTTTAAACAAAAAAAGTAACTGACACTTCAAAAGCCAGTCCTACAGATCTGTTATGAAATGGCTAAATCAATTTTTAAAAATCACTTACAATTTTAACTGCATTACACAAAATATGTAATATACAAATACTGCAATTATAGCAAACTCAGTACTAAATGAAAAATAAATGTAAGAGTCAATATAGAAACACATCCACAACCTCAATTATTTCATGACTAAAGTTAAAATAATTACAGCATAGCCTCTGACCTTCCTACATGAAATTCCTAAACAAGCCGTATTCTACAGAATAAGGTTACTGAACTGATATGGAAATATTTCTCTTCACTGTATCTGTTGCTCAAACTATAGTGTCATAAAAAGGTATGGAAGCACAACAGGATTAAGACAAACGTTGCTACCTGAACACCATAAGAGGTCAGCCTAGCACAAGACACAAGCCACTTTCTATATGCAGTACTTGCATCCTTCTTAAATTGAGAATGCCAATGTTCTGAACAGCTCCGTTGCAACAAAATGATGCAAAAGCTCCTGATTGCTATGTTGCATTCAATGCCGCTACTAATTAAAATACATGGAGACTTTAAATTACATGGAATGGCTGGTTTCCATAGAAATATCCTCTGTCTGCCTTCTGCTGTGGAGATATGTTACTGTACATGAGGAAATCTGAGATAAAGATGCTTAAAACTGAAACTTAGGGAGTGGAATCAAGGTTAAAAAAAGATGAACACATAGAAATGTATGAGGAGCAATGGTACAGTGTTTTGTATTTCTTTCTTTGGGGATGGAAGACTGCTTCTATTTTCTAAGGGTGATAAATGAGTGGACAGCTGTATATATTTAAAAGATAAAAGAGAATAATGCAAACATAATCTGTGGTACTCTTTTACAAGGAAAGAATCTAGTAGTCTTGGGTTTTCTCACTGTTTCTTTGGTATCTGGGGGATTCAGCATGCTCAGTCACCTGGCTGACATTTTTCATTCCTTTTGCTATAGTTCGAAATAAGGAGTATCTCTTTCAGGGAGCTCTGCAACAAGATAAAAAGCACACTTGCCATTCCTTTCACCTATAGGCACTTTAAGAGGAGGAGGTAGTACCATATGAACTACCTTTATTTGCTACAGAATTGGGCTTGCATCGACCCATGTTAAAAAACACTTCTGAGATCTTCCTTGGGGCCACCTCTTAATCACTATTCAGACACTCCAGGGAAGCAAATGTCAACTTCTCAGTTCAGCTGAAACACACTTTCATGAGCTGGTGTCGTCAGCAGCTAATGTCCTAAGATGGCTAAACCCCAGACATTAAATCACAATCAAAGAGTGGGTGCATACGAAGTCTAGGTGTGGACAAAAAGTGGGCAGATTCTGACTCTTGACTAGCAAAAGCAGACGTCTTGGGAGAAAGGTCATATTCACAGATCTTAACTGGAAAATGGAAAAATCTAAGTTCGTTTCCTCTGCCAGCACAGAATGCAGTAAGTTACCCTATAAATTTTATGTACCATTGGTCACAGTCCCTATAGCAGGGGCTAAGTTCTGTTCAGACACTGGACTGTGCTGACAGCTACTGCACATTATCTGGTGAACCTACATAGCAGACAGAATAATTTGAAAAGTTATGTCAGAAACCACAACTATGGTCAGCACAGCAGAAATCCCCTTCAACAGGTGAGGGCAGCTTGCCAGAAATGTTTTTGACCCAGACTCAGATTAGAAGATCCAGCTCATTAAACTTTCCTAGTGAGCAAGTGACACAAAGCTGGGCCAAGATTTAAATCTTGGGAAGGAGGGGGGAAAAGGTTGAAGGAGAATTACTTATCCCGAGCAATCTTTGGCTTACAGCCTCCAGCAGCTTCTCCATCATAAAGTCACCTAATCATACAGATCAGACAAAAATAAAAAAGCAAAACAAAACAAACGTGGCGTGGTACTTTAAAGCCTAGCTGTTATATTTCAGTAGGGGTTTCTGTGGATCAACCCCACTACGTCAGACACTGAAGTGAGATCTGAAGCAGCAGACTTGATCTATGAAAGCTCACCTTGAAATACAACAGTTAGTCTCTTAGGTTCCACAACATTTTTCGGACTAATAAAAGCTACTCCTTTGAAAACAGTATTCAAACAGAGATTGTGAATTCAAGTCCTCTCGGCACATACAGGGCTTGGTTTCCTAGTGGTATGGTTTCTTTTTCTTTTCTTTTTTTTTGTGAAGTGAGGGGGAGGAACAGAAGAAGCAGAGCAGTGCAGCAAATAGTTCCCTGTTCAAGAAGCCCCTCGTCAGAGACTGGTCTGCCTTTTCCCTTTTACTGACAGTTTTAATAGCTGAGTGCATGCTGAGTGTACCAGATTGCAATATACTGGGCTAGCAGTACATAAATACAAGGATGCTAAATCACAAAAAGGGGGTGGGGGTGGGGGTGGGGGAAGGATAGTTGACACGAATCCAGGACTTTACACACTCTGCTTGCCAAACAGCTAAAGCCAACCAGACTGGAGCAGGATTTTCATTAATCGGGGTTTAGATAAGAAGGGAGGGGGAAAACTCCTTATCTCCCCTCCTCTCAATATACCGCAGTACTCTCAATGAAGTTGGTGGGGGCACGGGAGGCAGCCTGCTCTACACATCCAAGAAGTCAACACAGCTATACCTAGAGGGGAGCTCTACAGTAGAACCACCTTTCTTGCACACTCCTTTCAGGAGTCGAACAAAAGCAAGGCAAACGTCTTGGTTGTAAGAAAGAAATCAGCCCAAACGTCCCAGTTATAACCGGAGACTTAGAAAGGTTGCCATTTTTGTGCCATCTGGTTGGCTGGATAAAGGTCTTGCAACCAAAATGGGTTTGGAAGCTTTTGGGAAAGGCAGTCCTGAGGATGTCCTGGCACACCTCCCATCCCCTGCCACAGTCTCCCACTAAGCGTTCGTGGCAGTAGGGACTTAGTAAGCCCACCTGGGGCTTTGCTCCCAGATGCCACATTAGCCCCACTTAACCCTGAGGGTGGAAATGGCTTGTGGGGAGGGAGACACATCTGGCTGGCCACTTTGGAAAGCCAGGAGAGATGGACTCCTTGCCTTGAGCCAGAAACAGCAGGCAGGCAGGTTTTGGGGGTGGCGTGGTTTTTTTTTGGGGGGGGGGGTTGCACGTGAACAGTCTTCTTTTTCTTCTGAGGTCCTTAAAAAGTCATCTCCTTTTTCCAAACCTAGACTCGTTTTTTCCCTGGGCTCAAGTCCTGGGAACCCAGATTTTCAAGGAGAGGCAAGAAGAAAGCAAAGCTGGTAACAGCATTATGGCCATTTCTCCTGCTGGCTTCCTACCCAGGATTACTGTTATGGCTATTATTAGTTCCATTCCTAGTAACACTACTATTACTAGCAGTGCTATCCTTGTTGATACTCTGTGTATTATTACCCCTAATGTTACCACTAGCATTACTATGATTACCATCAGTGCCAGCATTATTCCTAGTTGTGCTCCTATCACTGTCATTACTGCCAGTATCATTAAGGCTGCTCTTATTATTATCCCTTTGATCGTTACCAGCGCCAGTCTTACAGCTTATCATTCCCACTATCGCTTTTACTGATCCATTATGGCTACCATTGCCATTATTATTACTGCTCTTATTACCCCCACCGGGGTATTGCTGCCACTACTGCTATTAGGACTACCAGAACTATCCATGCCAACATTATTGCTATTACTCTCCCCCTCCCCACTTCTTGTTACTCTTTTCAGTCCTTATTGCCCCTCGCCTTAAAGGCTATTAGGGTGGCTACTGCCCTTCCTGGTGGTGTTATTGTTGTGAGTCACATTTATGGACTGTCAAGTCCCTTAACAGATGATTATTATTGTGGCCTCAAGGCGTTAAGTATAGGCTGCCAAGTCCAAGGGGTTAGTTCCTGCTGCTATCTTTTTGATATTATTATTATTATTATTATTATTATTATTATTATTATTATTATTATTATTATTATTATTATTATTATTATTATTATTATTATTATTATTATTATTCAAAAATTAGTCAATCAAAATGATAAAAACATTGACTGGTATTATTACATAACATTATTAATATTATTAGCCACTGTGATGATTGTTGTTATTCTTTGTTATTCTTAAGTGCGGTTCGTTGTCACCATTAATTGCTATGTACTGATGCTTCTTATTCGCCCTTATTCATGACTATTTTTTGGTCAATATTCACTATTTTTTATTTTTTGCCATTTTCATCCTTCCGCCCTCCTCCCTGCCTCCCTCCCTCCTTCCCCCGCCCGTCCGCCCCCATCATCCCCATCATCACCCCCTCACCCTCTTCCCCCCCTCTTCCCTCCCAGGGCTCCCTCGCCTGCCTGCCTACCTTCCAGGACCGAGTAGACCTTGTCCAGAGCCATCCTCCTCTTCCCGCCTCGCCCTCGCCCTCGCCCGGTCTCTCCGGCGGCGGCTGGGCGCACCTGTGGCCGGAGCGGCGGCGGCTCCTCTCCTCCTTCCCGCCGCCGGTCAGACGCGCTCCCCGCGGCCGCCCCGCCGCCTCCTCCTCCTCTGCCCGCCGCCGCCGCCCCAGCCCGGCCTCCTCAGGGCGCCCATCCCCGCCTTGGCCGGGCGGGAAAACTTGCTGAGGGGAGCGGCGGGCGAGGCGACGCGAGGCGAGGCGGTCCTCCTCCGGCTCGCCCTCCGCCGAGTCCCTCAGAGCGGGAAGGCGGTGGACACGACCCGCCGGGAGCCCTTCTCCTCCTCGTCCTCCTCCTCCTGCTCGGCGTGGTCGCTCCTCTCGCCGCCTTCGCCTCCCTCCGCGCTCCACGCGTCGCCTCCGCCTCACGCCCAGCCCAGCGAGGGGCGGCCCGGCCACCTCCCTCCCTCTCACCGCCCGCCCGAACACCCGCCTCACCGAGCGAGCGAGCGAGAGAAAGAAAGATGCGTGCCCGTGGGAAGGCGCGCGCGCGTGTCTCAGTCTTCGTGTGGTGGGCGCGACTTCGCCGCGAGGCGCCCCTTTGTGCGCATGTCTGCGCCTCGGCCCGGCCCGCCTCCTCCACCTCCTCCTCCTGCTGAGGCGGCTTTCCCGCCCTCCGGCTCCCCTCAGGAAAGCGGAGTGTCTGAGGGGGAAAATGGATCCCAAAGAAGCCCCCCCCAACACACACACACAACACTCATGGAGGGCGGTGGCGGCCCTCCCTCCGTTATAAAGGAAGGGCCATTGAGCCCCCGTTCAGGGGTTCTGGGAATCCCCTCCGGAGTTTTAGCCTGAAATTTTGTGAGGCGTGGCCCAAGGAGTTGGATAATCCCCCTCCCAATCGGTGCGGGACCTTGGATCGCGCCTGTCAAAGCAGTGGAGACGAAAACCTGGAGTGGATGGGCTGCCCCTCTGGAATGGGAGCCCACTGGCGCAAGGGGTCAGAAGCGGTTTCTCAGGCTTCTTCTTCTGAAAGGGAGGGGGATCAAATTAGCCTAAACTGAAAGTTTTTGAAGCAGTAGTTTGGGTCCCCAGACATTTTTGGGGTAAAACTCCCAGAAGCCTTCGCCACTACCTATGCTGGCCAGGATTTCTCGGAGTTGTAGTCCAAGAACATCTGGAGACCCAAGGCTGGGACCCACTGTTGTTGAGAGTGGATTGAGATGCCGAGGAGAAGCTCACACCATTGAGCAGCTTTTATTTATTACCCTTTACACCTCTTTCCTCCTCCTTACAACCTCTTTTTCTCATCCCCCCCACCCCCACCCCACTGCAGGTATTCTCACAACCCTGCAAGGACGTCTGGAGAGCAAAAGCAATTGACCAGCTGGCTCGAAATCACAGGATAAAAAGCCTCTTCTCTGAGAGTCAGCTTGTTTGGACTCTGTAGGTCTTACTCCTGAGGAGACACAAGGGGAATCGCATGGGAAGCTGGCTCATTGTGAGTCTCAACCAGGTCCTTGTCTGGCATTTGCAATAATAGGGTTACACTACCTGGTTTATTTATTCATGTGTCCATTAATCATTTTCCTCTTCCGAAATAAAAAAGGTTTCCAAGGTGGTTGGGTTAACCAGATAAAAGTAGCATCAAAGCAACGATAATTAGCTTTTCAAGACCACCCAGAGCCAGTTATTTTTATTGCTGTTTGTTTTTTTAATGTATGTATGTATGTATGTATGTATGTATGTATGTATGTATGTGTGTGTGTGTGTGTGTGTGTGTGTGTGTGTGTGTGTGTGTGTGTACGTACATACGTACGTACGTACACAATCTTTCTCCCCAACCCTTCAGAGCTTTGCTTTTTACTTGCCATGTCAATTTTTATGTTCCTGCCTCTCGTTCAAATCCACCCACATCAATAAGCACAGCCCTCCCTTAGGGAAAAAGGGCTTTTGTGTGTGTGTGTGTGTGTGTGTGTGTGTGTGTGTGTGTGTGTGTGTGTGTGTGTGTGTGTGTGTGTGTGTGTGTGTGTGTGTGTGTGTGTGTGTGTGTGTGTGTGTGTGTGTGTGTGTGTGTGTGTGTGTGAGAGAGAGAGAGAGAGAGAGAGAGAGAGAGAGAGAGAGAGAGAGAGAGAGAGAGAGAGAGAGAGAGAGAGAGAGAGAGAATGTGTAGAAATTGTGGGTTGGGGGCTTGGTTGAGAGGAGATACGCTGTGGCCTAGGTGACCTGAGATGCAAAAGGATAATCGAGTTTGTCATGTTGGGTGTAGTGGGTTTAGGGAGCTGGGCTGAACTCGAACCCCTGTTCCTCCAGCTGTGACCGCATTCTTGGGACCAATGCTGGCAGGCCATTTCCTCTGCTTAGCCAGGAGGCAGGGAGGGCTTAGCATCCTGGCATGCCTTAGTCTTGGCCCCACCATTTCTCTGTTATCCCATTTTGCATCCTCTCGTTCCTCTAAGGAGCTTAGAATACGGTGTGGGATGTTCTTGTTGCTGTCAAGTCGTCAACATGCCTCCGACGTACAGGAATCCTGTGAGTCAGTGATCCCCAAATTGTAAATTCAAGCCCGAGGTTTTTGCTCTCCTGTTTATTCCCACGTAGCCTGTGAGGTTGTGGAAGAAGGCAGGAAGTGAGGTTAACCCACGGCTGAATGGGGATTTCTAAGTCCAAAACACCGTATCCATCCTATCTCATAGGTTCTCTCTGTTTTAAGACCTTGGACATGCAAAGCCACTCTTTTTTTACCCCCCTCATGTTTGAAAGGGATATTCTTCACCATATGTACGCCAGCCTGTATTTCCCGACATCCACTTTTGCTGTTATGGATCATCTCCTAAGCAGCTGCTTGAGCTAAAGAGCCCAAAGAGCATAACTAAATGCATCTGGGAGGGGATTCAATGGGAGACGTTGCGTTAAATCCAGTTGTGCTCATTCGAACACAGGATACCTTACTGTACAGCCGAGACTTGCCTTTGACCTTCTTCTCAACAAGTACCCGGTGGTCTTGATGGTAACAACCTTGCTCCCGTTTTGCTGAGTTAGTGCGATCTTATTTGTCCAGGAGAGACCAAACGAGTTAAGGTGATTGCATCTTTTATTAGATTAACTTCTCACTCGTTCCCCGGAGCAAGCAGGGCAAAAATCACACTCCACAACAAACAGTTTCACTGCACTTCTGGTAAGTACTTCTGTTTAGGTTTATTGCGTGAGTCTGTACACCCTTGTGAATTTGTAGAACTAGTGACTTTATTAGACAAACATCCCCTGACATTTTGCAGATGGGTGGATTTTTCCTCTATTTCCATAAAGTTGCACTACGAAAGAGAGACCAAAGATCAAGTCGGTCTGGAAACTGTTCTTCCAGACAAAAATAAGTTCTTCTCCTTCTAAATGTAGACAATTCTTTATAGACAGCTATGGGCACTTTATATATGAAAAGACAAGATAAAAATCTCTCTATATATATTTGCAGGAGTTGGGGCAAATGTACTCTGCACCTGCTCAAGGGTGCTGTCATCTATTCCAGTGTTTCAAGGTTGCCTCTCTGGCACTGAAGAAAGGTACCCAGATTTAAGTAACAGAACTCAGTTCCGGTTCTGGATAATTAAGCAAAGAAGATAAATGAGAAAGAACTACAAAGTGTGAATTACATCCATTAATGTCTTTTACAACTTTTTTCCTCCTGGCAAGAGCCAAAGCTGCCAATTTTGAAGAGTTAAGTCTGTACTATTTTTGTAAAGAATCCAGTTTTTCTTACACCATTCCTTCTGTTATCTTGGATGCATCTTTGTAACTTTTCCCCTCTGTTGTTTTTCCTGTGTAAAAAGACTTTAGATACCCGAATAGTGAGGAAAGTAGAAAATGAAGGGGATTGCCTAATTGAGAATTCAAGCTCAGCAGATTGATGCACTTTTGCAAAATAAATAAATAAATAAATAAATAAATAAATAAATAAATAAATAAATAAATAAATAAATAAAAGCTTGCAGCTAAGGTTCCCTTTCTTCCCAATTCATTGGGATTTTAAATTTCATGAGCTATAATCAGTTCTATCTCCTGCTATCTTTATCTTTGGGATAGGATTTTAATGGCAGAATTATTTATTTCTGCAGACTTGTCCAAAGTCATATGAAAGGCGATCGTAACTTACAAAGTATTGTAGTTTCTGTAAAAAAAAAAAGGTATTATGGGTGGGGGGAATCAAAAGCTAGACAGGGCTGTAATGTAATAAGATTGTATGAAGTAGTATGTATATCATTCCATCTTCATGATTAATAATTCTATAGGCTAAGTACTTGGGAATAATATGGGTTCTCAGTAAGCATGCACATCATATGAATCTTTGGTGAACTTTGGTGATCAGGTTTTTTTTGCATTTGGTATTTTGCAGTACTTCATCTTACCAGGGTTACTTAACTTAAGGCAGCAATTTGCAACTGAATCCAAGAAGCTAATAAATCTAATAAACTGTTTGCAAATTACATCCTTGCTTTTGTGTATCTATTTTAATCGCCAAGCTTACTCAAGGAGGCCTGAACAATAGGTTTCATTCCTTCGGCAGGCTGGTGTTGTCCTAATGTGCTCCAGCTATTTTATTATTTATTATGTTGTTGAAAGGTTAGCATTCTCTACTGGAAGAAGAAGGAAAAGGTCATTGCTACCATTCATATTCTTTTTTAGTACTTTGAAACTGGCAATGTTAGACCGCTAGATGATGAAAAAATGTGCAGGCTTTCAGTTTGCCTACAGTTTTTGAGAAATGTATGCCTCATAGTAAGCCAAGGAAGCAAATGGGAGAAAGGAGAGGCATTGAAGATTATTTTTTATTGTGCGCAGTAGATGGCACCATTTCCTCTAACAGCCCCTCTACAGCAGAGGGCATGAGGTGTGTGTTGTAGGAGTCAGGGTCATAAACTTGGTGATAGCTTACAGTTTGCTAAGTCACTTATCTCTCTCTCTCTCTTTTTTGCACTTTCTTGATAAGGTAACAAAAATTCACACATGAAAGGCAAAGTTCTTAAAGAACATACAAACACGCAAGAGTAATTTATACGTGATGATCAGATGTGTTGGCTTTGCGCTAGGAAGCTGAAAGTGTCTTCCGAGATTATACTTTCCATGAAGAATGTGCACTTTCTAATGACAGTTGTGCTTCTGCTTGTGGTAAAGTTGAAAAATACTACTGTAAACATTGTACTAAAATAACAAAGAGTAGAGACCACGGTCTATTTCCTAGTTATATCAATACAAGTAACCTACTTGTCTACACACCAGCAAACCTATGCCATGAATCTGTCAGTTCTACTTTGCATTTAAAACCCAGATTTTCATGCTGCAAAACATTGTTCAAACATAGCATGCTAGAGTCTGTGAGCCTTCAACAGTACTGATGCGAGTTCCATTTGTTTTAGCTGAGCTTTATCTGGTGTAACTGAAACCAAGGTTGCACATTCTATGGATTCAACTGACTACTCAGCCTAAAACAGAATCGAGGCAAACAGTATTGAAGAAAGCAAGCTCTTTTATTATTATTATTTTAATGAAATAAGGAGTAGTTGTTCCTTATTAGTAAGGAAGAATCATCCCAGGCAATTGGCTACTTGTAAGAGGAATGTAGAATTTAGTCATCTTTTCCCCTCAATAGTCAGATACTGTAAAGTAAGACCAGATACATTTCTTTCCTATCTGTCTCAGCAACTCAGCTGTACCATTAATGCAGGCTCCTGTGATGCTTCTTACAGCATCCTCTGTATTTTCAGTGACCAGGAAAATTAAAGAAGGAAATAGCTCAACGTAAAGGTTACTTTCTCTGTATTCAGAATGTATAGCGAACAGAGTGCCTGACAAACTGCTACAGAAATGAATAGACAGGGAGAAGAGTAGCACAACGTAGAGCCAACGGACCTTGTCAGGTGTTGACTGATATAAGCAAGAGCTATGATAACTAGAGAAAAAAATTGAGCACCGGCTTGGCTGCAAGTGGGCCTGAGATCTCAATCCTTCAAGAGCAATTTCTTCCTTGCGTATCCAAGCATCTGCCAGAGAAGTCCTCCATCGTGTGGAAGAATGCTTTATGAGGGGATAGCGATGTTGTGCCTTGGTTGTAGAATGTCTTCTCCTTAGAGCAGCATCAATGTTGATTTCATTTTGGTATCAGGGTCAAATGGGAAGGGATCAAGAGCCTTATCTCCACCCCTTCTCCCAGTATGAAAAAAGCAATCTGTACGAGAACCTCTGAGGGAGCAGGGTGAAGAGTCGTCTGGCTGCCCATTTCCTCCCCCCCAGCTGTATTGGTGCCATTCACACTTGTCTGTATTGCTCCATGCACCTCCCCTAGCCATCTGCCACTCTTTCCTTGCTGCTAGATTGAGGAGGGAAAAGAGAGGTCTTCATGAAGTTGGTAGGTTTGGTGCCCCCACTGAGGTTGTTGAGACTGACAGCAGCTTGCACGCTCTTGGCCCGGATGACTCTGGTTCATTTCCTATGATATTAATTTCAAAACACTTCAGCAGCAGGCTTAGGGAAGACCACCGCCCGTGGCCTTGGAGATGTGGTATCAGAACAGACCATTGGCCTGACCTTTACCCAGTCTCACCACCTCTAATTTCCTTTTTGTCTCCCTATCCCAACCCCGTAAGAGCTTCATGCCATCAGGGTTCAATTCATCCACTGCTTGATCCAGGAGGCGAAACAGCCAACACAGACATCTTAATAGACAGAAGCACCATTTATATAAACCAACTCAATGTATGCCATTTAACTTGATTGACATTGTTTATTACGAATGCAGGGTAACAGTTTTAATTAAATAAAACACAAAAATTTACACTGCATGACAAGTGCGTTTCCAAAATAATTTGTTTAATAATAATAATTTAAAAAAGCATAACTGTGTTATGAAAAATTGTAAATTCTCTTTGCTGGCAGTCACAAATACAAAACTTTGGCTTGGTACTGCAACATACCCTCAGGTAGAATTACATGGAAAATGAAGTATAGCTTCATCTAGTATTTAATCACAAGGGAATTTGGAACACACTTTTTCCCCCCACAGAGAATTCTGTCTTCATTCTTTCCCCACGAACCTCATTTATTGAGCCACTCATCACTGGTGAATAGTTTGCATGATTAAGCTTCAGTTTACCTGCATGATAACTACAGCTATGAATAAGTAAAGGTGACATTATTCCATTTTAGGAAGCCATAATTTAAAATATAAGTTGAATTACATATATCTCAACTATTAACAGACCTTGTGATCAATTAATTGGTTGTTTTTATCTTCCAATTTAAAATTTCCCCTCTCACTTGATTGGATGGAAAGATTAATACTAAGATAAGCAATCCAGAGCACTTCAGATCAAACACCCTACAGTATATTCAGAATAACATGAGACGTCTAGTCTTATCTGACAATTTGCTGGAGAGGAAATTATAAAAATGCAGTTCACATTTTGGGAATGTGTATGTGACAGGATTTATTCAAGTGGCACTAAAAGGATTTTGTTCACTGAAACCTACTTCCCATTTACATAGAACTGCCTTTTCTTGAAACATTACACAGAAGAAAGTGGGAGTACTCAAAACTATGGAATGCATGCAGTATGATTCACTACTAAAGCCGAATTTACAGCACTGTTTAACAAAGAGAGAACTGTAAATATATACAACCAAGGCCATGTGAGATCAGCTTGATTTTAACACTTTACAAATAAATTAAAAACAATGCAACATTTACAAACAGCACAGAAAGAACACCCTCTCCTTTGCCCCTTCTAGACTCAAATACAGTATTTTAGAACCAGATAATACGCAGCAGCTCCTTAAGGCATATCACATGGCATCAAAATGGAAGCGATGGGCTTCTTGCCGTTTCTCTCTGTCATCTGCTTTCTGAGAAAAAAAAGAAAAGAAAAAAAAACAACAACAATCCACAAGTGATCATGATGCAAGAATCTTGTGTTTTGACTCCTATGACTATAGAGAAACTCACAGGACGGCTGCATTCTCATGTGATTATGAATGGAAACCTTACTGAAAACCTCGTAACACTGAAATAAGTGCCATTTTAGATAAGCAGTTCGCTCAGAAATGGCCGTTGCAAGAAACTATCATTTCTTTTCAGTATTAATGGCCCGCTACTCTGGGCCCGTCAATTAACGGCTGTTAATCCCGTACCAGGATAATAAAACAGAAACAACCTTTCACATTTCTCATTTTCTCCCTAGCAAAAAACATGCCGGCACCTGGAGGAAAGCTCTGAAGTTGTCACTTCTGGTGAACATGTTCCGTCTCTCTTTTGGAAATACTGTCCCCAATGTTAAGGAGTGGCTGAATTTCTCATTATGGGACACTGCAACAAGCTGGCATCATTACAACCAAGGACAAAGCTATAAGGATAGACGGAATATTTGTGAGTGCTCTTTGGCCTCTCTGGGTGTGTTGCTGATATGTCCATGTTCAGAAGAAAACAAGGAATATATTTCAGTATCTTCCTGGGCTCATGGTGTTTCCCCCTGCAATCTGCTGTTTTTCTGTCCTGGGTCATGGATCCCGGATAAAACTTTCTCCAATCATGGCTGTCCAGGGTGTCTTTGCCCAGCCACAGAACTTAACAACTGCAGTGCCAAGAAGATGTCTGGGGCACGACTCTTATTATCTAAAGGTAGTTTGTGAAATGCCTGTCCTCCCCTCCCCTCCTCCGTATCTGACAAGCTGTTCTTGCTCTCCAAGGGTGCCCTGGGACGTCTTGTCGATTTGATGGTGCCCTTCTGGTTTTCACTGTCAGGCCTTTATCTTTTAGGGAAAGCAGAGCTGCTTCGAGGTGTTATCTTGCTCTGGCTTCTTGGCAGTAACATGCTTCTGCCACTAAGGCTCCGACACCTCTGAGTCTATAAAAAACAGGCTGAGAGGTGTCCCTTTCTATCACCACCCAGTGCCAACGGAATTCATAATATGCTGAGCCATCCCTGCGTCCTTGCATTTTTCCTTTCAAATAACTAATTCTAAGCTTTAAAAAAAAAACAGATCTCTTTATTTCTAACACACAGCTGTCTGATAAGACTCTTTCATTTAACAAAAAAACATGTTGAAAGGCAGATATACCAGGCATGCTGCCATGTGAAACTAATTCAGGATTTGTTTAGCCCAAAGGTGGTTTGTTTGAATGTCTGAATCCAGGCAAGACAGCAACAACGAAACACAGGTCATTTGTTGTAACAAACCACAGTTCGCTACGGTACGTTGCTGGATTATGAATCCTGGTTCTGTTTTAGGGGTGGATCTTCTTTAGGTACAACTCCAAGTGTATTCTTTGCCTGCGCTGCTCCCAAGCCTGGCCACAGATCTCCCATGAGAGTTTCCCACTTTATTTATCCCAATATCCAATAAACAGGAAATGCAGTAACATCTACAAAAGCAACTGAGGTGGGGGTGGGGGTGGGAGGAGGAATAAAGCCTAAAGCCGGCAAAACCGTGTTAAGGGATGTGTTGAACTTGTAGAAGCACAGTTGTGCTAACTTGGTTCAAGACAGGAAGCTAAGCGCCCTTCCCACTCCGATATTTAGTTCCTTTGTTCTCATTTACCTCTTTGGTGTTTGGTATTAACATTTTGCAAGAGTCTGCAATAGCAGCCCAGCTAGTTTTTAAGTGTTTGCAAAGTCTTCATTCAGCTTCGGCATATTATTTCCTGAATGCCAGCAACAAACAACATCAAGTGTAAAAAGCAATAATTTTGACAGCTATGATTACAACTTGGCTAGGCAGGAGCGCTTATTGGCTACCCTGCTGGCTGGCTGTTAGCTGTGAACGGGGAACCAGATGAGAAATCGGGACACACTTTTCTTTTGTGGTATAAAAATAAGCTTCACAAACAGCTTCTGTGGATCAATACATTTCTACAGAGTAAACAGTCACTCGTGATAAAAATGTCACAATTTTGAAGCTTGTCAATAAAACGACAGCCAAGGATTCTTATCTCAAAAGGAAGAAATCTCTTTGTCTTGCAGCTGACTGAAAGTGAAGAACGTGTGGCTGAAATTTCACTCACTGCCTGAGGCATGTAGTCCTTCAACTTTTTCAAGTTCTGCATCAGACTAAGAGAGTTGGCGATACTCTATGGCTTCAGAATACAGAAGGTGGATGCAGTTTCTAAATGCTTCACTACTTTAAAAGATGTACATTGTGGGAAAAAAGTTCTAGTCCAGTTGTACATGTAGGGCTGGATGTGGGGAGAAGGTGACCCCTGCTTGCTGTCTTAATGGATGAGAGAAAAGGCAGATACCAATAAATGAGATCAAATAGGCAAGCCATAACTGTACTAAAGGAAGATGGCATGCAAGTTTCAATTAAGGCCAGAATGGAGGGAGTTATTGATATATGCACAGCCTTGCCAGCTTGCAAAAGTGAGCTCATTTCACTGCAAAACCTTCCGGGCTTTAAAAAGCTCCTTATCTCCAATCACTGATTGGAAATAAGGACAGAACAAGTTCCTTGGGCAAGAGGCAGAGCCTCGGTAAGGCCCAATTCATCTCATGGGCTGGTTTTCCCTCCTGATTTGTACTTCTGAGTGGCATTCCCCTCCAGGTTCAGCACCCAAATATTGCAAAATGTACATGCATAGCTGCCTTGTATCATCAGACCATTGATATCTAAGCCTTTGCTGGATCTTGGAGTGTGTGCATGCGTATCATGCAGCTCTGATTCCTTAAATTATAACCCAAGCTTTCAGGGGTAGGGATGTGGGAACAACATTTTTCAGATGTTGATGAGCTCACTTCGACGACAATCATGGAAGTTGCTGTTCAACAGCAGCTGGAAGCCCATATGTTCTCTATTGCTATGCTAGTATTTTCCTAGTTAGGTACCAGGGCGCCGGGGGGGGGCAGAATCACTTGAGAAAACAACTGAAAACCATCATTTTGGAACCATCATTTTCCAAAACTGAATCTTTAGCAGAAAAAGCAAAACAGAGATTCACAGGTTATTTGAAAACGCTGTAGTGTTTGAACATGTAACCAGCCAAACGTTTCCAACTTGTGATGTTTACCTTTTCTTGCCAATGCAATATGCCAATTATTGCCAGGATGAAAACACAGACACCAATTAGGGCGATAGCTGTTAGCAAGACGATGTTACTCGGGGTCAGGTACAGCTTGGCGCTCCAGCTGTGGGAAAGAAAACCACAGGTAGCAAAATATGGCAGAGAGAGAAAATAATTTTCCACGCATTTGTTTCCAAGAACAAAAAGTTGCATTCTTTAGAAATGCACTGTGCCTATGACATGAGGCATTACAAATAGTGACAGTCTGCTAGGTCGATATCTTTCTCTCTCTCTCTCTCTCTTTTCCACACAACTCTTTATGTTCAGAAATTTACACCGCAGTAAAATTCCATTCAGAGGCCTCAGCAGAGGAATCTTGGTCATATGCACCAAAAAAGGATAAAGGTAATCCACGCCTTCATCTTTAGAAACATCACATTTCAACTTATACAGCTAAGGTGTATGTGGCTATCTCAAAGCTTGGCAAAGTTTTCTGAACGACAGTTTTCAGAATCTCTCATCCAATATAGCCAGCCATGGGATGGCTTACAAGCTGAGAAAACACTTTTGCTTAACAAGGGATGAAGACTGATGACAAGATATTCTGTGAATTATAATGTTTAAAAATAATGTTTCCGAGCTCTTGAGTTTACAACAGGGGGAAGACTGAATGGCAAAGATCTTTCTGTCTTAAATGTGGCTAAAACAGTGCAACTGAATTTGGATTCACAGCAGGGGAACAATATACTTATGATTCCTTTAATTGTCGGTGGGGGACCAAGAGCTAAAAGGTCTGGAAGTGCTACTGTGGTGTGTGTTTAATTGCTTGGCAAATGGCTGTATCGATTATTGGAAGTTCATAAACAGTATGTCGATATATAGCTGCAAAATTGCATCCAGCTCATCATGTGTCATCTGGCTCTTCCCTCAGAACACAGGCAGCTTGATATTGATTTAACTTTACGTGTTTCAGCAAAATGAAGTCCAAGTGCTCCTTTCATAATAAGGAGTTTCAATTCAGGTATGGAGAAAACAACACTGTTATAAGATACTATTCTGCAGACAATTTTAAGTGTCTTTTTTGAACTCTGCTCTCTATTATGTAGTTAAGCCCTTTCTCTCTCTCTTTTAAGTGTGCAAGAGATTTAATTGCAAGTTTGAACAAACCACTGGCTTTTGTAATTCCTTCTTGAGGCTTGTTTGTGGAAAGGAAGAAATTAGGACTTTGGGATAAAAAGACTACTACGGCAGACTCTCTCCCAAAATTGAAACACTAGCCTGTCTTTACCACTTTTTGAAGAACTAAATGCATGATTCAATTCAGTTTTAGGGACTTAGTTTTAGAGTATATTCCACCCACCCCAAATACAAAACCTAATTATTTCCACAGATCAAAATCAGAAAGGGATAAAAATCTGGGACATTTGAAGACAGAGTTACTAAAGTATCTACGTTTGAAATCCTTCCCACAATGTTTTGTTTGATTCACCCGGAGAGTGGACAACATCTATCCCCTTTTATCCTCAGATGAACTCTGAGAGGTATGTTAAGATGAGTAACAGTGGCCTACCATGAGGTCTCAGTGGGTTGGTAAGACAGAGAATGGGAACCCTGGTTTCCCTAACTACAGTGAATGCAGCTAAAAATTCTCCACTACATTGTGTGGGCTCTCCAGCTGCTAAACTGGCTTATTATCAATGCTTCTTTCAAGTTACTTTGAAAAGCAGGAACTGCCTTTCAAGAGTTGAGTACTTTAGTTGCAAAGTAAGTGTTTATATGGTTGTTGTGGGTTTTTCGGGCTCTTTGGCCGTGTTCTGAAGGTCATTCTTCTGAAGAACAACCTTCAGAACACAGCCAAACCTTCAGAACACAGCCAAAGAGCCCGAAAAACCCACAACAACCATTAGATCCCAGCCATGAACGCCTTCGCGAATACATTAAGTGTTTATATGACAAACTGCTCCTGGAACAACTGTTCAGGAACGTCAAGTTGTTCAACCTTCCCACATCCGAGAGCATTAAGACCCTTCAGAGTTGCTGACACTATTTGGGCTACCAATGCACTGACATCGGTTAGCATGATCAGACGTAACAAGCCCAGTATACCTACAAAGATGCACCCACACTATAACTGGGAGCCACTAGTCCTCTTCCTTATGTGTTTTTGTGTGTGTGTCGCAAAGACGAGTGTAATATTTACAAAGAAGGACATTATAACGGCACTCAAAATGAGGCACATGATACATCTTCTCAAACCCCTTGTTATTTCAACATGAAATGATTTTAAAAACAATTCAATTAAAAAAACTATTTTGATGGAACTCTCCCATTTGAAAAGGTAAAACTGAACCAAATCTAAGAATATCCATGGAATCATAGAGGGATACATCACAGAGTTGGAATCAATAACTTTGTAAAGCAGAGATCAGATCTGCAGCTTTCTGAGTTCCTGGTTCATAAATCCCTTGAAGATGATATGATTCCATTTTGGAATAAACAGGTAGCAAAACATGTCTCCTTTTCAGCTCCCAATCACCCTGTGATTGTATTATTTTAAAACAAAAGCGAACTCTTCTTTCATTTTTTGGAGGGCTGCTGGTTTATTTCAAAGGTAAATAAAGTTGCAATCTCTGTAGGGCTTTGTTGAAGAATTATAATAAGGACCTATTGATCATTGAGGTCAGGCTCTGTGATCAATCAGTCTTGAAACAGAGTGCCTACTGAAATCAATGTGTGCTGAATAAGATGCATAAATTTAGGACAGCATTCCTTCAGAAAACACCAAGAGCAAAGTAAGAGATGAATGGCTAAATATTCATCAGCAGGAGGACGTGAGATTACACTAAAATCTCCTAAAATATTAAGGACCAGAATAAATCTGATGCTAATTAAGAACAATACAGAGCTGCTGGATAGCTCAGTGGTTTAGGAGCTAGACGCTGGGAATTCAAATCCTCCACTGGGCCTCCTTGACAGGGGATGGACATGATGACCCACAAGGTCCCTTTCTAGTTCTGCAGTTCTAAGGTTGCTGTTGTTCTATCACAGCTCGTTGTATTACCTTGACCGAATGAGAGTCTATGGTTAGTAGTCTCTTCATAAAGCCCAGAGCACTCTGGGATTACAGAGTGAACAGTGTTTTGGGAGTATTTTCGTATCTGGGTAAATAGCACATTAAGTATAAATGCTGAAAATCTTTGATGGATATCTTGGGAAGGAGAGCAAGAGACATGCTCTTTATCTCCTCCTTTGGGGCCACATAAAATGACAACTTCAGTGTTGACTGCTTAGTGCTGTCCATGGCATTGACTTCAGCATTTCCCCTCCTTGAGGTTGCCATAAGTCACTGGTTACCTACTGTGGGATCTGAACACGGGATCAGGCAGGCCTCTGGTTGGATCCCGGCAGGGTTCTTGGGCCGTTAGCCCTAATCGCTCAGGACTAGAGAACGAACTGTACAGCTTTGTCTGAGCCCCACCAAAACGAGAAAAACACGGTGCTCATACCAAGGTTTCTCTCCTGGGAAATCCGTGTGGTTGTGAACAATCTTTTGCCAGCTACGACTTACAGCCCTAGCTTTGAGAAAGTGAGACCAGGTTTTCATGCAAGCAGCTGGCTTAGCTGGGACCTCTTAAAGTAGCAACAAAAGAACTGAAGTTGTTTCCCAAGGAAATTTGGTCATAAAGAAACTTGTGGGACTTGAAATCCTGATCGGAGTCTTCTTAGCATGAGCACCACGTGGTTGAACAAGACCTCTTCTCTTCCCGATGGATTTAACGCTTGGATCTGAATGGTCTCCGTAATGTTTGAATATTTAAACTGATATGGGTGTTGTAAAGAATATATAGGTACTGTAAAGCAGTGGTCCCCAACCTTGGGCCTCCAGATGTTCTTGGACTTCAACTCCCAGAAATCCTGGCCAGCAGAGGTGGTGGTGAAGACTTCTGGGAGTTGTAGGCCAAGAACATCTGGAGGCCCAAGGTTGAGGACCACTGCTGTAAAGGATTCATATTTAGCCAGTCTGCATGGGTAGTTTTATCTGAATTCCTTCTGTGAGCCTCCACAGCAGGAGACATATTCTTGGAAGCAGCAGGGTCACTGATGTCCCCCTTTTGCCATCAAAGCTAAGGGGAAAACCACCTACTATAGTTATTGGACGGCTTTAGATGGAGCCAATGGGGTCTCAGTGCTCTCCTGGTGACATTTACCATGGGATGTTAGGGCCTCATCAAGGCCCTTCCTCATGTCAAAAATACTTTACAGGGGTGCACGTAAAGGACATAAATATACCTCCCCACCTTTGAGGGGAAGCCGGGATCCTGTTAAGCTGCTCCTGCAGTTGCGCCAGTCCTGAAGGCACCAACGTGTTGCCCACTCTTCCATTTTGAGACTCCTCTGTGGCGGAAGCAGGGCCAGCCCAAGCCGGTGTCCGCCTGCCCCCATTTGTACGAAAACAGGATTGCAGCTCCGGCTCACCACTTCAGCACAGTCGGCTTGCATGAACCTCACTGAAGCAGTGGAATATTGTTGACTCGTAAATTAGTCCTCAGCCCCCAGTTCAAGGATGCTGAGGGTCACGTGGCCCACTACGAAAAAAGCAAGTTTTCATTCTGCCTTCCTGCAAGTTGGGTGACAGGTCATTTTGTCTCAATCGGCTACACGCCTGATGGCAATTACAGGGAATTTGTTCCATTAAGTAAGTTTCTTCTGTTTTAATGTGTACCCTGAGTGGAAGGAAATCAGTTCTGCCAACAGAAGAGTGAATTAGTATTTGCCAGTGGATTCCAGGGCAAATACTTTGGAAGAGGGGGGATGTTTATGCTGTCCTCTTATATATTGTTCTGTGAAAAGGGTGGTGGTGGTGGTGGTGGTGGTGGTGGAGGAAAGACTCCTCAGGAAAGAGAAGAGGTGTTTTCCGCCATCTAATAAATTCTTTTCTCTTTGGAATCTCTGGGATTTTGACCTTCTCTTGTTGCTAAAGAAATAGGTTTCCTGTTTTGTTTTGGGGGAAAAGCTGCTTTCAATCATCATCAACACAATGCTGCAATCTCCTTTCTAATATATATATATTTGTTCACATTGTTTGACTCTCTCTTGGATTCAATAATGTGAGTGTCTCCATGGATCACTGTTCTGATCAGCCTAAAATTCAGGTTTTCTGAAAAGGAAGGCAATACGGGCGAAGATCTATCAGCCCAGAATTTAGTATCCCGAGTGGCTCATGAAATCTTTTGCTTCTTCACCTGTCTCATACTGATCCATGTTAGTGAAGGGTGGATTAAAAAGAAAGTGTCATTTTCCTGGGCATCTGAAGGCAGTGTTACTTGTCATCATTGACCAGGTAAGGGGATATTTACACTCATTTTATACTTCAGGCTTGTTTACAGCCAAACAAACAGTCCTTAATGGAACATGAATAGCAATGTAGCTACACAACTACACTGCACCATTTGGTTAGTAAAATCTGGCACACAGTTTAACTAAAGTTACTCTATGTACTGATCATTAGGATGATAGCTTTGATTTTTCCCTATCTTTACCTGCTTGGAAGACTTTGGAGGAGGGGCACATGATGATTTCATTATATAATCTGCATTTGAACTGCAGTATACAAGTAAACAAAAAGAAAATTACCTATTATGTCAAGGATACATGGCAGCCACAGAAAGAACAAAAAAGGGGAAAGAAGAAGGCCTGAAGCCAATTACTTCTATATAAATGGGCTTTTATGCCACGTGCTCTGCAATGTGCAAGCTGTTCCTCTTGAGCAAACATCTCGCCCCTAATTATAGGGGAATTGAGAAGACCATGGCAACCCTCGCCCTGTGCTGGAAATCTGAACAGAAATCTTTTTGCATTTCACAAGATACAGAGAGCGTATCATTGATTTGACCAAAATTTCTCCTATAGCCGTGGTTCACACACAATTATATTTGCTATTGGATGGACAGAGAGAGAGGAAAAAAACCCTAGTGGACATTTTACTCAGAAACATTTTACGAGTTAAACATCTACAGTTAATTTTGAGGATTCTGAACAATTAAAAAAAAGCAATCCATAAAAATTACAGGAGATCTCTCCTGCCAACTGGCTCTTGTGTGATGTCTATCCAGGGTGACTTAAGCAAAAGCCTCCATGGGACTCTTCAGCCAAAAATCTGGAAGTTTTAACTCCGTTGTGGAGGTCAGCCTCTTATTTCTACTGTCAAAGGCCCCTCTTGCCTCCACAGCTTCTTTTCGAACGTTCTCCCCCCCCAGTTTTTAAGACATCTCTTTCAGACTTCTCCCTTTATATCTGATGTTCTACACCCTCCTGCATCCTTTCACCTGCTGAGATCTTTGCATCTTTCCTTCTCTTTTCTTTGCTCTGCTTTGCCACCTCAACATTCAGAGCCATTCAGGCCCACAGACGCAAAGACCAGAGGTGGAAAACAAGGAACAGAAATTCTTGAACGGCAAAACTCAGTGCAAAACAAGCATTAAGCAGCGTAAGGAAAACATTTTGACACACCCACACCCCCGCTCCATTTCTGCTAGGATGGTGGTCTGGCACCTCCCGCATCATAGCCCAGAGGTTTTCGTAGGATTCAGTCTGTACGGCCTTACCTTCGAGGGAGGTAGTGAGGATATGGAATGACTATGAGCTGGGAGTTTGGGATGATGGCTGTCCATTCCTGTTTCCTTACAGCCTGAAAAGAGATGCAAGTTTATCTTAATTTTTTGTGCTTCGTTTTTAATTTAACTCTTAATTGCAAAAACCAATCCACGTTTTTATTCCCAATGGATTAAAAGAGATTCTGACTAAACATTAGGAAGATCCCAATGCTGTTGGAGAGTGGAGTGGATGAACAGGGAAGATAAGGAGCATATTCCTTGATTGGCGGTTTTCAGACATAGGTTGGATGGCTGTCTGTCAGCGATGTCATCCTACACGACCAAGGCTGCAGACTAGTTGATCCGGGTGCCCATATAACTCTAGAAGTCCACTGTGTATTCGCTACAGTGCTGAACATGACGGGGCTCACACGAAGGCCCGCAAGCAGCGCGCTCTTATCCTCCAGTGCCTCCAAAAGAATTCCACCAAGATGCCAATGAAAACCAAACATAAAGATACATCTCAGTCCAGCTCTATGGCAAACAGGTTCACTGAAAGGTACCTTTTCTCCCAGCGGGCGAGGAATGCCAACGAACAGGTGGTCAAGGAAATTAGCGCTGCGTCCCAAACCTAAGACATTATAGGGGAGCTGGAGGGCAAAGTGTGCTGACTGGCTGAGCTGTCCAGCTGGAAAGCAATTAAAAAAAAATGAAGAGGTTGCTTAGGGCTTTCACGACAACACATGTCAGGAACAGGAAAATAATAAGCCCTACACCTGCAGATATATATATATATATATATATATATATATATATATATATATTTAAATAAAAGAAAGTATTAAAATATCATAATGAAGCATACAGAGCATTTCACATACACTGATTTTGTAGAACTTAGAAAAACCTTGCCAGGTTGGAACGGTTGTCCCTCTACGACAGACACAGGCTGACGCTGCCTCTGTTGCTCAAAGCCATTTAGCGATTTCACTGGGGAGGTCACATTTGGAGCAGGGTCTTGCTGGTTTTCAGTAAAGTCTCTGAGTTGGCAAGGTAGCTTTTAAGAAAAGCATTCTGAAATGCTGAATGGAATTCAGCTGTTGATGATTTCAGCAAGCAGACGGAGAGAGGAACCATGAACTTTAAAAAAAAAAGGCAAAAAGCAAAGCATGCTGCTACCATAGTGCTTAAAGCTCTGGGCGGTGTACAATTTAATTATGCAGGCTACACATCACACACAAACCCCAGTAAACTGGGTACTCCATTTACCAATCAAAGAAAAATGAAAGGCTGAGTCAGCTTCGAGTCTGTCGGGATCGAACTCAGGTCGTGAGCAGAGTCTCGACTGCAGTACTCCAGTTTAACCACTGTGGCAAAAGGCACAGTGCAAGCCAGTCACCAAAGCGCAGCTTTCCAGAGATAGTTGGACTGCAACTCAGAGTCATGCTATCTAATACAGTTAATGGTGGAGTATTATGGGAAATACAGCCCGACAGCATCTATCTGGAGGTCATATTATGATCAGTCCTGGTGTAAGACAGTGGTTCTCTACGTGTCCCCTTTCTGATGGATCAGCTCCCAGAATCCTTGATTATTGTCCAGGTGAGCTGGAACTTCTGGGAGCTGAAATCCAAAATATCTGGAGGGCCAAAGGCTGAGGACTAGTGCAGTGCAAACTGTCAGATACATGCTTTACTTGCCATTGCTTTGAGCATTAAGATATAAGACATTAAAACTTCCATATGCAGAAATACATTGCTGTATATTGCTAGAGAGAAATGTCACTGTGAGAATCTTCCAGTTTGGCTCTAGGGATTTTCCCCCTTTGTTTCCAGCATTTGCTGATCATAGGTTTAGGACTGAGTGACAGAGCTAACAATTTATGCTGCTGGGCAAAAAGAACAGGGTTGCGATATGGTTTCCCACCTTTAATTCATATTTTCAAACTTCATCTAGCGTTCTCACATGGACCTGTGCCCAGTCCAAATATTTCCGCCAGGTGAACGCTGCAATTATATCCGCGACGATGAAAGATGAAAAGTTAATGCAGAAAAGAGTAATGGGTGTCTCAGTAGGGGAAAAAAATATTATGAGGCATTTGGAAATGGGAATCTTACATTTACTGCCGAAACAGAAAGAAAACAGTCATCTTGCTTAAGTCTCAGTTACAGACAGAGGTTTCTAAAGAGAACTGGAAAATAATAAGTGCTACTAAATGGAATGAAAGATATGTCCTTGAAGTCGTATACAGAGACACAATGTGCATTGCTTTGAGCCCAGAATATCATGTCTTGCAATGACGCAGGAAAACTGCCTTGTGTCGGGTCAGACTGTAAGACCTTCTACCCTGAAACGGTGCTTCCTAGGGCCAGGGATCTTTCTGACCTCCCGAAGTTTGGGACTCAACTTTGGGCCATGCTGGATGAGGCTGCCGGAAGCTGAAGACTAATACATCTGGAGACCCAACAGCTTCCGGCTCTTGCATTCCTGGGACCAAGACGGGCTCTTACATCCATGCCCTGGGCCAAGATCTCACCCATCACTCACAACCTGGTCCTTATAAAGGGAGATGGCAGTGGCAGAAGGTGTTTCACTATTATGCTATAGCCTCTTCACAAGAGCTACTCACCCCTGCCCTTCCCCACATTCAACTCCTCTTCAACCGACAGTGTTTATACCAAGGTAGAACAAACGTCAATACCGCAAAACACTGGACTGCTAAAAGAATTCTGATTAACAGCCATTTCTCAATTCCCTGACACAGTAATACAATGTGAAGCTAGGAAAAATGGGGGGGGGGGAGCAGAACAATTATAGGAATCTCAATCAAGAGCTGCACAATAGAAATACAAAATAATGCTAGAAGAATCTGAAATCACCGCAGACCGGTGATATTTAGGGTTTTTTGTTGTTGTTATTTTGATGCAGACAGCAGAATAAAGGCATTCCACAGAGTTGTTCAGTTACAAATATGATTTTCTGATACTTGGGGTAGTTAAGCAAATCTACTGCAGGGGCGAATCCATAATATTGACTTCAGAAGTGGGAGATAAAATTAAGAAAAATGCAGACTTTCAAGTTACCGAAATGCTTTTTAACCGTGATGTTTCTTGATCAAATCTCCAGCGAGTTCAAAGCAAAATAAAGAAGCTAAAGATAACCATATACTTTCACAAGAAATATAGTAAATAGAGTGGGTCAGGAAATCATTTTCCGCAGCACCACACTGGGGGCGAGCAACATGTGTGTAACTAGAGATGTACAGATCTGGGTTTTTTTGGACTACAACGTCCAGAATTCCCCAGGTAGCTCTGCTGTGCATCATGTGCTACGCTATCCCTCTACCTCTACAAACTTAAACCTGGACCTCCTGAAGCTTATGGCCGGAAATGTGGGCTTTCTCCCCTAGATGCTCTAAGGGAGCCCCAGAACAGCACACAGCCTCATTTCCAAACCAAGTGTGATAGTCACTGATGCCCAAGGGCTCGAAAACCTTAAAAGAAGCTATGGAGAAAGCAGAATATAGGAGCAAGAGCAGTGACCCACATGCTCCTTGAATTGCAGACCCGAGGGATGGGAATTCTATAGACACATTCCCCCCCCCCCTGTTACTTCCTAACACGTTATAATTGTGCTCCTTTCTTTCTAAAACAGCTCTTCCCCCGATCTGAGGTTCTCCAGCTGTGCTGAACTACAACGCTGATCACAAACAGCCAATATGCCCATTGACTATACTGAATGCATTTATTATTTGCTTGTTATTTTCATTTACATGCCGGTCGTCTCTCCAACGAGACCCAGCACGGACCATATCATTAAAAACATCACATATAATGAGGGGGAGGAGGAACAGCAGCCTAACAACATCTGGAGGGCAAGAAGTAGGGCCACCAGCATGGACCTTGAGTGGCTTCCTGGCACCCCCCCGGGGGCTTCTTCTACTGCACCCCTGCACTCCACCCCACCCAAACGTTGCAAGGGGGCATGTAACCCATGCCCCACAATACATGCCTTGCACCAGGTACTGGAAGTCCACGCTACGCTACTGGATGCATATCAGACTAGATTACCTGCACTGAGGTTCATTAGCCAGTAAGGATAGACTGATACAGAAGAATGGCCTGCAAAAAACATGTCATGGATCCTAAGTATAAACTTCTGATGTAAAACTCGATGAGTGGGTTTACAATGGCATAATAAAATGGTAGTTTATGGCCAATCATAGATGTAGACAAGATTACCGGGGGGGGGAATAATTCATACTTTCCTCTGTTTGATACTTTCATCTCTCAGATTTTGGTGCCCAGAGATATGACTAATTTATTTGGGATGACAGGCCTGTGTCACTGAAAAAAATATGTATGCAGGAACAGACATCAGTGGAGGCAAAAAAAATAAATAAATTAAGCGAGTTAAGGAAAGCACTCATGTAGTACGCCGTTATTGATTTTTTTGGGGGGGGGACGTAGTACTGAGTCACTCGTACGTTGCTTGTCAAGAAAACAAACACATGAAGGACAATTAATAAGCGGCAGAGTGCTTAATTAAGAGGCAAAAGTTGAACTAAGATTACATCCAGCCTTCCAAGGGACACTTGATTTTCCATGCCTACAGTTTCTTTACAAAAATCAATCCCCTCTCATTTTTGGAAGCTTGTGAATTGCTGCTTCACACGCCAGGCAGGGACTGGTGTCATTGAATGAAAAAGCGTTTCAGAAGAAATACTAGCTATTCAGTAGCAGGCTAACAATCAATATTTCAGAACTGCACAAATTCGTATCATTTTGTTCCACTCTATCCTCTGTTTTCAGAAGGCCAAAGTTGCAGATGGCCAAGTACCAGAAGACCCCAGTTCTATTGACTAGACATCCAGCTCATCTCTATGGGCTAAATCCAACTTGAGTCCCAATGAAAAGAGACCCTCTGAAACCACTGAGGCTTACTTTATAGCTTCCATTCATTCTAAAGGGTTTCTTTGGCCAGAACAAAAAATGCTTTTAGCCCTAGGTTTCTATTACTTGCTAAAGAATTTTGTGAGTGGCCTCGAAAGAAACAGGCAAGAGGCATTCTGTTACATGTGTCTTGGTTTTTATCATTTTCATACAGAAAGCTTTTAATAGAGGCAGGGGGAGGGGGGAATGAAGTTACTCATGCCAGCCAATTTGCTGAATTTTCCAGAATTGTTCCTGACAACATGACACCCAATTATCCCACACAGCCACTATGAAAAGGAAAACAGCTGTGGAAATTGTCTTTTCTATTCTGTGTACTTCTGCACGCCATCTACGATTGACACAGAAACACGAGTTCCAAACAGAAACAACAACAACAAAAAAGTCCCTTTGGTCTCCCAGTGACTTACTTCTCCCATCATGGATTCAACAGTTTGAGAGCTATGTGATGCCTTTACAGCAAATGAAGCCCCTTCAGTTGCCCACAGTCCCATCTGATGGAATCCTGAGAGCTTTTTTTCATCCGGTGAGGAATTTACAGTTCTCTCCTACAGTTCCAGGGGAATGCTTTAGAGCAAAGCGTTTCAAGTCATCGAATCATAGAATAATTGAGTTGGAAGGAGCCTATAAGGCCGTCGAGTCCAACCCCCTGCTCGATGCGGGAATACATATTAAAGCAGATCGGATAGAGGGTTGTCCAATGTTCTTCTCTTGAATGCCTCCAGCGCTGGAGGGCTCACCACCTCCCAAGGTCATTGGTTCTGTTGTCATACTGCTCTAACAGTTAAGTAGTGTTTAATCAAACGACAAATTCCAGGGTCCCGTAAGATGGCGCCATGGCCAAGCAGGATCAAACGAATGTATCATGCAGAGAAACGTGGGTTGCTTAAAAAAAAAAAAAAGAACACGTTGGGGAGAGATTCAACCCTATTGGGGGTTAGCAAAGGGATGGGAAATGGCTGTTGTTCCCATAGCAGCACATTTACAACAGCACCACGTTCTACCAGGTTCTGGAGTCTGCTTCTGATCCATCACCTCCCTCAGAGGTCATGGGAGCTGCCAAAGATACCAGACTGGTTCCCATTATTATGCAAATCGGAATGGTTGCCATTATTGAAGGGAAAACAGCTGTGCAAATTTTCGTCTTCCTTTTTCCGTGTTCCACAATACTGACACTGTTGATTAAGGGTAAAACTGCAGATGCAAAAAAGATGTCTTTACTTTTGTTGGGAAAAGGGCAAATGAAAACAAAAGCCACTCCCCCCCCTGAATATACACCCCCCCCCGTCACCCAAACTAAGCTTCAGCAGAGGAGATTCAGACGCCGGGCAGTCATGCAGTAGCTCTGTGGAAGAGTAATTTGGAAAGTTTATTCCCTTTGACAAGACCACATGACCTTGGACCCAAAAAGCCACGGAGGTAATGACTTCGACACGTGAAGCCAAAGGTGAACACATGCAAGAGGCAGAGGGCAAGGGAGGCTGCTTAGGAGCCGGAAGGGATGAGATGCGGTTGCTGTTCACACAATATCACTGGGGGGGGGGGGGAAGACTGGCAATGTGGGACCTTCAAGCCAAGATGTTTCCAGCTCGGCTGAAGCGCCCTTTCTGCTGCTCGTGTATTTTAAAGGTGATTTTGTTTAGGAAGTGCGAGCAGCAACATTGTTTTTCATTATTCTAACATGGCTCTTATTAACAATGTTCCCCTCCTACAAACACAACCTGTCTTGAAAGGAGGAAACACTGCCTCTTTTTTTTTTAAGTGATGGCTTTGCAGACCCATTAATATTACCCTTCTGCAGCCTTCTCAATGCATTGATCCAATCCTCTTCTAAAAAGCCATCCAGGTAGGCAATCCTCCCTACATCCTGTGGCAGTAAATCCCACAGTTTGAACTATATGGACGGTGAAGATGTCATGTGTTTATAACTCCCCAAGTCTTCTCTCATTCAGCTTCAGTTCTTTGGCTTTTGGTTGCCTCATATTCCTCATGCTTGCAGCCTGCTAATGCAACGGATGCCTCATTAGTTCAAGAAAGGCCAGAGAGGTTCAGATTGAAATTCAGCACGCCGGAGTTGTTGGCACAATAACAAGGTTTTGTGTTGGCCGGAAAATGTTCTCCTGGCCCTGAAATATGTTCTTCTAAGTAGGATTATCTTTTTTTTTTTTTGCTGTATCTTCTTGCACCAGTTTGACTCTCTCCTGCCTCTGCTGTGGAAAGTGTTTCTCATCAGCCTTATTGGTAAAAGCACTACAAACAATTTGTAAGCAGCTCACACTGTTACTGTAGACCGTTAAGTTCAAGGACCCAGAGCAGCACTAAATAATCATGGCATTACTAAACGGCGTAAGCCCGGGAGGGCCACAAAGATGCTGGCTCAGCGGCAGGTGAAAGGCCAGCTTGCCAACGGAGGTTAAAAATAGCCAGCAAAATACAAAAGCTGCACAGTGAGGTGGCTGGTCATCCCATCTCATCGTCTGCATCATCTGACATAAAGAGCAATGAATGGAGAAGAAAAACGACCCAGGAACTAAGGACTCAGATATCCTCTTGAGCTTTTCCGTGGATGTCAGACTGTGCTGCGGGGTTAATATGAAGCAGGACATAATGGTGATTAGTCATGTCTTTTTGAAAAGTTACCCCCAGGACTTCCTAACAAAAGAGGAAAGGTCTTAAGAGAATTCTCTTCTGCATTACTGGCGTGCCGGGGGAGCAGGGGAGAAGTAGGCAGTGGAAGATACAAGAAGCAAAGATTCCTCATAACTAGGATGGGTGGTGGACAAGACTGTATCTGTGAAGGGACGGAATAGCTTTCGGGGTGTTCTCGTGCTCCCATGTGACAAAGCCACTCGGCCGTTCTTCCCAGAACCTCCTTTGCCTGGCCAGTCCTGGGAATAGAGAACCCCACAGCGCTCAAAACTCAAATCAGAACACTGTGGAATACAGCAGGAATCCCCGGCTAGAAATGACCTCCGTCTACATCAGGGTGCCTCCTGAAGACTCTGCAGAGCAGGGAGATGATGCAGAATGCATGGGTGGGGAGCAGAAGGCACGGCCCCTGTATAACTCCCGCAGGCCCACTGGTTCAGGGACACTTCGGAAACACCCCAAACTGCAGCAGGAGAAACCCTGAGATGCCCCCCCTTTCTGAATGGGACATCCCTTAGGTTCTATTCCATCACACCCTCTTTCAAGCACAAAGGAGAGAATTCTAAAGACACATAAGAAGGACAGAGGTTTCTCCTTGTATTCTTCTATACAGGCAATATCTGAATTAAGTAGCATATGCCTTGAGGCGGGGAGAATTTTATTCTGCACCCTGTGTTTTGTTTTGCAAATGACTCTAAATTGCATTTGATTGCATGACTTCGGCTGGTGGGTCTAAGAGTTTGCATTGCTAGTGCTCATGATGCAGTACCATTTTGAAAGAGCTGTTTGGCTGATTGGTCAACCACCGGGCTGACATGGCAGTTATCCGATTATTTACTTTCCTAATTTGGCCTGCATGAGAAAATGCCTCCCTCTTGGGAACACCCCCCTGAGCCCAAGTGCTCAGGCGCTGTCAGTTCTGCAAATAATTTACCTCCTTCAAGCCATTCCATATGAAACTTAAACAATCTTCTCCAGACCTAGAGAAGCTTTGTTAAGAATGCAAAGCTTGCCTAATCCCTGTTCACTTAAGAGAATAAATCAGCCACGGCTGGAAGATGCATGAATGTGATAATTACTAACCACACAGAACAAAATAATGTGGGTGCAGTTATTACGAGAGATGTCACCCAAGGTGAAGTGGGAAAATGATAGGAATTTGTAGTGTGCCCTAGCTTCAATTGAAAAGGAAAACGTCAAGTCACCGTGACAATCTGCGCTTTCAAAAGGCATGCCAACGCAGATGGCCCATACTTCCATTAGGAAAAAAAACAATGCATGTAAAACATCACTAAATGAAACAGACAATATCATATAGGTAGTGGATTGTAGCAGCTAAGAGAACAGATGATGAACAGGAAGCCCTCGCTTTAAATCTTGCTTCTTCTTTCAGCTCATTAGCTGATTAGTTGCTTGTAGTTATATTGCACTTTCCCCCTATTGTGCTCGAGGTGGGACCTAAAGGTCTTGTATTAGGATGTAGGTCAGGGTGAAAGACAAAGACAAAGACAGAGAGAGAGAGAGAGAGAGAGAGAGAGAGAGAGAGAGAGAGAGAGAACCAAGTGCCCTGGCTTGGTGGTGACTAGAAAATATATCTCCCATGCCCCTGCCTAGCATGTTAACCACTATGCCATCTTGGCTTTCCAAGTTAAATGCTCCAAAGGGACTCTGAACTTTTAGCATACGATACCACAAGCATGGCTCTCTTCATGGCTGGGCTAACATACAATATTGGGTGGGGAGTGTTTGGGGAATTTTATGTGTGTGCATGTGTCTGGTCTCTGCGTGTCTGTGAATTTCGTTGTATGTGTATATACTTACAATGACAATAAATTATTATTATTATTGCAAGCTCGACTCTCTAAGTAACTGGGCTACCTGGGTAGCTAACATGGCCCTAGGCAGACTAGACTGTTAAAAACAACTTGCTCCTCACTCCACTGTGTTTTTCATTACTGCACTTGAAAACTAATCTTTTGTCATTTCTCATTCCAATACTGGAAAAATAATCCATTGGCTAAAATCCTGTTGCTTCGCGCAGTAAGTGACACTATAGGCCCACTGAATCGGTGGGGATTTGGCACTCAACTCCTTCATAAGTTCCATTAAGTCAAAAGGCCTTACTCTAGAGCAACTTACTATACTAAACTATGGCACTGCTGGTTATACTGCCTGTTACATTTCCCTTACTTTGTTCAACAGAAAAAACTTGCACTGATAAGAGAACAGCATAAAACCTGAAAAGATTCCTTTAGAATCACTCTAAAAGTTATTTTTTTTCAAGTAATTGAAAAATGATTCGCTACATAAATAAAAAGTAACTTCAATTCTGAGTGCTATGTTACTTTTGAAGTGCAACTTTGATACACTCTTATTGCTCCAACAGATAAACAGTTACTGGTGGTAACCATGTTCTTTGTAACTCATTACTTCCAAGTTCTAGCCTAAAGAAGTTCGTTTGCTCTCAGTCTCATGTCTGTAAAACAGGCACTCTTAACATTCATTTTAGGGTTGTCGAAAAGATTACTGGAAACAGCACACATAAAGCATTTCAGATAAAAATGCTAAGTATTACTTTCAACATTAAGATGAAGAACAAAAACAATTAATTGATTCCATAATTAATTAATTTCATGTCTATTTTCATTTCCAAACAAAATCTCCTTTCTTGTAAGGCATCAAGGAGTACTCTTCACCCTAAGCTATATTGCTCAGTGCTTAGTACATTTTAGGTGCTAATAAGTTAATCAGGATCATCATCAGCTGTATGACTACAAAGGTGAAGAGCGATACCAAAACCTGACGCTCAAGAGACGGCTTACACTAGTGCTTGCAAACAACAGGTCATTAATATTTGAAAACTAATCTCACAAATTCATCAATATTTATACATCATAATAAGGCCTTAATTCTGGGCTGAGCTCAAATGCAGCTTAAAGTCATCACTCCTCCGCCCACAGCAACTTGCGATTCACGCTGGTAGCTCTCCCAGCAACTGCAAAAGTTCTGTCTCTGAAGACAGAATAGGTCTTTGACACTGGGAAGATGCTGTAGAGTCCAGTCAACGGTCGCCAAGAGCCACCCTGCCCACTTGGCTGTTGGGGTGGGGACAGCCCCTCTCTCGGTTCCTTCGGATGACCAGACCAATACACCGAGATGAACATGTCTAAGCATCCATTGTCTCTTGAGTTAAAAACCTCTCAGTGAACAAAGGGCTTACACGCTTCCCCTTTCAGAGGGCGCTTCTCGTGCCTCTGAATGCACAGCAGCTAACGGATGACCAAACTGAATCGAAGCACACGCCTAGCATACCAAAAGGCTCCTGTTATTGATCTCTGTAGCCTGCCCTACTTAATCTATGTATGTCAGTTCTAGGCAAGCATGCTTCCTGGGGAGCTCAGTTCTCTGGTGATTCAACCCCTCCAGGCTGGTTTTGTGCTTCTAACTCTGTCCTTCTAGCTGGGGGACAGGTTTCGCTTACCATCTGTGTGCTAAAAATGTTTAATTTATTAAAAGCTGACATGATTATAAAACCACCCAGACTGACAGTTTTCATGCAGAGCTCCAGTCTGTTGCCAGTTCTGAACAGTTAAAATATGGCCACCCTGTATACGAGATGCTTATTATAATCCACTAATTACGTGAATACCTGCAGCCAGCTTTTCTACAACACTGTACACAGCTACGGCATTGACGCCACCCTAAAATTTGCAAGCATGTGATTGTGCTGACTGCTGCTGATGTTAACCAGTAGAATGGGAAAACACCATCCATCTAGGCCCAAAGAACCCATAACATCCAGAACCTGTGTCTGAATTTTCTTTTTTCCAAGCCTTTTCGCCACCACTTTTTAGACTATTGAGCCTGAGGTCAAGCCACATCTCATGTTCCCACCCTTTAAATTGGTAGAAGCTGGTTCAAGCCATTCCAGATACTGAGTGTGATATATATGCTAGAAACAACCACCTAGAGTGGTCGCAAGACCAAATAGGTGGAATATAAATCAAACAAACAAACAAACAAACAAACAAACAAACAAATAAAAAGCGAAAGAACAAGCACAAACACTGCTAATATGAGCAGTTCCTCTCTTTTAGAAATGTTTCCTCTCGACCCCTTCCCACAAATCAAGCTTGGAATGCACCTTTTCTCGACATTCAATATCTGAAGAAGTCAACAGGAACAAGTCTTACCTGAACCATTTTTCAAGTACCCATTGGCATCTACAGTTGTGTACATGATATAAGGTCCAGGCTGATTCACACCAAAGGGCTGGAATGAAAAGAGAAGGCCTTCCATTATTTTTTTTCCTGACTCCCTTTTCTTTACAAAGCTTAAAAATGTGCACAATTTAAGAACTAAAAAAGAACATACATAACAACAAACTCCTTTTGTCATTCACACTGTCGGAAATGTGATAAAGATTTATTGACAGCATCTTGAGACTGGGAGACTACAGTATTTGTTTTCAAGCTTCAAGCAGTCAGGAGCGTTTCTACCCCCTCCTCCAAACTCAAAATGCACTTTAAAATTTATTTTTAAGGTAGTCTTCTGAATGTACACAGAAAACAATTGTGCATCCCAGCACTAGCCTAACCACGAAGCTCTTAGATCAACTGGAACAAGGCAACAGCATTCACAGCTTGGTCTGATGAGGAAAAAGAACCCTCTTAAGCCACTGATACAGAAAATATTACATGTTTCCAGTGGAGATACTAGAATCTCATCTGCTAATGCAAGGCAGAAACATCACTGGGTGCAAGCTGACAATTTGATGTGAACAGCAGAGGCTAGAAAAAAGGGCTCGGGCAAGCTTAGAAAGACAAAAGCATAGCAACTTTACAAGGGCTTTTACTAGTGCGTCTCTTTGGAGTGGAAGAGATGCTGCATTGTATGGTGAGTGACAAGACATGATAGACAGACTATGGAAGTAGCTAACACAAGACATAGTGTCAGCAGCTTGGACAGAAGATGAGACAAGTTCTTGAAGGACATGGTTACTGACACAGCTACTCTTCCAAATACAACATTTCCTCCAGCAGCCCTTCCTAGGGAGCACAAGATTGAGCGGGCGGACGCGTTACTGTTGCACTCCTGTCCCGATTCTGGCATTCCCACAGGTCTCTCTGGGAACACAGTAGTGGACAGAAGATCCAGGGTGGTTCTTCTGATGTCCATGCAGCCGCTTGTTCCCCTGGAATTACTTCTGTTCTTTGGGTCTCCTTTGTACAGTTCTTCCCCATATCTTTTAAGGGCCACCACTTCTCTTTGTTATTCCTAATGGTTACATCCTCCTGCTTTTCCTGCCTCATTTCCTAACCTTGTCCAGCACAGAACCTGTTCCCAAGTCCTGGATTTTTGCCTCTGATGCTGCTCCTTATCAGGATTGTCTACCTGGTGAACCCACCATGTTCCATCTGCTATCAAGCAACTAAACATTCATTCCTTGGTTTAGGGCTTCCTCAGAATTGGCTTCCTCATGAAAAAAGGGGGGAGAACCCCCACTCTTCCTTTTCCCTAGACCATGACTTTCCTTAGGGTTTTAGGTTCATGGATAAGGACTTGACCTTTCATAGATGGATGCTTAATAAATATGATGTAGCAGCAGATTTTGTAGGATTGAGAAGGACATTGCACTGCACAGATTCTGTCTAAAAGATCAGGTTTCCCATACCAACAGTCCTTCAACTTCTTTGTAAACATGAAAAATTTAATACTTTAAATTCTGGGTGCCGGAGAGAAGATGGTGATACAGTGAGTAAGAAAAATAAAGCATGCATATGGAAAAGACATGTTCAAAAGGCTCCTGGAAAGACCTACAAAATAAAGGCTGAACACAGCAAATTCATAAGAATAAGAATGCCAACATTTTGTTGAGCATCAATGCCTTCCCTTTGTTTTTTCCAATGCTTGGCAAGATCTCAAAAAAATTGCTGTTTGAGTGATGGAAAAACTGTGAACTTTGATCTCCAGACAATTATGCAGATTTGCAGAAAGACAAAGAAACACACAGCTGTACACCCTGTGCTTTCATTCAAAGATTTATTTCTCAAGATTTTGAGAAAGCGCTGGTGCATGTAGATTAGAAAATGGCACACGGCTGGGTTAAAAATGAAAAGCCACTTACACAGAAAGAAATGTCTACTGTTTGGTGGCCACAGTGACGCTTCGTTTACAAGTGATCAAGGCAAAGCTTTTCTCCCATCTCTTATCCTTTGATAATACCGATCACTATGGGACTCTAACCCATCTCATGAGCAACACGTTGGCCGTTCTAGACTTACCGTTATTTTACGAGGACAGTCATTGGAACAAAGCCCGCTGAGAACTGTGGATAAATGAGAAAGAACACCAATGGCTATTTGCATTTTTAACAGCAGAGATGCATCTTCCTTCAGTCATAAAAGTGTGGTTGCTTCATAGTCAGTTCTGGAAAACCACACTGCAGTTCGTTGATAAAGCTACCCTAAGAATTCTAATTACATTTGCCTATCTTATATTAATTTTTTTTTTAAAAAACCCCCAGTATTGATCAGTCCAAATGACACTCTGTTCTGCATAGTGAAGGCATTAGTGAAGCAATCACTTGACTGGCTGGATCAGTAACAAAGATAGTTAAAATAGCCATAGAGAAATGGAAAGAGGTTACAAAACCAGGTTTCTGTAAAAACACACACACGCGTGCGCGCGCACACACACACTGATGAGTTTCTGACTCCGGAATCAATACTCCAGTGATTATTTTTCATCGCAACATCTACTCCAGCCTTCCTCCAGCTAGCTTAGCATGACATGCAGGGGACAATTTTATGCCTCCAACAGTGCTGGAGGAGCTTAAGCTGAAAGGAGTGAATGAATGACCCCCAAATCAATCAGCATGCTCCATGTTCCACAGGGGCTTCGGATCTAGGTTTCTTGGCTCAGAACCCAATACCCCACCTCGTGTCCTTACGCCTCCTGCCCTATAACACCTTTGATGGTCTTCACTCTGGTTTTTGTTCTTCACAATATTGTTGAACTATTGTCTCTGTTTTATCCTTCCAAGAGCATGGAAGGGTATATAGATAAATGCATAGAAACCAGAGTGTGGACTTAATTTGTCCAGAACTAATTCACTACCCATAATCAATAACAATTTTTTAAGAATGACTTTGAAAAGTATCATTTAAATCATTTTACATATGTGACATTTACTGGTTGGGTAACATTGTAATAGTTTTAAAAAAATGTTTAAAGTAGCATGCTACTATCATGTTACCAATGAGTAATGTAACGAATTCATTGCATAATATAAACAATGAATTGTTAAATCAATGCCAGATGCTGGCTTAAACACTCACATTTCCAAATTCTGTTACAAACAGAAAAACAATCTGACCCAAGGCATAAAGTGGGAAATGACTTAAACTGCATTCAAGGAAACAAGTTGTATCTGGCAAGTGGCAAATACTGTTGGCAAAAACTCTTGGGAGATCTGGGTTCAAATCTAGCCTCAACCACAGGTCATGTCTCTGCCTTAGCCTCCTGCCTGGAAAATGGCAGAAACAACCGTTTTCATTTAAAGATCATGGCCCGAATCCTGTTGGTATCCATGTAAGACGGTCTGTGTAACTTGCTGTGGTTATCTGCTGCTCACTGACAAAGGTGTCGGGGCATATCTCAGCCACATGCCGGGTCACAGACTTGACTGTGTAACCAAGCTGCAATTAGCGGTGGTGGTTTATGCAAATATCCAGAGGTTTCTCCCAGACGGCGGCAGAAGCAAGGCTTATCAATATATTCTTGCTATCTCCTTGGGCCACAGTAGATGCAACCTTTGGCTTCATCCGCAGCGTAAGAGTGTCATTGGCCTGCTTGCTTTTAAAAACAGATGCTAAGAAGCACTGATTTTGTGGAGTGGGTGGGGGTGGAAGACGAGAAGGAACTAGCGTCTCAGCAAACTGCTTATTGACCATGGAAAACTACGAAGAAAAGGTTCATTGTCAGCAGCTACAAATTAAAGTCTCATTAACTTTCCTTCCCTGCCCCTTTCATACCTTGAAGAACATCTGTTCTTGAAAGCGCTTCATTTTTTTTTTTGCACCAAAGCTTGAAACTGATTCAGCCACACAACATACTGTGATTAAGCTGCCAATGCGTTCGTAACACCGTGCCAACGCTGGGCATCTCTGAAAGAAGCTTGCCCTCTAGAGCACCACTTTTTCTAAAGGAATTGGTAGGTTTGCACTTTTGGATTCAAGAACTTGTGAATACTGCTTTAGAGGGGAACAGTACCAGAGTCGAGGGAGGGAGGGGTTTCAGCAAGCGGGCACGCCATTATTTTGACTTCTCATACTTCACAACTTTCTACAGCATCTTAAATATGATATTTAGGTCTTTTTCTTTTTTTCTTTTTTCTTGGCCAGTAGGTATGTAGAAAAAAAAAAGCAAGCTGTATTTAGCTGAACACTTTTTTTTTTTTAAAAAAAACATACTCTACTGAATTACATGTTTTGCTCACATCGGACCATGAGGATTCGGTGAATTTCTTTCATTCCTGAAAAAAGCGATGAAAATATTCAGGGCCCTAAAAAAATCCTTCTATGCTTGAAGGAGGATCAACCAGGCTTTTAATACAATGTTTAGCTATCACTCTTCATTCAACTCAATTCCAGGATGATTCATAAAATTAAAACTATGGCACACAAAATAATGTAAGAAATACAGGTCTGCCAATGAAAAGCAGGATGTAGAACTTCAGGCAATTAAAATTGGATGAATCTATAATCCTGGTGCCAGGGAATTTTCTTTGGAGAAGAAAACTGGGGAGTCCCTGTTGAAGAATCCCTCAGGCTGACACCTATCTCACCGCTGGATTCTCAAAGTCCACAGAGACTAGCGTCAGGAAGTGGTCTAACACAGCAACTGCATCCACCTTCCATCAGGTACACGTGGCCAATGCCAAACAGGGGTTCAAACACAAGCAGAGGCACGCTAAACTGGGCTAGACAAACTCGTTCAAGGCTGGCAACATCTCTCGGTGAACTATCCCAGCTGCGTCCTAGACTTCCTGTGACTTCTGAACAGTCTTCAAAGGCAGCTCCATGCACGACACGCTGCGGTAATCTAACTGGAAGAATCATCAATGCATGAGCAATCCACGGCAAGGTTCTTTCTAACAAGAAGGACCGCCGTCAAAGGTGGGGGGAAAAGCACTCAAGGCACAAAAGCTACTCAACAATGCTAAATCCTGAAATCTACCCAGATGTCTCCATGTGTAACAAGCAGGACCATCTTCCTTCTTATGAACTTTCCTATATAGTTTTAACCTCTCCACTTAAAGCGCTGGTATAGTGATTGCATAAATCTAAAAAAGATCTCTGTTTTCACCTGCAAAACACCGGAAGGGGTATTTCTGAACCATTTACGGTGTTTTTTTTGTTAAATTCAATTAAGCAGATGGTTCGGACTGCCAATTTGCTTTAAAAAAAGGGGTCTTATCAGTTTTAACCTTTAGGTAGCCTGCACACAAAGTCAGCTCTGTTCTTCAGAGGCCGGGATGATGAATGGCGCACTTCAGGGTGCTTGGTGATCCAGAGTGTGCGTTTTATTCTACTGAATTCACTGCACACAAGCCCTTCCACACTATGCACCGTGAAGCGGCCAGCGGTTTATTCTCTTGAAGTTAATCCTCTGTAACTCTGATTAAAAAGCAATGCAGCTGCTGGGCATCAGACAAAAAGTTGCTGAAAACAGTTTTTTACTTTCATTTGTCTCGCATATGTTCCCCTACCTGATTAAAAGTGAAATGTTCATTAAAATAAAGCAGGCCTGTCTATTTTTTTTAATGACATAAAGCTGGATCCATTTTAGAGGAGCTGGGGGAAAAAACCCATTGAAATCAATGAGACTTACATTAGCGCGTGGTAACAAGTCCCTTTTGTTTCAATGGGCCTGTTCTGTTTGGATTTAGTTCTCAGCTTTGTTGCGCAACAATTATGGAACGGGTACAAACAAGCCCATTTGCAAAACCCAAACCGTACTTCACACAAGATGAGGGTGATTAAGAGAAATAATTAATTCAAAGAGCCAGAAGGAATGAGCTCCATTAAGCAGTGGTTAAAAAAATCCACTGGAATCCAAATTCCAGTGCTCACTGGAAGGACAGATCCTGAACCTGAGGCTCCAGTACTTTGGCCATCTCATGAGAAGAGAAGACTCCCTGGAAAAGACCCTGATGTTGGGAAAGTGTGAAGGCAAGAGGAGAAGGGGACGACCGAGGATGAGATGGATGGACAGTGTCATCTAAGGGACCGACATGACTTTGACCCAACTCCGGGAGGCAGTGGAAGACAGGAGGGCCTGGCGTGATCTGGTCCATGGGGTCACGAAGAGTCATTAGTCGTTAAGTCGTGTCCGACTCTTCGTGACTCTATGGACCAGAGAGCACGCCAGGCCCTCCTGTCTTCCACTGCCTCCCGGAGTTGGGTCAAATTCACGTTGGTCGCTTTGTTGACACTGTCAAACCATCTCGTCCTCTGTCATCCCCTTTTCCTCTTGTCTTCACACTTTCCCAACATCAGGGTCTTTTCCAAGGAGTCTTCTCATCTCATGAGATGGCCAAAGTATTAATCAGGTTTTCTTAACCCAGTCCTCCCACACATACACTCCAATGCCATTTCCTTTCTCACATCATTACTGTAATAGGATCTTATTTTTTTCCAGCTGTTCTTCCGTTTTAGCATTCAACTAGCAGCAGTACGACTCTCGCCCCTAATAGCATTTTAATGTCTTCATAGCAAACCACTTACCAATGACTTTAACGAAGTAGGCATCCGCTTCAAAGTTGTTTTTCAAAGCATGGATGGCGAGGTTGCCCTTCGTAGAATTTTTGCTGAGGACAAGGATGTCTAAGATCCCCTGAAGAAGCCATGAAGAAACAAGGCAAATAAATTAACCAGCAACGTGACCAGCACTGAAGTAGCTAATGAAAATCCAACAATAAAATAAAAAATTCTTGCAAAAACACCAACTTAGGTCACAGAATTATTCACAAGAAGAACTCTAAATGAGAGAGGAAGTTCAGATTTCAAAGGATTTCATTATGCCACCAAAGCCAGAACGAGACACCTTTCTGCTTGTACTGTTTTGAGGAGGTGGAAGGGGAAAAAAATTAATTTTGGATGTGTCTCCCTGCCCTCAGCCAAGTGGATTTATTCCACCACATCCTTAAGGTTAGAGCCCCAGCTTTATTACTCTGGCTAAACACCTGCAAGAGAGCTGAATCATTCAGCAGCCTATGGTTTCTGGATTCCGTGACTTCTTATGAATACAGAAGAGCCCGCTTCGGTCCTGAATGATCAGAGCTGCACCTATCCAAAGGAAACTTCTGAAGAGCCAGCTAGGTAATGGCCATGTGCTCAAAAGAATAGGAAATAACCTTTCAGGGTTCTAAACGTCCAACACGTCAACCTGCTCAAAACTCACTGATGTTTTGGACCTGTGGTGGCCAGCGGTGGAAGGAAGTAAAGGCTCCCATCTTTCAGAAAATTCTCATTTTTCAGTCTGTGCCCTTTTCACATGTGCCCGAGCTATGCAGTGGGCCATATGGCTTCCATTGAGAGTGGCTGATCTAGATTTCTCCATCTCTGTGACAAAATTTTAATGGTAAAAAAAAGGACAAACACTGAAGACTTATGTCCACATGACAGCTCCTCCCTTGTACATGCTCCTTTTCTCCTACTTTCTGCTCAGATCTTGTCAGCTGCAGGCATCGGTTTTAAGTACAAACTGATGTATTCTGGGCAATGCCATTCCATCCTTCATTATGTTTAACGGGAATCATGTCAGTTTTATGGCTTCACTGCAACAGGAAACACTGCTGTGCTAAGCAGATATCAGCCCTGCATTTAACAATGCTTTAAAAGTGTCAAAACTTCGCCTCCAGGTATTAGGAAACATGAAAACGTTTTGAATGACTTATAAGGCAGAAAATGCAGCAAAAAAAAATATATATCCGGAGATGTACTTTTCACCCTTGGAAATTCCTGAGAAACACACAGCCTTGGGGTGGGGGAGAAAAGGAAGAGTAGCTGAGCGAAAGAGTAAAGTGTATCACTGCAGAGGATAGTGAATGCACAAGGAGAGGTAGTTAAAAGGCTCAAAAGTGAGAAATAAAACAGAGGCCAGAAAAATCTGGCACTAATAGCCAGATGCACTGTGCTCATGTACTTTTCATATACCGTAGGAAGAAGATCCTAAATCCAGGCAAAAGCATCAAGCTTGTTTAAAGTGTGCAGTTACAACGGAATAAACCTCAGTGATCATATATAGAAATCGTCTACTTTTTATTCTGTTTAGAAAAAAAAAAATCCAAATACATTTACTAACACAGATCTATTCAAATACGCTAGAATGAAGTTGGGTTGTTCTCCGTGCATCCTTCCAAACTTTTAACGACTCTTTAAAAAATAATCAGCACATTTTGTTTTCATGATCTGCAAAACTGAGTGAGGACCATCAGGTCAAAATCTTCCAGAAGTGCAAGTCTGGAAAGAACGCCGGAAAAGGAATAGGCAGAGGGCGGTCAAGGAGGCAGGAAAAATTAGCACAGAGGAAGGCGGTACTTACATCTTCGTAAATGTCAAAGAAGGTTGCCACCACAGCACCTCTGATTTGATTTAGGCCCGAGAGCTCCCAGTAGACTCTGAACATGCGGTGTGCACCCTGGCAGCTCGCGTTGGTGCACTCCACGTTCTGCAAGAGGAAAGCCTGCTGCTCGCTGTAAAAGAAGGAGAGAGAGAAGTAACAGACAAAGCCCAGATTTCCCTCCACCATTCTGGCCATGACCACCATGAATTGATACCCTTACTACCTACTTATAGTCCAGATAGGCGGGATATAAATTCAATTAATAATAATAATAATAATAATAATAATAATAATAATAATAATAATAATAATAATAATAATAATAATAATAATAATAATAATAATAATAATAATAATAATAATAATAATAATAATAATAATAATAATAATAATAATAATAATAATAATAATACTCCATGTCACTCACTCACGCCGGCAGAGTCTGAATTTCTGGAGGGCAGGAGTGAGTAACGCGCTGTTTTCTCAACAAAGGGGCCAGAATCCGATTGGCTCTTCACGCTTGCAGAAGGGATCCTCTGAAATCTTTATCAATGAGGAGCTGGTTGTGTCCTGGGTGTCTGCCCAGTATAGGACTCTTCCCCCCCAAACCTGTGCAAACTGGCCACAGCACCATTTAAATGGTAAATCCATTAGGAAACTTTTCTTTACAAAACTTAACTCTCGGGATCTTGGAGTCCTGAGAACTTGCCAAACCTATTTAAGGGACTCCCAGGTTCAGCCATTTCTCTATGCCCTAGAGGCAAACCCTGTTGGAAGCAGAAACATCAGCACGCCTAAGATGTAACCCGAAACCCACGGGCTGGTGGGGCAATGAACAGAGAGCCCTTGGCCCTTCTTGTCTTCTCTATGTAGCCATGCCGAATATTCTCACCACCCCATTATTATGACAGCCGACTCTTACTGTACAGGACCGGTGGCCTAAAGTTTGGAACATCATGGAGGCAATCTGGTGCTTCTGACTGGACAGTACGGGGGGGAATGGAGGGAAAACCAGATGTTTTTGACTTTAAAAAGAAGAGCTGATATAAAGGGGGGAAATCGACATTTAAAAAACAGCCAAATCTCCAGGCAGACTGGTAAAGCTGAAGTCTGTTTTGCCAACTAGGTGTGTATGTGTAAATGTAAAGATTTGGCGGAAAGGGAAAACATAAAAGACATCTACCAAGTCAAATAATTAATATTGTAAGGTAAGTTTCCCTTCCTCCTCACTATGCAACATCTTCAAAACAAATGATTCAGGCTTCCTTCTCCTCAACCTCACACTTTAATGAAGCTTTTCATTACTATCATGGCAACAAGTTTATTCTTAACATTCTTCATGAATATTTACATATTTATATCCAGCATGAGTCACGATTATCATTATACTGCATCTCCATTCTATCTTATCCTGTCTCAGCCAAATAGAAAAACACTCCATTATACAATTTATGGGCTTATTTTAATTTCTTTGTCATGCATTAATGCCCTGGTTTAGATGTGACAAAGGGTAACATGCTGTGCGCCGACCATTTTTTCCCCCTCATCCTCTTTTGATCCATTCCTTTACAAAACCTGTTTTGAATTTTGCAGATAAAGTGTCTGAAAATACTTTTCTCCTCTGCTTTGGAAGATACTCTGCCCCTTTGACAGTGGGATGTAAATTATTAAAAGTTCTCAGAGATACGGGAAAGGCTTGGTTGCAAAAAGTTATCCATCTCACTGGCACAGGGGAAAGCACACACAAGTTCGTTCAATTTTATTCTCAAAAACGCACTACAAAGTAGTGACAAATTCCAGAAGCACAGCCGTGCTCGTCTGAGCCAATGAAAAGTCACATAGGCTTGCAGTATTTAAAACATACTGTATCGTGAACTACAGCCTACTTATGAAATGTTTTTCCTAGCTGGCAGGTAGCTTGATGTATAAATAAGTGCACGGATTTGAAGCAAAGAATGCGTAATTTATGGGGTGAGGATGCCGTAAGATATAAGAGTTCCAATAGTTTTAGGGCATAGGTCTTATTTTTGATACCCTTCTGATTTTTAATACCTTTCCACCCTCTGTAGCTGTGAGTTTGTGTGTGCGTGTATAATGACAAATAAGTGATCCTTCCATCTGTGAAGCAAGCTCTAACTCTACACACTGTATTAGCCTCCTAAGATACGACAGAAGCCTTCATATTTTCTGGGAGTCACCCAAGGTCATTCAGCAAGCTTTAAAAGATCAGTTACGACGTGCCCAACTGTTCTCAGCCAAAGACGATCTATCTTTCGACTACAGTACAGCAGCTGTCAAATCTGAAATAGGTACGGAGCCAGTTGGTCAGATTATAGCGCCAAGAATCATCGCCACGCAGAACACTCTCAAGAAAGTAAAGGGAGATGAAGACTTGGGGGGAAAAAAGTAGTCTCTAGTGCAACTCCCAACATTGCCTCTGGGACTGCAGAACTCAAGGAAGCACCTGAGTCCATCTGCATTATCTCATTCCAGAGGGCAGATACCACTTCAGCTGGAATTCCCACCGTCTGTAAAGTGGCAAGCTCCTTACCATTTGCCACTCCAGAGCTTCAGAGTTCGGGAAGAGGGAGAAAAGCAAACGAGCTTAAGCCAGGAGGTTGTGATGGGATCACCGGGAGTGTGTTCTTTCGTGCAAAGAGTGGGAAAAAAAAATGCAGTTGAGAGTATATCTTATGCAGAAGCAACCGAGGCATTCAACATTTCCTCCCTTTAATGGCTGACAGACTAAGTTACAAATTTTCAGTTGTGTTTATATGCATGTTTGATTAATTTTTTAACTACATATTTTAACTGCAGTGATGGTTTCGTTTTAAAAGTGGAAGGAAGACTGTGATAACAGAGATTCAAATGACTTGGGACGCTGCTATTAGTGATGATGATACAGATAAAAGCCTACACAACACTACTTTCATATCACTGTAATACTAACTACATTTATAATAGACCTGTTGTTTCAGCCAAATTAACATGACTTGCAAGAGATTGCCTTTTGTGGCAATTGTACACCCGAAATAATACAAATGTCGTCTGACATGACTTTATTACTCAGAAAGGGAAAAAAATATGTGAATCAGTGGACACCATCGCACAATACTGAAGAAAAATCATAATTCCCATGATCTAATGGAAAAATTGATAGCACCCCTGTGTTTGCATTGCTAACAACATCACAAAATGACATTTGCTGACAGACTCCCATGCAGCCTACCGACAGCAGGAAGAGCTGTTTCATCTCAAATGCTGTCTCCTGGCATGTTCGCTTCATGGCAGCCTGTACGCCATACTTCCAGTAACGCTGGCACTAGCATCAAAGCTACGTCACGTTATGGAGAACATGCACCCAGGGAGCTATTTTCAAAGGCTACTGGCACCATATGGATGTTCTCAGCTGGAAAATAACCTCTGACTCTTTTCGACTAAAAAAAAGAAGAAGTGGATGCTAAGAAAGATGGACAAGGAGTTACGTTCCCCTTGCAATATACGGCAGGAAGGAAATCAAGAGAAACCTAGACAAAGCTAACAGAGATCAGAGGACAGGCGAGTCAGTATGGTGGTTTCTCTGTGATTAATGACCTGACCAGTATAGGACATTCTCTAAGGACAACATTTAGACTTAAGTGCAGTATTATATTTAATTTTAAGTTAGTTCAATATCCATTTCCTTGTAAAGGAAAGAAATTGAGTCAGAAACACATCGCAAACTGAAGACACAAGGTCTCAGTTTTCTTTAACATTGTTAACAATTAAAAAAGAATATTTTTCTCCCCACTCCAAATGGATGGAAGATACTTCGGAATCCGGTCATTTCATACGAGAGTTATGCCAAGGAGAGTTACTGCTAAAAGTTACAACTACAGACAGAGCAGCATAAAGCGGGGAAATCGGCAGTCATTCATCAAATTCATGTGTGTCTTTTTTTCAACTCACCAACAATGCCTGCTGGCTTTCCTGCTTTATTTCTCATGGATGTCAAAATAATAGAATTTCACATTGGCTAAGGCCTAGGGATGTTCTTTCAGCCTTAGAGCTCCTTGTACCAAAAGCATTTCAACGGAATTTAGAAGACAACAGCACAACACACACAGTGGATCAAAATGAACTGTCAGTAAATATATAGTGAATTTAATTTAGGGCCAACTTGAGGAGTGTGCTTGGGAAACTTCTCACCCATGGTTTCCCACCAGCGAAAGGAATGCTGGAATATTTCAGCTGTTGGACTTTCTTTGCTTTATTCTGCCTTAGTTTTTGCTATCGCTGTGAAAAACATGCCACACTAACTGGGCAATTTAGAAGTTACAGTTTCTTTACATGGAAGCTATTAGGCAGCCTTTTGCTGTCAGATCTGGTGGGATCTGCTTTGCTGCATTTCACGCACCCCTAAAAGATGTTCTGGAAAACTGGAAGAACCTCTTAAGCCAGATTCCCTATCCCATGCTGGAGCCAAAGGTTGGGAGTTCAATTCCCCACTGTGACTCCTTGACAAGAGGCTGGAGTCAACGCCCCGTAGGGTCTCTTCCAGCTCTACAGTTCTAAGATGATGATGACGACGTTGTAGCCTCCTATCTGAAGATCTGAAAACCCAGCAGAGCCAGGTTTCCCCCTTTTTGTTATTATTGGCTGCCCAGCAGTGACTGGAATATGACTACTGGGGAAAACCAGTCTGCCGTAGACGATAGAGAGACATGGATTCATTGCTTATTGAAAAGCTCATACCAACAGGTAGAGCACAAAGACAGACATAAATCTTTTTAGGAAAGTGCTTGAGAACTATTATGGAAGACCAACCATCATGTGTGAATCCCATGAGTTATGGGATGTTGAGAAACTCTACTCCACTAGTGCTAAATAAAAGGGCGCTGAATATTTACAGAGATAATGGCAAGAGACAGAAATAAATCTAAGACTGATGTCAAACAAGGAACAATATTAACATGATAAAATGCTGAGTTATGCTAATGTTTTCGGTCCATTTCAAAACAATTAGCATCAAATGCCGTGATACAGAGGAGCAACATGAATCAAAAGGGTGAGTGTACAGCGGTGCCTCGCAAGACGATGTTAATTCCTTCCGCGAAAAATGCTGTCTTGCGAAAACATTGTCTTCTGAAACGCAGTTCCCCGTTGGAATGCATTGAAATCTATTTAATGCATTCCAATGGGGAAAAATCGTCATCTTGTGAAAATCATCCATAGAAAACATCGTCCTGCAAAGCGCAACAGCGATCGCAAAAACCAATCATCTTGCGGATTAATCATCCCGCGAGGCAATAGTCTTGCCAGGCACCACTGTATTTTGGACTTTGTTTGGTGCTGTGTATTTCTAGTTCTACTGAATGGCATGGAATCATGGACTTGAGTAGAAATATTTCCAAAGTGGCTAGCAATTCTTTGAATCCGAGTCCCAAGTCTGAGTCTTTGGTACAAAGTCCCAAGACCAAGCCCCAGTCCCTATTAAAAACAAGCTCCCCCCCCCAGAAAAAAGGGAAGGGCAGGTGGGTTCTCTGAGTCACGAGTCCAGTCCACGTCATTGGGGGAAAAAAACACAAAGCTGAACTGAATCTCTGGTGTGACGTACGTCTGACTTATGCCTGTGGCTTGAGTCTCCATCTCTGAGTATTTTCTCACCCCTTTTAGTGGAGGGAGATTTTTGGTGGTGGCTTGGGAAAAAAAATAGCCTCAGCAGGCTGCTTGATCCTCATGCGGATGGACTGAAAAGCCTCAGAAAAAGGTTTGAAAGAGGAGGTGGTGAAATTGCTTTCAACAAGGGCACGAGGGCACATGTCTTGAAGCAAACCATGGTTTCCAGGGAGCGAACAGGGCTTAAGAGATGAAAAGGAAACAAATTGAGCCCAAACATCTATGCAGGTGGAGTGGTCTGGGAAAAAATTACTTGCTTTGACTTTGAGTCCAAGCTGGCATGCCCATTTGATGATTATTATTTTTTTAAAAAAGTAACTTCTCCAAGCTTTGCACATGCTGGCACGTATATACCTCAAGACTACTCTCACCTTCCCACCTTGACCCCCAGAGCTGGGGAAAATAAAATTACCTTGAAATAAAATTCACACTATATTAAGCATCTTTTCCATACCTTGTCCGGGAACAATAATCATCATAATAAAAGAAACAGAACACTACATGAAATCCTTTTTTTTTTTTTGCGAATGACAGTAAAAGCATATAATTAAGTCACTTTTGTGTCACGAGGCCATTATACACATCAGCACGTCCCCCAGATGAATAAAAAGCCACATGGCCCCTTTTAATTCTACTCCGTTACAGATCCTAGCAATTAAGAACTGGGCTTCCGAAGACTTAGTCCCGCAGCCTTGAGCCAAAGGTTTGAGGGAGGAAAAGAAAAAAAGAAGCTCTTATCACTTAATCACAGTAATCAATCACCCAAATTAGATCTGTGGTTACCAGTATTAAAAGCGAGGAGGGAAGGAACGGAATAGTTTTTGCTTCAACTCACGATGTATCCCTTAGCAACTAAGTTGACGTCCGTTGTCTCCTCTCTTTCCACCAATTGGTTGTTGCGATTTCTTGGTGAGTCATCTAATATGGCTCATATAAGTAATCTAATGAATAATTTGAGATGAAGGGGCTATTTGCTTCAGTACAATGAACATTCCTTGGTCGCTAAAAGGAAAAAAAAATCCCCAGAGAGTGGCACTTATTTCTTTAAGGAGCTACACTGTTGTATGTTCCTTTTAGATGAGCAGGAGATGCTAATTTTAAGATGGAGCCCCAGCCCCTTAAACAGCTAAGTAATAAGGACTTGGGCACATTCCATAGTTGTAGACAGTACGGAAAGATGCTCTGCCCAAGGGAGGATGGGAGAAGCATGCCCAATTTCAGTGGTGTAGAGTTTATGGCAACTTGAACAGGATAAAGCTGGCTATCAGAAATAAAGGTGTCCTTGAACCTTGCTATAAGGAAATGAAGGTGTACTTCCAGATTTTGATGCAACAGGAGGTGGCAATTGCTCTTGGCCTTGGTGTGCAACCCTAAAAGCCTACCTAGACACTGGAGAGTGAGAAGCAGCTCTAGGGAAACACAGGACACAGTGCCGCAAAACCACAAGAAACAGAAGGCTCAGCTGAGCTGAATCGCAATGTCTCGTGATGGAAGGACCATCGGTGTGATCCCACAAACGGAGGTGTCATTCACAGGATGAGAAACCACCTCGGCTAATTGCGCCAATTAAGTTGTGGTTTGTATCAACAATGCTTGGGCGAAACAAGTTATTTTCTTAAATCCACAAAGCAATGCAATCAATGAATTCTGGTTTACCATCTGACCAATTTAACCAGTGTTCTTACACCAAATCCTGGACACACTCCAGAAATAAGAAATGGTATCTTTTGCAACAACCTCAACATTAAAATAAGCACGCTGAAGGCTTGATGAAGCAGTTATTTCCTAAACATCCCTGTTTTCATAAAAAATGATATATCGATACACCGATACAACGGTGCCTCTAAAAGGTCCATACATATAATTAAAAAGATACCTGGCATTGAAAACTTTAAAAACAGAGAAACAATAATATTACCTTCTTCCTAGGCATTCTTGTGAATGGGGAGCACATGGAGTCCAAGGCCCATGGCCACCATTAAATCAATTGTTAGTCTGGTTTAGGCCACATAGATATGGCCAGTCGTATAACAATCACAATAACTTTGGTTTTATATTGCAGCTGTTAACTACTGCCACTATAATTTCCTTTCCAAAATGGCATGCTAAGTGTTTCATGTTAAGAGCCTCCCTTGCCAATTATCACCTCATATTTTACAAGAATTTATAAATATTTATAACTACCTTTGGCAGCTCTCTTGCTTTTTTTTGGGGGGGGGGGTGATTTACAGCCACTGTTTTGGAGAAAGCATCTACCCATATATGTGTGAGTTTGTAAATATATGTAATACAGTTGGAGAAATATCCTGCTGAAAAGAGTGACTAAATGTTCAAAATCCAATAAATGTACAAGTAGATATATATGCATTTAAACACTGAAAAATCACAGCAGACTGCTGGGATGAATGCTCCTTTTCTGGGAGCACCATGCTAGAACATCTGCCAGTCTGGCCAGATGTGCTGGTGGCAAGGGACACATTGCCAGCATACATCAAAAATATGAGTATCTCATGGCATTTAGTCACATTATTTCTTGTGCTCCAGTGCACCATCCTTTGTATTAAGAACAAAAACATTTGTATATTTTATCTCTCTGCCCCACCCCTTTAAACACACCAAGGAACACATCTTAATGACATACATTTCCTGTTATCTTCCTTCTTCTCTTCCTGTATTTTAAAAAGGAGGGACATCTCAGTGAAATTATCTCCAATTAGGCAACTGCGTACATGACTCCTTAAAATCAGAATGATCTGTCTCCCTGAAAAATCAGTTGCTTTCTTAAAAAAACTTTTAACTTGAATCAAAAGTAAAGCATTCATTAATAACCTATGCTTAACTGAACCTTGAAATCGGCCAGAATTAAGAAAAAGGTCCCTGGCTTCTTTCTCCTCATCCACTGGAATTTTGTGTGTGTTTTGTTTTGGGAGTACATCTGTCTTCCTTGATTATAGTGATAAACAAAGTCTTTCATCGCAGAAATGAGGTGGAATTATAGATTCAATAAGAACGCATGCCCACGCACTAGGCAGGACGTGCATAGTGCTCAACCATTATGAAGACATACTTAACAACTAAGAAATGAGTATAATGCATATTCACTTGCATACAGTGATCCGAAGACCTGTCAAAACCTATCTTTATCATAAAGAGTAGTTGAAGGGAACGCCTTACAGTACACACTCCAGATGTATAAGCTCATTTTGTTTAAGCTTCAGAAGGATCAGCTCACAGATGGTCAACATGTGGCTGAACAGCATCCAAAGAACACTGTTTATACTATTCTCACAGTACTCTTTTGTAACATTCAACAATGTTACTCTATAAGGAGTACTACATGCCAAACAGGAGCCATGTGCCAGCTAAGTTCCACCAGTTACCCAACAGCTTCAAGAACCCATCAGATATTCCATCAATCTAGTAGCCATGGAACAAACTCAGTTCAATCCTGCACACACCTTACATAAATTTATAAAAAAATAAAAGATTTCCCTGCTTCTGAACTCAAGAGATGGCATGTTTTAATCAAGGTAGTGATGATCCCTTGGTGGAATTACGGTAGTTTTCCCTGGAAGTATTTACTCTTTGCCAATTTTGATCTTCTATACATTCTCGTGTCATCCCTATGTGGGTTTGTTTTCAAGTGGAATGATGTAGCACAAATGCTCTGTTTTCACCTTCAGAGCCCATCAATTCCCAGAGACTGTCCAAACAAAGAAATGTATATAAATCATGGCTCAAAATGTAGTTTTAAAAATTAAAACATGACAAGATATGGAGAGCCCCGATGCCATCCAATATTCTGCCCACACAGCAGCCAACACGTTGCGCCAAACAGGCATTTGTTAAGGGTGACAATGATTAATACACATCCCTTTGTTAAAAAGGAGCTTGCTACCGGTGGGACTGCCAAAGGGGGAAGGGAAAGTCTTTGTGCGACATCTTGCAGAGCTTGTCCGAGTGTCTTTGCTAGCTCATGCTTGTCATCCTTCTTCACAGCAGCTCGAGTTCCAGCATCAGGACACCAGCGATAATAGATTTATTACGTGTTTCTCCAGCAAAGCTTCACTTAATCAGTGTCTTGGCATGTAAGGAATTTTAATACTGATGTGACAATCACCTTTCTGACACTGCCAGCAACATTTCCTGCACATTTCACAGAGCAATTCCGCAAACCTTGGACTGAAAATAGGTTCTGCGGTTTAAAATAAAATAAAATATCCCAACTGTCTTGAACAGAGGGAAGAAGAGTCACAAGTAGGCATGCAGAGCCACTGCCTGAATCACCCTTTTATTGGAAATTCAGGATTTGCCAGAGTAAGCCACAGCCCGGTGAGGAAGGGAATTATAATGTATTTTATGAATGCATGCCAATGATACACACTCAAGGCAAGAAATTCTTAATGCCAAAAGTGTTACCAGAATCTGTGCCTCCAGAAAATCCCTTTTGGGACTACATCTTCTCAGTTCCTTCTCATCCAACATGGCCACAGTTGCAGAACGGTACCATCCCCATGCTCCGATCAATCATTCATTAAAACCTTCCCCAAAGGAAAGTGCCGAAGGTGTGTTTGTAAAATGTGCACTGTGAATGCTAAAACCTACTTAACTAGTTGATTGCTCTGTAATTAGAGAGATAATGGCTATGCAAGTTCCTTCTTCCCTTTGCCGAATCTACACAGAATCAGTCGCATCTCTCCGTCCTTCTATATTTCAGTGCAAAATTCTCGGGGCTTCTGGGGTTTAGAATCACAAACAACAGATGCCATCTGACTGCATTTTAAACAATGTAAATCCAGATACTGTGAGGACTACAGCTAAACTCAGAGGGAATAAGGATGCCTAAGGTGTGATGAGTTAATGTCACAGCTCTTGCTGTTTAGAAAGCCATTACAACTCGTTAACAAATCTTATAGAAGTTTGAGAAGCGGAGGGGAGTAAAGTTACCTATTTCTCATTCGGTATCTGTTGCTGAGCAATGCCCCCGCGACCTTTATTCTGTCCCCTTGTTCTGAGGAGACAAATGATGAATTTAGGACTGCATCATTTAATGCTGGAGAGTGAGAGCAACTACCTGGAACTCTGTCCTGTGGATGTGATATACATACTGTACCTTTTATTGTGCATTTTAAATTATAAGCAGCTTTTGGAAATAATCTAGGCTTAGGGAGGGGAAAAAACAGGATATAAATATGATAAATGAAAAATAAACCCATTATTTCAGTGCTTGCTCCTAGATGTCAGTAAAATGCCGCAGCGACTAAACCAGATCCCGTATCCAAAACACAGGCCTCTAAAAACTCCTCCTTTATTATGGATTACATTCCACATCCGGCACAGTAATCTGCATTTATACAGCTTTTAAAAATGGGGATTTTCAGGGATTTTCAAAGCATTAACGAGGTCTCTGAGGTCTCCCCCTTCCCCATTCCTCTCCAGTCCCAACAGCAGCACAGTGGACTATGCAAGGCTAGGAGGCTGATCTTGGAAACTGTGGCTGCTAGATGAGTTGCGAAGCCTTGGATTATCGGAGGAGATAGAAAAAAGAAGAACAAAATCCAGCTGGGATCTGGGGGGGGGGGAGAGAGAGTTTTGTCCTGTTATTTCAACTGCGTCTGCTTGATTTAACTGGATAGATGGGAAACTATGCTTGAGCTCAGATCCCCCAAATCTTTCTGAGGTGGAGTCAAGAGGCTGGCCTTCATCTACCAACTCCTGTCTAGTTAGGGGAGGTGGCCAAAGATCCATTCTATCTCCGTGTCTCTTGATAGAAAATATCCTAGTGATCATCCATTCCTTGCACACATGGGCCATTTTACGGCCTCAAAGTTTCTAGCCCCTTGGGCCATTTCTACTAATGCTTCCAAACTATCTTATGTAGACATTCTTGCTCTCTTAAGAGTGAAGCCATTACATGTAATACTCCTAGATACGCACTCTCAGATGAAAACGGAAGGCCTGTCCTAGCCAAGAATCAGCTCCCCCCAGCATCCCTTGAAAGAATCTCAGAAGAGGAAGTCAGTACGACTGCAATGTCTGCCCAGACGTACCTAAGAAATAGCGTAGAACCCTTCCCTGCTGATTGTCCTACTTGACAACGCCGTTTTACTAATGGTTTTTTAATCTTCTTTCCTGTGTACTGTGTACAGACCTAATCAGGATATTTTGTATGCCTTTAAATCTTATCTTCTAGCTATTTTTAAGAACCGAAGTCAAGAACTTTCATATCAAAAAGTTGAATTCATTCATTTTCATTCCTTTCTCTAACCTTCTCTGAAGTCAGCTTTCAGCAACAGGTTTAAACACACCTCTTTCTCCTGAAACAACCCACAGTAACAAAGCAAGTCTCCTGTAAATATTTTGCATGCAATTCTATAAATGTTCCACTGCTAGCATGTGTCCCTGGTACCGTCCAGTAGCTCCAGGCGATCTTTTATTAAAACACAATAACCCAGATGTTTGTATGTGGGGAAAGGGATGATGGCTGAGGTGGGAAGGATCACAGGCCGCTGAGACGGGCAAGTTTCCTAATGATGGATGGCTTGCGACTGAGTGGAACGGCGATCAGGCGGTTACCAGAAAAATGCATCTATGGTGTGTGTATCCATCAAAATGAAATGGGTCAATAACAGCTCGAGGGGAGAGGAGATGCCTCAGGCAGAAATGAATTGACAGTGCACACTGCAACCGCTACCAGGATGCTCCAGGGTTTAAAAAAAAAAGGCTGCCTCCGCTCATTGGGAGCAATGTCAAAATAAAAACAAGGAGATGACGCTGCATGAGCAGAACTCCTATCCTTCCTTTCCACCCGACGAAGGGACCGGCCGAAAGCCTATCCCCCCTCCCGGCATTATGCCACCTTTGAGAGAACGGTGGAGGCAATGTTTCGAAAAGCTTCTGTTGAGTCACACCATTAATGGAAGGGTGGGAAGATGATGTAATGAGTTGAAATCTATGTCTTTACTGAACCCAAGGGATTAAAAAGGCTGAGATAGGACAGCAAGCCACATTGAGGTGTGGGCGGGCGGATCACTAGGGCATCAGTCCTGAATCTAAATGTATGACCCTTCCCAGAGAACAGCCTTCTTCCTGACATCTTAAAAGAAGGCAAGAGTGAGATGCCGCTGCGTCTTAGCTTAACAGGGAGAACTGGGAAGGCTCCAGTTTGAGTCTCATCTCAGTCTTTTGGGGAAAAACTGGTATCTATGGTGCATAAACCAATGACACTAACAATGCTTAGAATCCATGCGGCTGTGCTCTGAACCAAGCTATGGTTGAGAAGAGTGGGAAATGAAAGGGGGGGAAGGCATGTGTCTGCATCAAATCACTGGCAAAATTCAAAAACTCTATTGTCTCTAAATGCAACTGCTGAAGAATTTTAATGCAGAGTTATCCTTAACACGGTGATTTAAAAACCACCACCACTACCACCACCACCTTGGGCTCAAAGATAATTACATACTAGCTTACTGAGAAAAGGGTGGGTGTCCCCCCTTTCTCTAGGTTCCTTCCACACTTTTCTTTCTTTTATTCAGAGCATGGCGGAAAAGGTGAAATAGAGGCACTATCTGCAAAATTCACTCCTCTTTTTTGGATGGCCATTCGATCCATTTCTAATACCTTTCAGTCCTCCTTTAGGAAAAACAGATCCTGAACAAATTGTGATATTTAAAGGAGAAGAATCACACCAATCAAAGGGGCAGACAAGAAATTGCTTTTTTTTTTTTCACTGACCGTACCTTCCAGATGTATTTCTCAGTATGGCCAGTGCGTCTGGATAGCCATCCATGTTATAATCTCCAATGTGAAGGGTGATGGGCACTGAAAATTCAGTAGAAGCCGACTCCTCTGAATAGGGAACAAAACCCCATACTGTGCCTTTGTTGGTGAAGTTCTCCAACACTGGAAACCACTGGAAAGAGGAGAAGAAAAAAGCAAATTGCTAGCTTGAACAACGCTCAGCCCCAGAAAAAGCCCACCTTCATCTGAATGGTCTTTCTGGGCCAAACTAGGCAAAGAGAAAAGAGAATGGAGATGTTTCCTTTGTTGACCCTTAGCCTTCTTGATCTTCTCTCCCCTCTTGCTATGATGTCGCATCTCTACCCTCCGTTTTCCCTCTTGGCTCCTTCTGAAGAGTCAACACCACTACCCAAGTGCAGCCTGCCTTTAAATAAATCCTGTTAACCATGGTCCGTCTGCCAGATCCACTGCTGATAACGAAGGCATCGCAACGATCAGGATAGAATTTGTGCTTGCCAAGTCGTACATAACAGGGTTCCAGTTGAAGTGAGACATTATTGTGCACCCAATCTTTCTGTTTGGCCTACAATCTGTAAGCTTTGTGCTTCACACAAAGATCTTAGTGTTTTCAGATTTCTACATCTATAGGAAGAGGAGAAAAAAGTGGCAAGCGTCTCGCGGGAATTGTACAACAGACTTGTTAACATGGAAGTTTGCTTGATGGAAGATATTTAAACAATAAGTGAGAATCTCATTTGTATCTCACCTCCCACGTGCGGGTTCAGAGGGAATAAGTTTGTTCTAATCATGATTTCATGAAGATGAAGAACCCCCACCCTCCAAAAAAAATCAATATCAGGGAGGGAATCAGAATTGGGAAGATGATCCATATCAATACACAAATTTTTTAAAAAACTATACAAGGTATACATATCTCATATGTAGCATCACAATCAATAAAAAGAGGATTCAGTCGTATCTGCTGAAATGCCGTGAGTGTAATGGAATTGCTTGATACAAAACAGAGCTTTCCCACTGGGTCTTCCTTCCCACGCTTCCCCAAAATGATTAGTTTATGAACAGAGAAGCCTGTGACGTGAATACAAATAAGACGGCAACAGTGGGTGAGCTAGAACTAGAATTTCCCAGGGCTTCAAAAGAATGTCACGATTCGCGGATACACAAGGGTTATTGTTGTGGACACAGATGGCTGATGGAAGCATTTTAACAACAACCACAACAAAAAAGAAAACAAAAAGCAGTAAGGCTGCATCATGTGATTGGCTGGTCAAATAATTGTTGGAAGTTTCAGAATGAATTGTAAAAAGGTGCTCTTATTCACTGGAGAGCAAACTTTGAGAAACTTATCAAAAAAAAAAAACCCATCCATGGTTCACTAACCATATGACATGAATTATTTAGGCACCCGTGTATTGACTTACAGCCACCAGACAAGGCTCTGAAAGGGGAGCGGAGATACATGAACAGCACAAATTCAGATTAACGTCCAGCAATGTCCCCAAATGTTCTTGGACTGCAACTCCTGGTCAGCACAGCAAGGGCTGAAGGCTTCTGGGAGCTTTAGTCCAAGAACATTTGGGGAACACCCAAGTACAGCGCTGGGTTCTCCCCTGGACATCTGGACAAGGGGTTGCACAGTCCTTGGAAGCAGTTATGTGTGAGTTAAAACAGGGTGGCCTCTTCAGTGAAGAAAGCATCAGAGGAGAAGTGCTGGGATTGGGTGTGGGTGGTGGAAGCAGGGCATCCCCCTCTATGGCTGGAGGCCTCTCCCGGTCCATGGCCTGCTCAATGCACCTCTACTCATGAGCATCACTGATCGATGCCTGCCCAAGCTTCTCTTGCCAACCTCCAAAGAGTGCCGTAGACCAGACTTCCTGTTACTTACGCTCACGAGTGCAACTCCATCACTACTGGTCTCAGTGGCAAACCGCCCCTAGCGAAGAAGTCCATGTAAATATCTAGAGCCGCACAATAGTTGTGTGACCTGCAAGTTTTGCCGAGAAATTGGGTAGCTGTAGGAGCTGTTTTCTAGTCTGACAACCACAGCCTTTGTTAGCCATCTGCCCGTGATATCCTGAATTTGATGTTTCCAAACAGCTTCCAAAGGCAGACCCATGTAGGGCCCACTACGGTAATCCAAATGGGTCATCACTACGGCACGTGACGAGTAGCTCAATGTTTTAGGCTTCTGGCTGTGGAGCCAGAGGTTGGGAGTTCGATTCCCCCACTGGGCCTCCTTGACAAGGGTTGGACTCAATGACCCACAGGGTTCCTTCCAGCAATAGCAGTTCTAAGATGATGATGAAGCTGATGATGATGATAAGGTCATCATTACCAGACATCCCTGGCAAAGGCTGTAGCTGTAAATATCTGCCCAGCTCCCACGAGACCTGGGTGCCGAAGCCCGGAGCTGAATCTAGGGCTGTGGGTGAGGGAAGAATCTGCAATTTCGATCCTCGAACATATCAAGCTAATCGTATTTCCTCTGTGCAAAGAGAGGCGAAACCCACCTGATCCGCTTGATCTGCTCCCGGTTTAGATAGGTAGATGACACTCTTTTGACAAGCTTCATCAGCACATGCTGGCAGCAGATGCTCAGTCTGTCCGTCACCATCTGGCAAAACAAGAGGAAGATTAAAAAAATAATAATAATGCAACGGCAGGAGAGTTGTTTTTTTTTTTTAAGGCGTACTTTTTATTCACCAAAAGACGTGCAGATGGAAAGGCAGTATATTTTGATAAAATGTAAACAAAGGACATGTCAAGATAACTAAACAGATAAGTTGTAATCCTTAACCTTGTCAGCCTGTTATCTAGCCTCTCTGTTAATCTCCAAACACATGGGACTTTCCCCTTCTGCAATGCTGGAGCTCATTCATATTTCTGATAAAGAACATGCTTACAGCCTAAGTTGAGCCTTACTATACTTTATCTCAAACAAAATGAGAAAATTCAATATCCTTACGACCAAAATATAGGCCACAAGTCCGATAAAAATCAGACACTTGGTGCGACATCGACATAATAAATTTACTCCACAGTTTATCAGGCTTACGTGGAGTGTACTAAATTCATGAATGGCCATGAATGCCGGTTCACAAGACAGGCAAATGTCCTGTTTGGCTAGTAAATCTCCATTTGTATTACTCACTTCATTCAAAATACAGCGAGCCACTTCTGCCATGCTCGCTGGCCTTCTTGATAACGTGTCACTGCCCTGGATTTCCATCTTGATGTACAAAACTCCCAGCACAACAGAAGGTCCAAAATGGTATGATCCTGCTCGCTAAGATAACACGGAGCCGCATGCAAAGAACTATACCCAATTGCTTGTTCCAACTAGAGTAGATTAAGTCAATCAAATATCTATCTATCTATCTATCTATCTATCTATCTATCTATCTATCTATCTATCTATCTATCTATCTATCTATCTATCTATCTATCCATCTATCCATCTATCTATCCATCCATCCATCCATCCATCCATCCATCCATCCATCCATCCATCCATCCATCCATCCATCCATCCATCCATCCATCCATCCATCCATCCATCCATCCATCCATCCATCCATCCATCCATCCATCTATTTATTTATTTATTTATTTATTTATTTATTTATTTATTTATTTATTTAACTTAGTGACAAGCAGTAAGGCAGCACTTGTGTAGATCGCATTGGTTCAAGGGGTTTACTTCAGCAGGAGGACAAATCCGATTTGGGCCAGAATTACAATCTGTCTTTGTGAGCTCCTTGCATAAATAAAAGACAGTGTTCAGAAGAAAAGGATGACGGTACCAATCAACTGAAAGAACAACTAACCAACAACTAATTTATCTAACCTTAAAGTGAGCAATGCTATATGGTTGTTGTTGTTTTTTTTTAAAAAAACAATCTCTTTAAGTGAATCTGCCACTAAATTTTGAGTGGTTACAACTCATTTTTGAGTTATCGGAATTATTAAATTCGAGGACGGCCTTTTATATAAGTTCCAAACAATGATAAGGTTGTTTCGTTGCCTTTGTATGTTCACGAAACTGGTATTTTAAGACTGAACATTATTTACATATTTGGAGAATTTCCTTTACAGCAAGGTCATGGGTTTTATCCTCTTGACACCTGCTCTCAAATCAGATAAAGCCTTTGTTACGGGCACTGGTATGCTTTCTGTTCCGTCTTGCCACCCACTGAGATAACATTTATGCTCCTACTTGGATTAATTTTCAATTTAATAAAACCCTCCTAAGGCTTTGTCCTTTTTAATTAGGGACGTAAATACCCCAGCAGGAGGTGAGAAGGATTACATTAACACATCCTCTCCACCTCTGTCAACTTTCCGGAGCTTATAAAAACATGACTTGTTAACCCTACCAAGCTATAAACTGATGAACATACTGCAGCAGAGGCTAGAACAATTTTTGAATATCTCATCTATTTAATGTTGATACAACAACAACAATAAATAACAATGATATTGTTCTACGAGTAGAAGACCATGAGAAATTGGGGGGGGGGGGGGAAGTGACTAGAGCATCTTCTTGTCTTGCTTATTCGTCAAGCTGTCCAAAACTTGATTACACCTACAGTTTCACCACTTGTCTTCCTGTCCAAACCAAGGGAAAGATGAAGAATCAAGAGCGATGCAAGATGGTGAGATTTTTTCATAAAGAAAATATATTTTTATCCCCTTCAACAAATTCTGTGATAGATCTCACTTCTAGAATTCACCATTTCTCAAGAAAAAAAATGATTTGTGCTGCTTTAACTCACTTTTATGGAGGGATTCATTTTGGATTGGAAATTATGAATTGAATACGTTGGTCGATGGGGTGGTTGTTGTAGTTACGGAGCCCTTTGGAAGTTATTAAGGTATTGTTGTTCTGTGCTGTCTGGTCAGAAACGACTTATAGCAAGGCTAAGAAGGCTTTCAACAGGAGTAAAAAAAAATTAGGGAGTGACTTTACTAGTTCCACAACCCCACTGAGCTTCCATGGATGGGCGGGGATTCGAACCAAGGACTCCTGAGTCCATCACTCTATGCACTGGGTATCAATGGGGGTGGCGGGAAGAAACATAAGGGTTTTTCAAAAGCCTGAAAGAGGCTGTCATGTTGAAAAGTTTGGGAAGCACTAATCTAAACCTTGTGACCCGCTGTCCTCCTCCCAAAGATCTTTCTCTTCTTTTGATGGATGATGGGGCCACAAAGAATGGAGTTTTAACAGGGATACTGTGTTTTTCTTTAAAATTATTCTTTTCAGGTGTGTGTTTGTCTGTGTTTTCCTGCTTTGTTGTTGTTGTTTTAAATGGCTTTTCGTTGAATGACCTTTCAAGACTATGAGGTATTTAGTTGCATTTTTTTTGTATTTTAAGTGTTCTACTTTCATTTTACATCTGTTGTTCCTTCCCTCCTCCGGTTTCAGAATCTGCCTTGGGTTTCTAAATTGGGAAAAGGCAGGATATAAATGGAATGAAATGAAATAAAGTAAATAATACATGATCAAGCTGAGTGAAATGAAAGGATTCCCAACCCCCTGCCTCTTACAGAGTCAGGTGCAAATGAATAGCATCAACTCTGGCTCAAGAAAACGGAGATACAGACAATCCCACTGCTTCAAAAGGAGCTTCCAGAATCAATTCTAGAAAACAAATCCTTTTTTTGGGGGGGGGGGATGAAACCCAGCTCTAGAAAAATTACTGGCCCCTTTTAAATATGATTTTATTCAGCCCTGGTTCTCAGTTAGATCTGCCTATGTTTTCTAGACATCAGACTTAAAACAGACCCTTTATGAAGATAGCTCAGTGAAAATGAGTGGTAGATTTCTAATTTAATCATCATTAATGTCCACTGCTGTAGTGAAGTGTCTGAGATATTCTCTTGTTTTCTTAATGCTGCACTGCTGCTTTAAAAACAGTTTTAAATGTAAATTAAACTGATTAAGAGGCCTCCTGCAACAGACGAACAACATAGTGATTAAAGATGTATTTTATTTGGGGATGAATTTGTAGCACATAAAAGAGGGGACAGTTTTTAAGGAGGGGAGAAGTACTGGCTTTTGACGCAGACTTTCCTTCACTGTTATTTTCTGTTGACCAAACTGGCTTCCCCTTCCACCTTCAACTTCCATAAAATTGAAACTGCTCAAAACTAGTTTGGAAACGGACAAGTCCAGAAAAGCCACAAGAGCAGCGATGGTCCAGTCTAAATCACAGCTCGGAAAGGCTACTTGTCTGGACCCAGCTGGTCTTTGGATGACCGATATCTATGTCTTAAAGAGTCTTCCCTCCTTTCTTTCTACGCAGGTCAAGTGTCACAACTAATCCAAGCTTTAGCCTGGGTGGCCTTGGGCCAGTTGCATGTAGTCCCAGGGCACCCCCCTCCCGGAAGAAGAGAATGGTCAGCCACTTCTGAGTCTTCTCTACCTGCAAAACCTTCAAAAGGGTCACCATAAGTCAGAATTGACTTGATGGCACATCATCATCATCGACAGTTTCTGGAGAAAGAAGTTTTGTGAGCCCCCACCCAAGCGTTGTCTTTATTCCTAGACTGAAATTGATAGCGTTTTCCACCCCTCCCTTTAAGGAGATATGATCGACAACCTTCCACAAAAGGAGAACTACAAAATAGCAAAGAAATGCGATGCATTTTAGAGGATTCTTTGTGTTTTGCCCTCTTCTTCACTTCTGGAATCTGAGTTAATTCATGCTGCTTCCTTGAAATGTGGCAGATTTCGAAAATTGCACTGAACCTTTCGGTGACATTACCCACTGCTGTTTGCTAGAACACTTAATAAAATGAAATTCCATTCCAGATTACCTCTCTTCCTTACATCTTTCAAAATAAATGTATCTGACATATACTTTATGCTTATCAGTATTCATGGCATTTTCCAATACCATCTGTTTTTTTGGAAACTCATTAACAGATTTCTGCATCAGTACAATGTAAAACTAAAGAAATACGGAGAAATAAGATTTTAGATTATTTTGCTCCACATCCCCAGAAAAACCAGTTAAACATTATAGGTATTCTATTTTAAAGGATAAATGTATACAGCGATCCATTTGAGTCTGGCTTAAATTTTAATGAACATTTAAAATTAATATAGTGGCAAAACCTTAGAAACCCGATTTCATTGTCTTTCATTTTGTTCTGTTGCTGTTTACTTAGTTAAATGTCTTCAGTATCCACACAAGAGATCACCCAAAACATCACCCAAGAGAGATGGTATTTAATTAAAGGTCAAGTGGAAGAGCATAATTATGCTGCTTTGTATTTTTAAAGCATCTGCTTAAGGAAAGCTATCAACCACTGCAAGTTTCTGTAGCCCTGTTTTTAAAATGGTATCCGTAACAAAACATTAAACGTATCAGGATAAATACTGGAGATCTAGATTCAGTGGTTTCATCCTACTAGCACAAATGAATTTCTAGAGTATGCCAAAAGCAGTCTGTGTACATTTTAAACAAAATATCTTTAGAGATGATTTAAAACTTTGCATTCTGCCCTTATCTGTCTCTCTGTCTGCAACAGACAAGGACGGCTGTACAAACAGTTTATGCATATGGCTCAGTCTCATTACACAATGCGAACCATCTTAGGAAACTTGTTTGTAGTGCTACCTACCATTTGTGCAAGCAATTAGATCCAGGAGAAGAGATGAGCAGAACCTGGTTCATCCCAGTTCGTAAGGACGGCAGTTACAGGAGGAGCTGCTGATCCTTTCCCCTGCCTCCTCAGCCGGTCTAGCCACTCACCAGGCCCAGCTTGCCTGCTTTTTCCGCCTCCTCGGCAAATCTCCCAGTTGCAAGCAAGAGCACAGACTTCTCTGCCCTTCCCTTGTGTGGGAGATCAGCCAACAGGGTGGGACAGAGAAGCCTAAACTGTTGCTGAGGCTGGAAGATCAGTTGAGGAGGTGCGAGAAGCTAGGCCTAATTTGCTCTAGATTAAACCACCAAAGCACTCAGGGGAAAAAAATACATTTTCCTGGCCAGAGATTGCTTATAAGTAGATTTACATATAAATTAAGTATTCTCTTTTTTCTGACGCTTAGTGAAAAGAACTGACAATTATAACTACTAAGAATGTTGACATGATTCATCAGTCTTTTTATAAGCTGCTTTAATTAATTTAAATGTTTCTCATACATATTAGAGTTTATAGACATGTTATCTATTAAAGTCTCGTAAATGAATGCCTTAAAATTGTAGAGAAGGGTTTTCTATCAGAACAGCACAATGGAATAACAAATTCATCTCTTAAGTCGCCAGTAGAGTTCCTTGTACATGCAGGCGCTGCATTCACACACACACACATACATGTCAAACATTTTGGGTTGAGAGACAGGAAACTCACCAAAATCTGCAAACACTGACTGGCCAACCACAACAGCATCCTTAGGTTTTCCCTTTACATGTGTAGCTTTGGAAAAATTGCCATCCTATGAACGATAAAATTTATTGGAAAAGTCAAAATACTGAATTGTACCAATCCTTAAACATCTCACGTGAATGTGGAGGAACTCCAACTATAAAAACACAAGGGAGACAACATATTTTCATGCTTCCAAGACCCAATATATGCCCGTTGGTTTAGGGTAGTGGCCGCAAACCTTTTTGGACCCAAGTGCCCAAACTGGGCTGGGGGGAGGATGAAGTAGCAAGAAAGAAGTCTGAATAATCATCTAAGCCTCTTTCCTCAATTCTCTAATGAAAAATAAAATAAAATCAAGCCATTTTTAAATTGTTAAAAAAAACCTGGAGGGAATAAGAAAGAGGCACTTTGTCAAAATGTGTTGTTTTTCTCTCCTTTCGTAAGCCATCATGCTGACTAATTAAGCGCCGGCAATCTCATAGAACATACGACATCACAACAGGAGTCCTATTAACGTATGCATTAGGGCAGGCATGGTGGTTTAATTGGCAGACATGCTAAAATCCTGCACAGGGAGGGTCCCAAAGGAAAACATCATCTCCACAAAGACACAGAAGTTTGGAAGCAACAATGAAGCTAAAGTTCTCATCCTTTACATCGTTAAAATCAGAGCTCTTGTTTCATAGGCCCTGAAGGTATATTCATATTTAATGTTTGCCTTCTCGAATGTAGGTGTATTTAGTCTCCTTACCTGATTCTCCCATACTTCAAACTGAATTTGGTTGTCATTTACTAAAGTGGTAAGAAATAAATCTGTAAAGAAACAAGAGACAAAAGTCAGCAGAAGACCATTATTTGCAGCAATTACATTTTGCATCAGAAGGTAGTTCTACCAGGTAGATTTTAGCCAAATATAAAAGGGTATAAGAGAGAGAGAACTATTGCACCATGGTCCAGCCACTCTTGAGCTTCTGCCCTGGGAAACGGTGGATTTCCTTTAGATCCCAGATGGCAACCAGTGACCATTTCCGCCACTTCCCAGTGGAACTGAAAAATATATTTCATTCTGGATTTAACATCTGAATTGAACCCAGGTTTCTGTGTGTCTCAGCAGTGATTTAAAAAAATAAGAAGCTCCTAACAACTCTTAAAGCTTGCATATTTGAGGACAGATACAAACACTGAAAAAAAATACTATTTTGTAGAATACATTTCCCACAGTTGATAAAAACAAGGTGCAGTTTAGCCATAAAGTCACTGCAATAGCTTCCTTTATTATGCTCACCTAAGGGCACATGGTACAAGTATTTCCCAATGTGCATATCGAGGGAAGGCCCTTAAAGCTACCTTTGATTTTGCTTAGATCGCAATACCTTCTTAATTGTTGTACATTTCAATATATCTGAATTGGGCTGGTATGGTAATACATTAAAGAAGTTGGGGTTCTAAAATGTGTTTTATCTAGGTTTAGAAGAAGCTAGTTTAAGGTTCTGTAATACTATCATTAAACAGGTAGTACTACAAGTAGAATCTTAAAAAAATAAGAAAAAAGTCCTCTATTATTTAAAATTGATCACCATTTCATTCAAGCATTTTAACATGGCACTTGAACCTCAAGGCGGTAACACTAGGCAGCACTAGCTCAGGGTGGCAGTTCTATCACAGAAGCATCACCATGCCAGTCATTTGGCTGAGTTGGGGCCATTCAAAGATCTCACCATCCAAGCATATTCACAAAAGGTTAGGTAATGTGACTCTGGCTAGCTTGGTGAGTCAGTTGCCCGGTGGCGAGTAAGATTCTCAATTGTGCACTATGAAAGAAGACATACAGCCGGTGGAAACCAGTAGAAAACTCAACCCAGCAAGATTTATTCTAAAGAAACTGTGTATAAAACGACAAGACCAGAATAACAATAAGCATCTCCAAAACAAATAGGGATTGGGTTTGTTTTTCTTAAAACCAGCCAGCAATACAATAGCTGTGGTGTCATGCAGCTTAGTGATAAAACAAAGAATGTGTTTAGCTGTTTGGTATGTGGGAGGAATAAATGAGAGGATTTTTTTTAAAAAAAGAGTCAAACTACAAAGAGCTATAAGAAAGAGGATAATTTAAATGTCTAAAAGGTTTACTAAGTTAACAGTGCAGAGGTGCTTATGGAAATACAGTACATGGATGTTCCATGTACCGTAATTCATTTTGTCTTTCTGCTCTTTTTTTCCTAAGATGAGATTGCCTTGGCTTGTTCTCTTTTTTGCATTCTAGACCAGGGAAGAGGAGAAAATGACATTTTTCCCCCAGAAGTGGCAGTGTAAAACGTCTGGTATAAATCACATACCTGCTCAAAGTTTAAGACAAAACTGTCATAGAGAAGTAGAAATAAAACAATATTATACAGTACTGTATAGCAGTTTTGGAAGTATGCGGTATCTATCTGAGATGCCTCTTAAGTGAAAAGCAAGAATGTTTAAAAATATACTACTTTAAACTACATATCACTTCTATTTCCAGTATTAAACTGAAAGCTTCCAATGGTTACAGTTGATTGCTGATGAACAGACAGTCATTGCTCTATCCATATATTTGGTTAAAGACCCAGGAAAGCTTGCATTCACTATCAGCCAGGCAACTGGTTAAGTTTAATACCAGAAGCGCCAATCAGAATGATAACTCCCAGGGCAACAACTGTTACTATTCCTTTTGCTTACTGCATACGGTTAGTGGAAATAAGCCAACTTTAAACCGTAGTTTATGAAATCGGCTTGTTTTCATGAACTATGGTTAACATTAAGCCCCATTTAGGGCTCAGGCCATGTTCTAAACTGCATTCCAACCCAAAGAAAAGTTGATATAATGGAGCAACTCCTCACAGTCACAAGAGAGAAGTGATGACAAGTAAGGTTGCTAGGTCTGCAATTTCCCATTCCTTGGGACTGGAGAGTGTGGGGAGTGGGTGGGTTGGGTGCAAATCTTTGGGAAGTAAGTATGGACAGACCCTAGGGATGCCATGAGGTGGCCCCCTGGGTAATTACTACAAAATAACATGTATCCATGAGTTTGCAGGTTAGTGTGAGATAGAAATGTGGATTTCCTACACCACCTCCTAAACAAACATTACGTGCTGAGCCATTGAGACTTGATACCAGTTGGGAGTGGAAAGGAAATCGCACAAAAGCTGGGACACGCAATCAGATACAACTTCCTCCTCCTATAGTACTACAGTACTCAACCAGATATTTGTCTGCCTGGAGACTCGGGGACAGGAATAGAAAACTCCTGAGACTTGGCAACCCTAGTCAAGAGGATTGCTCAAGCTAGGATGAGAGAGGGCTTGCCTTAATCTTTTAACCTTAATCCGTGCTTCACCTTTGGAGTTCAAGACAGTTGGAGCTACCCTTAACCGGGCAAGCATACACTTCATGCACGGGACGCTGACACTCCCCTTCAAACATCCATCAAATATGATGATGACTATAATCTACTAAAAACAAGGAAACAAGCTCATATTCTCAGCCATGAACAGCCGCAAGGTAACCCTGTTCAGCTGCATTTTAGCACCCATTATCTATAAGCATTCAGTTTTCCTTCCTGATAGTCCTGCAGGAACAGAAATGTCTTTTATTAAATAACATGTGTGAATAAAACCCGGTCATAACTTTTAGGTGCCACAAATCAAGAGAGTGCCCAGCTAACCAAACATACAGTTCACTCTTGGAAGTGCATCTGAGAACACAACATCTAAGTCAAGTATCACAATTTCCAAGAGTTAAGATTAGCCACAGTCTCTCCAGGTTCAGATGACGTCCTAATCTGTGGGCCATTCAGAAGAAATGTGGAACGCATACGACCTTTTTCTCCTGACTTTGCTGGAAGTACAAGTTGAGAGGGAAGTTAGGTTTGTTCTCTGTGTGATAAACCATGGTTAGCACTGAACTATATAGTGAGACCCCATGCCACTAATCACCTCGTTTACGTATGGAATGCTGAGAAACTTCCTAGTTGGTCCCCCCATATCGTTGGGTGGATTTAAGGCCATGCTATGATTTAAACCAAAACAGCAACACTGGCTACTGGCTCATGAAAATCCTTGGGTGAATAATCACTTGTAAGCAATGCTGCCTTTCAAAGCTAGACAACTAATCAAATACAAAAAGAGCTGGAAAATTATACATAAATGTAAAAAAAAACACTTTATAAGGAACATGGACTATGGATTATATCAGATTTCTAAAGCAGAGCTTGAAACCAATGTTTTCAAACACTGCAATTGATTTACGACAGTAAGTGTTAAACACTGCTTTGAGAAGTGATTATATTGGGCATAACTAACTGCCATCTATGGATAAGATTGACTATGTCTATATTTTAACCCTGAAGTTTTCATTTAAACATACAGGTATTAAATTAGCTCTCTACAGATAAATTATGTTTCCAATTATGCAGATCAACTGGGATTCATCCTCTGGGACTTTCACATTCAAAGCTTAGCAATGAGCACCAGAAATACCATTTATTCTGGGCACAAAATGTGTCTCTTCACCATGAGCTATGGAACAAACTTCACTCCACATCAGCAGGCTTTAGAAACTCATTATTTTTATGTTCAACACTTCATAAGCTAAACATTATTGTAAGGAAACCAATTAATTTCTCATTTGCATTGAGCATCTGATTCTCATAAAAAAACAACAATAACTGGGGAGGGTACTATACCAACATTATGCAGAAAGCATCCGTCCTTCCCCCCACGAGATCTGCCTCTTGAGCCTGTTGCCCTTTGGTGATAAAAACTAAGCATCAGCTTACTTGATAAGACGGAGAGGAAAAGTTCTGGGCCATTAGCAGGCACATGGGTAGAGTTGGTGCAAAAGAGACACCGGTCTCATACCCTGAGGTTGGAGCTGCAATCCCTTGCCTACGTCTCAGTCATTAACTCAGAAGGATACCGTTCTGAATCAAAATGTAGAGAATCCAGTCTTTAAAAGCCGGCAAATGCAAGCAACTGCAGCATGTGATGGGGAAGGCCTCCCACTTCTACTGAACTGCCATTTGTTTATTTAGAAGATTTCCACCATTTTTACTCTGTGCCTTCAAGCCAACTTTTAAGCTCCAATTAAAAAAAACCTATAGCAATCAACATGATAAAAATTATAATGCTGCATGTTCCACTAAAGCCATTAATGTTAAATGGATATTGCTTACTACTAAAACTTTGGGGGAAGAGGGCTACCCTTGGCTTCGTGTCCAAAGGATACTAATAATGGCGCCAGCGAACTCTCCCCGTAGAGGAAAGGCCATTGCCAGGGCACCTGGAAGAACGGACAAGCACAGGGGAGAGGCAGAAATGTATCTATGAAAGGTTCCAGCTCCCTTTTCTGAGTTCAGGCAGTCCCCATCCCTAGAATGCTTTTAATTTGCATTTCGCTGCTTCTTTTGCAATGTTATTAGGCTGCCTGCTCAGATTGTTGGGGTGGGGGGGACAGGGATGGTTTCTTTGATTCTTTTGATAGCCTTGTGAGGAAAACGGCCTTGGATCTGGGGCTTGTAAACTGCTGGCCAAGTACTGGATTTATTGCTAGAAAGGAAGGAATGGAGGTAGTTAATAAAGCACTCCCTTTGCTGGTGTAAGGAGAGATGCTACCTGCATGACAATTAGCAATGCACAGGGCAGAGCAGCTGCCATTTTCCCCCTCCTGGAACGCCTCTGCCCGCCTGCTTGCAAAACCTATTGCACAAAGCATCCAGCAGCTCTTGAACAAACAGCCAGCTCGCATTAGTTTCTCCCTCCACCATGCTCACACGGTGAAAGAGGCTTAGAAAGGGAAGCCACATTGAAATTCACATGGACTGCTGTTGAGCAAAATCTTTGCCAACAGCCACTTAATTCTTTTCCTGACTCTCACGGCGCTTCTCTTTATTCCAACAGGAGACATTGTATGTGACATTTACATGTTTATTTGCCTTCATTACAACCGTCTCGACTCAACCCACTGCATTTTGGAATCCCACTGAATCTCAAGAAGCTGCAGTTGGCACACAAGGAAACTGGGAAAATAGAAATCCAAGGGAACAACCAAGCCATTGTGCTATTTTGAAACACCTATAGAAATTCCTTTCTCAAATGCCGTACTCCTCCCTACTCAAGTCTCTGTCACTTGGCATCGGCGTTCAGTCTGTGAGTTTTGGTTCGAGACAGGTGTTACGGATTTTCTATAGACCAGATCGTACAGAGCTGACAGGGGTCCTCACACAGGTGGGAAGATGGACACCCAAGTGAGCAGGGGGCTGGGATGCTTGAATGCTGGAGGCATGGCAGGTAATCCACGGAATCTAATGCTATACCAAAAGTGAAGCTGTGCAGTGAATGACAAGACAAGAGAAATAACTCAACAAAAGTGATTGACAAAAAGAAAGAGATCACATTCCGGTTTTAAAGTATGCAAGCCACAACTTGAAAGGAATTAAGCATTTGATCACTCTCTCAGTGGCGTTCCCCCATGGGCACTGGAAACTACACAGCTTATATCCCAAACCAAGTGGGGAAGAACTGGTTGGATTTTTGGGAAGTTGGCCAAAGAACTGCTATGGAAAGAATCAGCAAGTTGTAGTGGGTAAAATGGGCCTGGGTTCAAATCCTCACACACTGGGAGAGCCCAGGCCACTCATCTCTCAAGCTAACCTACCTGACAAGGTCCCAATGAAGACTGGTGCATGTTGAGAGCCAGCATTTCTTTCTTTGATTTTTTTTAGTAGTCTCATAATGAGATCACTTGCCCATTTTTTGTGTTGTGTAAAGACCACACAGGTTTATTTATTGTTTTTCCCCCCATGTTAACTATGTTACATTTAAGAATTGCGAAATTCGTAATGGCAATGCAAAAGGCAAGGAAAGAGTGTAACAGAGCAAATGTAAAAAATATATCAACACCTGTAGATACTCCTCTACCTCCCTGTCTAATAAGCCAGTTCTTTTAGACAGCAGTAATTTCTATTTCAGCAAATTGGTACACAAACCTCTGCTTATGTTCTTCCCGATAATAACTGTATTCAACTTCTAAATCTAGGGTAATTTTAAACTGCATAAAGTATCTGTTCAATACAGGATTTTACTTTAACTTTTTTTTGTTAAACAAATTCACAGCTATTAAAACGACTTCAATGCCATGGAAAGACGTGGTAAGACAAAAAAAAAACCTAGAGAGAGATGAATGAACTACAGATTGTAGGCATAACTCACTACTGAATGTAGCTTCTCACCCCTGCAATACTGAGAGTTCTCAGTCTCCCTAAAGAAGGACTGACTGAACTGACCATAGCGAAGTCAAGAAAGCACATGCAGCCTCCTAAAGCTGCATTCAACCCCATCAGCTTCCTCGGTATAAAAATCAGGTCGCGTTCTCCTCGCTGCTATCTGTGCAGAGACCATTATTTTGAACTGGAACCACTTTTGCGTCTTTCGACAAGGCTGTTTTCACATTTTGTATTTATCATGTTCTCCAACTCCATCTATAACACCCCGAGAGCTTACTATAGCAGTACACAGAAAACACATGGCTCAGGTCAAGGCTATTAATTCTGCTGATAAAGATGCTTTCAAGGCAAAGAATAATACTTGAAATCATAAATCTGCTTTTGCAACAAGATTAGGATTCCCCAGGACCCAGAGAGCAGGAGAAAAACTGTTAGCTCCTTGAGACAGATTAGATCGCTCTTGGGTTGTTGTTTTTGCTCCAGTCGATGCATGTATTTTTAAGACAGCGAGAGCTCATACGCTGTTAACCAAAGACAAAGTAGCATCAGGATTTGGCCCAATTTCTAGCAGTATCCATTTCTGGAATGCAAACACACAATTCTTCATGAGATTCCCTGTAAATGTACAGGGCGGACGGAATTTGGGCTCAGCAGTTCTTTGCTATTATAATCATCATCATCATAATCGTTAGTGTTATTAGAACTGTCTAGAATAGAGTGCTTGTGCAATGACAACTTCCAGTATCCCTTATTGTGGGGTTTGCTGGCTGGCTGGGACTGTCACGAATCGTCATGTGGCAACAACTGGTACTTATTCCAGACACTTATTCCAGACTTCATCTTCCCCTCCCCAGGTTCCTCAACCCATAGTAAGTGGCAGATAGAACAACTTGCACAGATATAAATGTCCTTCTAGGAAAAACTGAAGCTTTTGCTTCTGTCCTGCTAAGCCACACACTTCTCTGACATAAGCTAGCAAAAGTTGAGAACCACTCTTCTAGAACTCTTACATAAACTCCCATTCTTATTTTTATTTGTGTATATGCCACCGAGAGCCAGCGTGGTGTTCTGATTGGAGTGTCGGCCTAGGTCTCAGATTCAAATCACTGCTCAGCCATGAAAAATTGAGTGTGGGTGCCAATGGCAAACCATTTTGTGAACATTTCACATCCCCCATTAAGGCCAGAAGCAGCATGACGGCACATGACAAAAACAACACTTCCGTATGTCATAATTTAGGAAGAATAAGAGCAATCTTAAAAGCAGATGCAAAGGCAATTAACAGAGAGATGGAAGAGGAATGATAGCAATGATCAGACAGGAGAAAATGTGATCTATTTTAGTTACAAATGTATTTAAAATATTTTTTATCCAGCCTTTCTCCTTCAAAGGACCCAAGGAGGCTTACATGATTAAAAGGACAATATCCAGAAGTTAAAAACTATAAGTATACAAATATTTTTTTAAAAAAAGAATTCAATAAGTATTAAGGGTTCTGAAACACTGGCTTAGTTCCAATAACATATTTCCCATATGATGGGAAAGAGAGGTACAAATGGAACGAAGGCACAACACATTAGAAAAAAGAAAACGGCCAGAACATAGAGAATCTTTTAAAAAAGAAACACTCAAGTGTTTTAGCGTACTTAGTGGGATGATAGCACTCTTAGAATACAAAATGACCTTGGTCCCAAAGCTACTTTACAAGTTGGTTTTGAAACTCTACGGCAGAACAGATCTAAGTGCCAAAATCTTTGGCTACACGGAGCTACTCCCTGAGTTTTTCGAATCTTGGAACGCCACCTTCCCTTCGGGAGGGGTTAACACAGCAGTAGTTTGAAAATAGATTAGGTTTAAACCAAAACTGACACACAGCCGTTGAGGCAGGAAGAGATGATTTGCTCCCCCTTTTCAAACACACTTTAAATCTGTTAAGCTGTCTAGAGCGATACAACCGTCAAAAAATAGTTTAGCTGGCTCCACTCTTCTGCTACATCTGTCGTAGAAATAAACATAGTGCCTTCTCTACATGCTGGACGTGAATCTTTCCTGTTTTATCTTTGTGCATACCTCCAAAGTTATTTTTAATGCTAAAAACATTTCTTATTTGCTTCAAATCCCTCCCCAAGTCCCATCTATGTGTTGAAGATTCTGGATTGCGCTTTCCACCTCACTGTTACAACGCAACTACATCCAAGGACAGATAGGTTTAAGGAACTTATTTACACCTATTTATAGCATTCTTTTGCCATTCTAACAATCAAAGCTCTCTAGGCCCTTCAGAGGATAAAGTTCACATGCAAAAACAGAAAAAGACAATAAAGGAAAATGTGAAACAAAGGAACAGGTTTTTTAAGCTGGAAGATTGAAGGTCTTTTTACTTGGTATCAAAAACAGCAGTTAAAAGGATGGCCTTTTGTTAGGCCCGCAGTTAAAACACTGGAAGGGAGTGTACAGCTGGTCACACAGGACCCAGCAAAGATTATCCAGTAAGCTCTTGTCTCACCCTGTAGCCTTTCAATCAAGATGCCAGGGAACACTCCTTAGGGCAGACCTGGGCAAAATGCGGCCCGAGGGCCACATATGGCCTGTGAGCCGCTCTTGTCCAGCCCGCGGACAGTTCTGAACATCAAAACCATTTATAGCTTTTTGCCTAAAGTTGATCAGTTACTTATCTTTAACATACCACAAAAAAACTCTTTAGTGTTTGTGAAGATTAACAAGTTTAGAATAAAAACAATCATAACATCACTGTTTCATTTTATTTGTAAGTAAAGTTGGTTCGGCCCCCAAACACAGCTCAGATTTTTCATGTAGCCCTCCCTATAGAAATTAACTGCCCACCCCTGCCTTAGGGCCAGGGTGATGGGACAGTCAGAGTTCTGGACCAGAACCCATGAGTCCTGTGTCCAAATTCCCCCTCGGCCACAAAACTCAGCAGGTGACCTTGGGCCAGTCACACCCTCTCAACCCGACCTGGATTACAGGGTTGTTCTGATGACAACACAGGAAGAAAGACAGATACTTCTAGTAGCTTGAGCTCCCCGGAGGAACACTTGTTCGTCCGAAGACCAAACGCCCGTTTGGAAGTTCATGACCATCTCTAATTCTAACATTTCTAAGGAAAATACTGTGTTACGATATATAATGTCCAGCCTAAGAAAACTGCAACCCATACATAAGCTGTTTAAGACTCGTTACTCTTGTTTATTCATACGACAGCGAGATGAAGTTTAAAAGAATATCAAAATTATGGATTTACCTGCAGTGAAATCATTACTCAGATCTATGAATGCATGAGAGTGGGGTTTATACATTTTGTTTTGTGCGTCCAGTGCTGGTTGCCATGAGAGAGACCTAAGAAATAAAATAGTTAGAAGTGAGCTGTAAAAATATTCAGTCATGTACGCATCATTTATTTTGCATCCCTATGCCAATAAAAGGGTGTGAATCAGTGGATTTGTTTATTTTTTCACACCTATATACCTTTCTACTTAGAAAATGATTGTGTGCTGAAAAACTTACACTACAATACATCTGTTCACTTTTACATTTATGAGTCTTAGGTTGTTTTTAGATGGTTCAGACTTTAGTGGAAGAATGAGCCACCCAAGAAAATACAATGGCTGTCTTTTCATTCATGCTTTAATCAGGAGTGGCAAAATTTGAGAGTAACTGGGTGGCCCTTTTCCACTCACTTTGGAAGCCATAACATTTATAGAGGGACAGCTATAACCAAGTGAGCTAAAAGAAAATATTCAGAGACAGGGTGCAAAAGAAAGCCTGTAAGAAAGATCTCTAAGTTGGTTGCCAGGGGAAAAATATAGAGGTTTTCCCCGGTTCTCTTCCAAATAGTTGCTAAAACATATTTAATTCGTATTGCCAACTGCCTGTTCTGAACTTTGACCAGCTCATTCAACGATTAAGCATTCTTTAAGAAGATCTGGGCTTAAGATACTGATTCCTTAAAAGTCCTTCTTGGAACTTAACCTGATGCCCATTTCATGCCTCAGAATTTAAGTTTCACCTCCCCCAGTGCATCCTGTCATAACATTTAAGCAACAGCTCGTTCTGAGTCCAAAAGTGTAAGTGAATGACTTGTTTTAAAAACACAGCATTGAAACCCCAGCAGACTGCTCTTCTATGATAGGAAATCAAAGGAATTTTGATTTTTTTCTACTGATTTATTCATTTTAAATTAGCCAGCCCCTACAGCCTCAGGCCAATGATGACCTGTTCACTTTATTCCAGAGGGGCAGACAATCTCATCCAGGGGGGTGGAACAAGAGGGTGGTCCACTGATGTTATACTGACATTAGGGGGATGTGGGTTAAAATTCCTGCTCAGCGACAAAGCATGCTTTTAACTCTCTCTCTCAGCCTGAGTTACATTGCTGAATAAAGGGAAGAAACACATTGAAATCTCAGAAAGAACCCGATGGAAAGGTAGGAAAGGACAACTTTTACTAATAGAAGAACCTTGACTCTCTGATTGAACAAACTCTCCTGGAGACCCTCTGGGATGGGGGCAGAGATCATGCAGCCAGCCAGATGCTGCTGAACTACATCTCCCACGAGCCCTCGCCTCTAGCTATGCAGGTTGGAGCTGATGGGAGGAGCAGCAGCACCAGTGACATCTCAAGGACCACATGATCCCCCTTTCCTGTTGGAAGGAGGCCACCTAGTGCCCTGTGCAAATCCTTTGGTGTGCCCCCTCCTTTCCCCCAACACAACATGACAACCCTGGTTGGTATTTAATCCCCCAGGTGGGAGGCAGAGAGGACACTGCAGGCCAGCGAGCAGCATGACAGCGGAGGGATGAGCCCAGTAAGTAGACCACCTCCCTGCCAGGCTGGAAAAACAAGAGGGCTGCCAGGAGAGGGAAGTCCAGAAAATAAGCAAGCAGAAGTCACTGGGTGGGAAACAAAAATATTCATTAGCCCACAGGGAGCTGGCAAAAAAGCAGTGGGAGAACTTGCCCCCCTCTTACAGGAGCTGGTTTCATGCCTCCAGTGAAGACCTGCTTATATTAATTATCTCAATTACTTGGGCCTTTGCATGCACTGCTAATTCGAGTATGGGCTTCAAATATCTTAACCTACGTCATACACACGTTTTCCATTTCTGAACGGATAAAGACACCATGCTACGTAAGTCTGCTGTGATCTCTACAGAAGTCCCGCCTGAACATTTGATCCATTGAAAACTGAATACTGAGTTGCAAGGAAATAAAGCGTATCCCTGCTTTCTCTACTCTGCAAGGAGTTTTGTATAATCTGCCTTGTAACATTCAACTACCTTTTGAACAACATTATCTTCCAGGATAAATATGCCCACCCAGTGTGTTGCAGGGGGAGTGGCGGCAGAGAGAGCGGAGGAAAGAGAACACAAGGAAATACCCCTCCCTTTTTTGGGTTCAAAAACTGATTTTAAAAAAATGTTCCAACATAATCATTTCAAGGTTACGGTCGCTATCACACACACCCTTGAGGAATATGCAGGCTTTGTTCCGCAAGTCACGGATTTTAGATGGAAGTCATCTTGATAAAAATGAAAGAGATTAATGGCCAAGAAACTACAGAAAAACGCCATTCTCTATCAGAAGGGGAGAAGATCCCCCCCACTCTAGACTCTTGAAATGATCTGAAAATCAAAACATTGCTCTATTCTTACGAATACAAAAATAACTGCCCTTGTCCATAGAGACACCAACGTTTTTCTAAGACATCGCTTCTTAATAAGAGCAAAATGACAGTAATCTCGCTCTTTAAGTATAGGTATCGTAAATTACTAGATAATTTAACTAAACGAGGGAACCTTTTACCTTTTTATTTGAGGATGGTGCTCTTAGTTATGAAGGATACAAACAGGTTTCCATAATTAAAAGATTTAAGTGCCTAGGGGCTGCAAGTTAGAAAAACTGATGTACTGTTTCTATGGAAACAGTGAAATAATCTCATTGACTTCCCTAGGTCTCATGTGCTTCTCTTGCCACAATTGGAAAAAGCCCCAGGGCAGAGCAAAACATTTCACAACAACCCATTTCCTTTCTCTTGGTAAGCGTGGCCACTCTTCACATAAAACAAACCTGCAGCATCTGGATCTCCTCCATGGTGCAGGCTATCTACCCCCTGTCGCTATCCGTGTTCACATATGTTTTTGCCACCAATGAGGCTGCAATATTTGGTTGATTAACTAGATTAAGATTCATCAACAGCAATTTAGTTGACTTAAGAGTGGGCCACAATTCACAGGTTGTTCTCAAAGCATCATTTCTAATAAAAGTGTTTACAGAAAGGCAGATGGCAAGCTCCATTTCAAAACGCACTTCCCTGGTGTTGGTAAGAAGCCGCTTAAAACGGTCATATTTCAGAAATGTTAATTTGATGCATAGACAAAGGTTAAAGCAACTAATCCTTAGCCATGATTATTTACCAAGATTTCTTTAACTGGGCAACAGTCATAAAATAACTTGATATTCATATATATCCTATTAAAAGACTCAGGGATGAGCCATGTTTCACATGAAACAAAACTCCTGCAACCTACCAAAGAAATTCAAGTGAAAAGCAGAGTTCTACTGAGATGATCTCATGGAAATTTCTTGATACGTTTTTGTAACTCCTGATGTTCTGTTAGGGAAGAACTAAACTTTTTAAGCGATGCAGGCTTACTGCTGAGAATTGCAAGCTGGTGTGCTTCTCATACAGTACTTGTCTTGCTGTAATGTTTCACTGAACTTATATGTATCTGGAAACCATCACCACGCTTGATCTGGCTCCTGGGGCAGTGGTTGTCACCACAGTCTCGTAGGGAAGCAAAAAGCTGAGTCATGTTAGACCCGGGCATATCTATTGATTTTTTTAAAAATGAGGAACTGGAAATGCTTCAGAACAAAGGGGATGGCTTCCTGCCCCCTCCAAACCTTTGCTCCCCAGAGTATCTCTGGGGCCCATACAGTTTCATTATTTAGAAGGGAGCACAGTGGACAGCTGCACTTTGGCTGGGAAAAGCTCCTAGCCATTTGAAAGGAGAGAGAGAGAGAGAGAGAGAGAGAAAGGAAGTGATGATGGGATAAAACCCTTCATCAGTACTGATCGGTAAATACAGCAATTAAAGGAAGGGGCCAGAGAATCATATAAGAGACAGGGAGGAAATTATCTGTAATGTGGAAGGCTGAGAAGAAGAGGAAGGGAAAATCTAGGAGGGAATGCACAGGAGTGTGTGCCTGTAGGAGTGTGTGTGTGTGTGTGAGAGAGAGAATGTGTATGTAGGAGGAGTGGCATGATCCTGAAGGACAAGTGAGTTACTGGCATGAGATCCCATGGGGTGGAGGTGTGGAAGGAAAGAGTGTGTGACGGCTGTGGAAGAGATTATAACCTCAGGGAGGGTTCTAAATGTTTTGTTGTATTGTATTTAAGTTAGAATGTTCAATTTATATTGCTTTTATCACTTTGAAATGTGCGTTAACACAATTTAAGGTTGTTTTATCAGGATTGTTGTCTATTGCTATTTTCTGCGGTGAACCGCCCAGAGTGGCCCTTGGCCAGATGTACAGTATACAAATTAAACAAACACACACCATTTAAAACAGCATCAAATATCTAATAAAACTAATAAACTAATGAATAACAATTTGAATACTGAAAACAATGAAACACAGAAAAACAATTTAAGCAATTTAAAACCACCTAACACTGTAGAATTATGACAGACTCCACAACTCATTTAAATCCCAAAGGCTTTGGTAGACAGACAGATTTCAACTTGGTGGCGAGGTGGAACTCAACATCACTGCCATCCGGCCTCCGAAGCAGGAGCACTTCACAACGAAGGTGCCACCACAGACAAGGCCATTTTTCATGTCTCGGTGTAATCTTACTGTGTTTCCCCAAGGGTCTTATATTAATTTTTGCTTCAAAAAACGCATTAGGGCTTATTCTAAGGGGATGTTTTATTTTTTTCATGTACAACCATCTACATTGATTCAAATACAGTCACGTCATCTTCTCCAAGTTGCCGCACAAGGGTGGAGGGCGGGGTTTCACTTAACTGAGGCTTATTCTTGGGGTAGGGTTTATATGACGAGTATCTGGAAAAATCCTACTAGGGCTTATTTTCAGGGAAACAGGGTAATCATGGTTAATGTTACAGTCTCACTGTACACTGGTTAACATACTCCTGATACACAATATGAAGTCAAGAGTGGGTGATATTTACTAGACCTCTAAAAAAAAACCCCGCCCCACCAACATAGCCTAGCTTTTGACCCTACAGGGCTCTTCATCAGGCGGGGTAGTTCTACATGTGATGAGCATCCATTACTCATAAAATGCCAAAACCATTATTCAATTGAACAAGGGGAAGAAGAAATTGGAATCAAAGACGGGAAAATGGGAAAGAGGCCACCATCTATTCCTAGTCTTTTCCAACCTTTGTCATTTTGAATATTAATATCTGCCTAGTAATAATAATCCACATTCTAGGTTTTTTCCATCCTGCCACCAATACACAACACATAGTGCAGCTCTTCTACGTGAACATTCTCTTGACAGCAGCAGGATTTATGACAGCAATATTGTAGCATAAGCCCTTATAACGTAACGATGCACGTTCTCAAACAACATGGGTTCTACCTACTTGCCAAGGAGTACTTGTGGTTTATCCGTTTCATTTGTAACTCCAAACACATCGGGAACTAAGTCTCCATTGAAACTGCACCGCAAAAGCAACAGAAAAATGTCAGTGAACCAGCGCTGTCAATATATCAGCATATGAAGTAGACTAATTCACACGGTAAGATTTAAAGTGCTAATTACTATTATCTTTTTAAACACAGGATTAACCACAGATAGGAATAAGTCTTTTGAAGATAAACATTTTAAACGAGCACGGCTCCTAGTTTGTTTTGTTCTAATGTACAATTAGGAACCCTTCCCATAACAAGAAATATATATGTACTTACTCCATAATTAGCGGCTCATCATGAAATGTCCGGTTTAATACAAGTTTATGATTTATATCTAAAAACAAAGAAAGTTAGGAATGGTTAAACTCCATATATTAGGAGGTATTCTTTTTCTTGTTTATCTTTATTTATTTATTTATTTATTTATTTTTGGACTTATATACCGCCCCACAGTGCTACAAGCACTCTCCGGGCAGTTTACAATTTCATTATACAGGCTACACATTGCCCCCCCCCCCAGCAAGCTGGGTACTCATTTTACCGACCTCGGAAGGATGGAAGGCTGAGTCAACCTTGAGCCGGCTACCTGGGATTTGAACCCCAGGTCGTGAGCACAGTTTTAGCTGCAGTACAGCGTTTTATCCACTGCGCCATGAGGTAGGTATTTCAAGGAGATCTGGTATGGTGTGGGCGAAGGATCAGAAGACCTGTGTTCAAATCCCAACTCAAGCTATGGAAACCTGCTAGGGAGGGATGGCAGTGGTAAACCACACCTTGATCAGCAAAAAATAATATTGGAGTAGAAGTCAGAAGTTGCTTGATGTCACATGACACAAATATATTTCAAGCATTCGTTTTTTTACTTCTTACAGTTCTTTGAGTTTTATTACTACTACAGTTTCAAAACCAACTACTTTAAATAAATCAAATTAAAAAAACAAATAGCCACATAAAAATTCAGCACGATATTAAAACATCCACTTGATTTTCCTTCATGTCAAAAAAGGAAGAGAAATTCCAGGATGTGACAGATGGACAGCTTTGATCCATTAACATTGCAATATTGGCACATTCAAAGTTAAGAACTTTAACCTTCAGTTGATTTTATTAGAAAATGCTGAAGTTCACACTCAGCTCTTTCACTAAAGAGGCCTAAAAGTATCTAGTCTTCTACAGATTGCACATGTAAGGTTTATAAATCACCTTCTCAAACCATTATCTGTAACCTCTGTGTGAACTCTGTAAGATATTAAGATATCACGGAGTAAAATAAATGGGAGATATAGCTCCTTGCCCAGGCCAATCCACTGAGAACACAGAAGGGAAAGATCTGAACCACATTTCAGCTTGCAGCTCAATCTCAAGGTGTGTGCGCTACTGATCCATTCCCAGTTTGCCCTGGCAATCCATAAAGCCACCTCATAATTGCAAAGGGAAAAGTAAACAGGAAACACATTATTGCACCACATCCTATCCCTGTCTGCAAGTTCCACTGTATAGAACTAAATAAACGCATGCGTTGGGAGTGGGAATGGAGTGATGCTTGCTGATCTCCCCGTTCCCCTGCTGCTGCACTTTCAAATGCCCCATGCACAGAGAAGGTACCTGTGTATATTTCAACATACATAGGATTGCATACACATCTTCATCCAGGAAAAGTGGAGGGTGGGGAATCATGGGTTAAGGGGCCTGAATGTATTATACTAAGCCAGATCATTTGGCTACTTAGCTCGGTATTGTTAGCCTCTGTGCCCTTGTGGACGTTTGAACAGATGGAAATCAAGGAGAGCAGGAGGAGGAATGATTCAATAACCGAATCCCAACACACATACAGACAAACAAGGCTATAGCTAGCCATCTTAATTTCTTTCTTTCTTTTTTTCTTTAAAAGATCAGTGAGGCCTACCTAATGTTTGATTTTTTCCCCAAAAGATCAAAACAGTTAAGTCAGCACTGGGTTGCTTTTGTGGACGAGTTGTCAGAAGGACATCCATTTGAGAATCACCATCATAATCACCAGGGACCACGCTGGTTATCACAACATTTCTAAAATTAATTGGGAAAAAATGGTTACATGAATGAAGTGACATTACAGAGTATCTGTAACTGCAGCATTACTTTGTATCCTGCTCTCCATGCAGGATAAAACCTGAAGATGAAATCATCCTTCCTGTTCTGACCCTCTCTACTTTTAATAAATTTGCTTCTATACAGTGTAGACTTAAAGCTGAAAGTGTAGATGCTAACTGTAAATACACTGTAAACTTTTATTGCTAAGCCAGTGGCCAAAATCCTGCTGCCTGGTGTAGTAAATCACACTATTCAATGGAGATTTGGTGGGTAAACTCCTCCAAAAGTTCCATCAATTCTAACAGGCCTACGCTACTTGTGACTTACTTTAACACAGTAATTTGCAATTAGAATAGGCCATTTGATTCAATGGGACCTACACAGGATATGATTCACTAAATCTCCAGTATTCAATAGGCCTATTCTAGTGCAATTTCCAAACTAAGCAACAGGATTTTGGCCTACATGAATCCTACAGCTGCATTTATTTCTCTCGAGACCAATAATTTATTTTAGACAATTGTTTTTTTGCTCCCGTTTTGTTCTTATTCTATCTTCAGGAGCTGTGTGCTGTCAACCCTTTTGGGGGGTTTCTAGGTAGAGAGTACTCAGAAGTAGTTTATCATTCCCTTCTTCTGGGGGTGCCCTGGACCTGTGCAGCTTGCCCAAGGCCACACAGGAATTACAGCGAGGAACTGAACTCCCAACCTCTGACTCCACAGCCAGATACCTAACTTACTGAGCTATCCAGCCAGAATACTGTTATTGTTCTGTCTTTAGTACTTTTACACCTCAATTTTTCAGGGTAACACCAACTTGCTTTTCATCTTGTTGAAAACGAAATAAGTGATATAAAAGAAGCTCTGGCAGCTACTACATGCATATAAATGTATGCCCAATTCCAGCTGCTATATGGCTAATTTAATTAAAACCCCGATATAAGTGAGAATAGAAACCAAATCCCAGAACAAAACCTCTCAAGACTGCACTCCAAATTCTGAATGTAATGTGATACTTTTAGTCCTCACCAGCTACCATTTTCAGCAACATGCATATCTGCAAGACACAGCTTTAGGCACAAGTTGACCAATAAAATCAATTAAAACTAACAGCAGGACCCCAATGCATTATAAAAAGATACTTACGTTAACAGTAACTTGACTTTGGGTTTAAAATAGGGCTCTTTTTGATCTGCCAGGAAAATATTTAATTCACTATCTGAAACAAAAAAAAAAAGAGAGAGATGAGTTCAATTTAACAAAATATGATCAGATAATATTACAGAAGACAGAGATTATATAGTTTAAATTTCCATGTAGTTCGGTCTTTCCTCCCATGCTATTCAATGTCTACCTAAGACTAGTAGGTGGCATCATCTAGGAACTTGGTTGTGGAACCAAACTTTTGTAGGCGACACCTAGCTCTTATAATTAATTTCCATCTGATCCTTAAGGAGGCAATAAAAGTAACAAATCATGATCTGATAACTGTGAAGGGCAGACTGCAGCAAAAAGAGCTCAACTTAATTCAGAAAAAAAAAATAGAAGTGCTGCTGCTACTTGGACAGTCTAACTCAAGATTATGTGCGCAACAGCATACTTTCTGAAAGATCACACATATAATTTGGTAAGTGCTTTGCAATCCGGCACTCTTGCTAGACTAGTTATTCCCAACCTCTTTCAACTTTTGATCCTCTTTTATAATAACCAAGTAACCCGCAAATCCCCTCCCCCCCGTTTGCCTAATTTTTTTTTAGTTAGGTAAAGTCATCCTTTCTCAGAAAGTAGTCTTCTTTCTCCCCGAAATGACCTGCTTTTCATACAAACTCATGCAGATAAGCTTTAATATCCCACCGTGAAAGGTCAAGGAATAAATGATTTAATAAAGGCTAGGACAATAATCTTTGAACTTGATGACCCAGAAGGTCCCTTTCCATTCTAAGATTGTTATTATTATGAACTGCTGGATAGTTCAGTGGTTTAGTTCTCCAGCTGCCAAACCTGAGGTTGGGAGTTCGATTCCCCCACGGGGCCTCTAGGGAGAAGAGCCAGCCTGGGTGGCCTTGGGCCAGCGGCACAGTCCCAGAAGAAGGGAAGGGGAAACCACTTCTGAGTAACTGCTGGATGACTCAGTGAGTTAGACTGAGGTCTGTGGTGCCAGAGGTTGGGAGTTCGATTCCCCACGATGCCTCCTTGAGAGGGGCTGAGCTCAATGATCCAGAGGGTCCACCTTCCAGCTCTGTAGTTCTAAGACTATTATGAACTGCTGGATAGTTCAGCAGTTTAGGTATCTGTGGAGCTAGAGGTTTGGAGTTCGATTCCTCTCTGGGCCTCCCAGGAGAAGAGCCAGCCTGGGTAGCCTTGGGCAAGTGGCAGACTCCCAGAAGAAGGGAAGGGGAAACGAGTTCTGATCCTTCTCTGTCTGGAAAACCCTAGAAAGGGTGGCCACAAGTCGGAATTGGCTGGAGGGCCCGGACACGGCTGTGGAAAGCCCATCCTATCCCAGAGGGACTCTTCTATCATCATCACCACCGCCGCCCAGCTTCCCTTCAGCCCCTCTCCCCTCCCCCCCTTACCTCCCCTCAGCACGAAGAGGTCCGTCTGCTTGTCGGAGTTGAAGTCCCCGAAGGCGGCCAGCGTCCCGAAGGCCTGGGCCCCGAACAGCTGAGGGGTGACGTTCTGGAGGGCCCAGCCCAGCCTCAGCAGGAGCGGGGCCAGGAGGAGAGGCAGGGCGCGGCGGCCCATGGCGCGGGGCTGCCCCTCACGGCACCGAGAGCCGCCGCGGCGACGGCAACGGGGGTCCTGGCCGCGGCCGAGGCCAACCGCATCCCTTACGAGCCCCGCTCAGGAGGAGGAGGAGGAGGAGGAGGAGGAGGAAGGCTCCCCTCAGCCGCCGCCGGCGCCGCCTCCCTCTGCTGCCTCTCGCCCGACTTCCGGGTTCGCTTTACGGCAGCAGCGTCGCGCCTCCCTCAGGGCCCCGGGGTGGCCGTCGCCGGGGCGCGCTTGACGGCCGGGCCTAGCGACGGCCAACCGTCGTGAGCGGCGCCAGGTGGGTGGGGAGGGGGAGGAAGAGGGTCCCGAGGCTTCCCCCTCAGACGAGAGCGGGGCTCGCCCGGCCGACTTCTTTCCTCGGCCTTCCTCTCTCGCGCCTCCTCCTCCTCCTCCTCTTCCTCCCCCTCCGGCCGCGATGGCGTCCACTTTGGCCGACGTGAGCTGGAAAATGCTGGAGCTGAGGGCCCGCGCCAAGCGCTCAGGTCTGACCTCCCTTCGCCCCTCCGGGGAAAACCCCGGCGGCTTGCGCTTCCTTCCCTCCCTCCCTCCCTCCCTCCTTCTTCGGCCTCGCCTGAGGGGAAGGAGGGCGCGAGGGGCCCTCAGGCCGGCCGGGGACTGGGGGGGGGGGGCGCGCCGCTCCTTCTCCTCCTTCTCCCCCTCGCCCTGCCTCGCCTCGGGACCCCCGAGCTGGCCGGCCTTCTCTCTCCTCAGAGGAAGGTCGACGTCTTGGTGTCTCTGGGGTTTCGCTTGCTTGCTTTTTCTTTTCTTTTTATTTTTCTTTCTTTCTTTCTTTCCTAACGTCTTACTTTCCCTCTCTTTCTTTCCCTCTTTCTTACATTTTCTTCCCTCCCCTTTTCATTCTATTTTCCTTCCTTCCTTCCTTCCTTCCTTCCTTCCTTCCTTCCTTCCTTCCTTCCTTCCTTTCCCTCTTTTTTCTTCCTTCTTTTCCTCCGCATTCCTGCCTTCCTTCTGTTCCTCATCAGCTCCTTCCTTCCTTTTCCTTCCTTCTTTTCCCTCCCTCCCTAATGTCCTTCCTTCCTAATTTCCTTCCTTCTTTCTCTCTTTCTTCCCCCCCCCCCCAAACACTCATGTTCCCTCCCTGCCCTGTCCCTCAGATTTCTAGCCCACCAGCTGAGAAACCTGACTTTTTGCTGGCTGGGGGATCTTGGGAGTCTCGGTCGGAAACAAGGAGCAGCTTCAGCTTTAAAAGAAAGAGATCAGGAGAGAAGCCTAATTTGGAGGGTCTGTGGGTAGTGCCTCGGTTGTAGCCCAGAAGGGATGCCCTCTGTCAGAAGTTCCCAATTAAGATTTAAATTAGGTAAAGGTAAAGGTTCCCCTTCACATTTAGTCCAGTCATGTCCGACTCTCAGGCACAGTGCTCATCCCCATTTCCAAGCCGTAGAGCCAGCGTTTGTCCGTAAACAGTTTCCGTGGACACGTGGCCAGCGCGACTAGACATGGAACGCCATGACCTTCCCACCGAGGTGGTACCTATTTTATCTACTCGCATTTTTACATGCTTTCGAACAGCTAGTTTGTCAGGATCTGGGACAAGTGACGGGCGCTCACTCCGTCGCGAGGATTCGATCTTACGACGGCTGGTCTTCTGACCTTGCAGCACAGAGGCTTCCGCGGTTTTAACCCGCAGCGCCACCCACATCCCAGAGTTAAATTACTTCCCCCAATATTTGCTTTCATAGGTATAACCATTATGATCAGGGAGGTTTCATTCTGTTGGGCTTGGACACTTCCAGCTCAGCCTGGAAAGAGGTGAGGAATGTGTGGGCTTGCAAAATTTTTGGATTGCATGTCCCATCTGCCCCAGTGGCTAGAGCGGATGGGTGTTGTATTCCAGTAACATCAGGGGAGGCCCCATCCTTGTGAGATATTAGCGAAGAAGTCATGACTCTGGTGCCTTCTTGGCTGGATTTCTGATGTGTGGTAGGCAGGGAATTAGAGGAGATGAGCTCTTTGCCTGACCCAGCAACCTTGTCAAACTGAACCTCCTTCTCTCCCCAACCCGTATACCTTTCCCAAGCTTATTTTCTGTCTTTCTTATTTTGTCTGCTCTTCTCACCTTCATACTGTAATCTCTTTTTCTTCTATCTTTGTGTTCAATCCCCACAATTTGGCTTCCCAATTTTCTTTTGCTCTCAAGTTCTCTTCTTATATTGTTTTCTCTTACTCCGCTTTCACTTTTCCTGGCCCGTCAAAAACCTTTTCCCTGGCTTGGCTTGTGGCTATTTTTGGCTTGCTTGATCCATCTGGCGGCTTCACAAATCATTTGAAAAGGCGGCAACAGCTCTGGCTGACACTGAAGATGCAAACACTGCTGTTGCTTGTTCCCATTTCTTCTTGTGACTGTGGTATAAATATCACTAATAAAAGTCTAAGAGAAAGCAGTGGCAGAGCATGTGTTGGTTGAGCTTCAGCAACTTGCATAATTCTGTTGCATGTGTTCATCAACCCCTTGCTTCTTTTCATTTGGAAATTACTTGGCTATGGGAACACATCAAGTCTTGGATGAGACTTTTAGATCCTTGTGAAAGGAAAAAAAAAGTCTGCACTACATGCCCTTTGCCGTCTCTCAGTGATGGTCCCAGCAGTTGACTTAAGGCAAAAAAACCCTAATCATTTGGTTTGGTTTAGTTTTTTAAAAATCACTTTCTCCATTGATGGATAACTCTCACATATTCGATTTTATTAGATAGTTAAATTTCAGATTAGTTCCAAAATAAAGTCTTGTTGAGCACATACTAAACTGAACTAGTTTACTGCAGGTATCATCGTGTTAGACAAGCTAGTGAACATTAATGTGTTCTTAATATAGTGTAGCCTTGAGCAGTCATTAGGTCTCCTTCAGAGCCTCGCTGTTCTTTTGCAACATGCCTCAGAACATGAGCTTTTGATTTGTCTAACTGATAAACTGAGACTGTAGTCTAGCATGAATTAGAAGTATCTATGTTACTGTCAGACTTTATAGTGTAAGTCTAGTTTTTGCCTAAACCAACACAGAGCCACTGAATTAATGAAACTAAATGTGGATCTACCAATTCCCCCCTGCCCCTCAGTCTGTGAATTTATTCAGTTTCTTACTGAGACTCACAGTTGGACTTAGGCCCTTGTGTATTGTGGTGTCAATGTCCCAGCCCCCAAGACTTCTGATATATCTTAGATAGCTATATTTGTGAAATTTCCAGCATGAATTCCATGTTAACATGAGCCATATGGAGGTATTTACTTGCATTACAAATTAGGGCCTTACTTTTTGATGTTTATGTATATGAATATTCACATTTAACATTAGGAAGTTCTAGGCTGCCTAGAAATGTTATTTTGGAAAAATCCAAGACTTTTTCAACTTGTCTTCAGTATAGTTGCACTTCTTCATTGTATACCTAGAAGTTTTAAATAAAATAAAGTCTGTCGTAAACCAACAACATTGCTAATGTAGATTTTAATTTGTAGTACAACCCCTCAGCTGCCTTTAAAAGAATGTTGTTCAATCAACTTTAAACTAAAAAATAATTATTAGACTTATGTGGATGCTTTGATTTTAATTCCGTTAGGAATCAAAGCTTGCAAATATTTAATTGTAATGCAAACCTTTTGACAAAGAAATACACAGATTTCTAAATGGACTATCTAAGTTATATGACTATATATTCTAAAACTCTCTCTGTAGTTAAAAAATGCTAGGCCTGAAAATCTATTCACAAGAATACATTACAGAACAAAAACCTTGCATTCAAATGCCTCACTTGCTTATCTGGGCTTTACAGCTGCAGCAGACTTCACTGCATGTGTTTTTGGGGCCTGTTTTGGATCGGGGCCCAGATTTTTCCTGCATTGCGTTTTTCTTATCCAATGTGTTGATACAACTTTATCTTGACTAGAGTGAGATACAAATAGTACATGCAGTTGTTGTTGTTTAGTCGTTAAGTCGTGTCCCCATGGACCAGAGCACACCAGGCCCTCCTGTCTTCCACTGCCTCCCGGAGTTGGGTCAAATTCATGTTGGTTGCTTCGATGACACTGTCCAACTATCTCGTCCTCTGTCATCCCCTTCTCCTCTTGCCTTCACACTTTCCCAACATCAGGGTCTTTTCCAGGAAGTCTTCTCTTCTCATCAGATGGCCAAAGTATTGGAGCCTCAGCTTCGGGATCTGTCCTTCCAGTGAGCACTCAGGGTTGATTTCCTTCAAAAGTGATAGGTTTGTTCTCTTTGCAGTCCAGGGGACTCTCAATAGCCTCCTCTAGTGCCACAATTCAAAAGCATCAATTCTTCAGTGGTCAGCCTTCTTTATGGTCCAGCTCTCACTTCCATACATCGCTACGTACTGGAAAAACCATAGCTTTGACTATACGGACCTTTCTTGGCAAGGTGAGGTCTCTGCTTTTTAAGATGCTGTCAAGGTTTGTTATCGCTTTCCTCCCAAGAAGCAGGTGTCTTAATTTTGTGGCTGCTGTCACTATCTGCGGTGATCATGGAGCCCAAGAAAGTAAAATCTGTCACTGCCTCCATATCTTCCCCTTCTGTTTCCCAGGAGGTGATGGGACCAGTGGCCATGATCTTAGTTTTTAGATGTTGAGCTCCAGATCATTTTTTTGCACTCTCCTCTTTCACCCCCATTAAGAGGTTCTTTAATTCCTCCTCACTTTCTGCCATCAGAGTGGTATCATCTGCATATCTGACGTTGTTGATATTTCTTCCGGCAATCTTGATTCCAGCTTGAGATTCCTCCAGTCCAGCCTTTCGCTTGATGTATTTTGCATATAAGTTAAATAAGCAGGGGGACGATATACAGCCTTGTCGTACTCCTTTCCCAATTTTGAACCAGTCAGTTGTTCCATATCTAACTGTTGCCTCCTGTCCCACATATAGATTTCTCAGGCGATAGATAAGGTGGTCAGGCACTCCCATTTCTTTAAGAACTTGCCATAGTTTGTTGTGGTCCACACAGTCAAAGGCTTTTGCGTAGTACATGCAGTGCCTCTGGTAAATGCCATTTCTGATAACAATTTAACCTACAGTAAATATTTACTTTCATCTTAATTAGATGAATTTCATATGTTGATATGAAAATTGGTAGCAGTGCAGGGTGTTTTGCACCATTTAAAAGATTGTGTTAAAGTAGTACAAGCAATGTATTTTAGGTGAGCCATGTAATTCCCTTTCTTTATAAGAAAATCATTAATTAAATATCTGTGCTTCTAGGGTATTTGGCACTTTGGCCCTCTTTTACTGGCATAAACTGGAGCAATAACTCAGAAGATTCTCAAGTATATAAAGCTTATGTGTAGAAGGGGAAGCGGCACTACTGCCTTTAGTCTGCCAGGTGAACATGTTTTGGCTCTGGACCCACATGTGCAGTGCACATGCTTTCTTAATGCCTTGGGGTGTAATGTCCAGTATGCAAAGAAATCAGATGTTTTCTTGAATTTTGCACATGATGGCCTTATTCAGACCTTACTTCCCTTGCTTGAACCTGGAGGCAGCATTACAAGCGGCTGTAATAATATTCCTTCTGCTGCGCATGGGCTCCATACATACAAATAGTTTCATTTCTGACTAATGTGTAGGTGAATTACAGCAGATCTCTGCAGTTTGCGGCAGTGCTATTTTGCATAAAGCAAATGTGATTCTTCCCTAAATTTCAAGGGTCATGTGCACAGGGAGAGTGCAGTTGGACGAGGATATCAGCAATGAATGAATTGTATGCCTTATACAGTTGGGATCTGTGGTAGAATCAACACATAGGGTTTGAGCCGATTTTTAAAAAATGAACAAATGTGAAACAGCAAGAAATTGATGGTTTCTTTAATGAAAAGCTTGAGACCAATAAGGAGGCTGTATTATGTTGAAAAATGTGTGCAACTGTGTTATTTGGTTTTGAACAATTTTATGTTTAATTAACTAAAGATTAAATGCACTTTATTTGGATCTGAAATGTATTTAATCAGATCAGAGGATCCCCTTTCCCTGTTTGTTATAAATGCAAAATATTATCTGGCATAATAAGAAATGTAATATCAACCACATTCTTGTTATAAAAAAATAAGCAGGCATTATGTAAATGTAGGTAATGATACTTCAACCAGTGAGATTTATTGAAAATTATGGTATAGGAAAATCAAATTTTGCAGTATGGAGGGGAAACATAAAATATAATGAATCTAATTATTCTCTTTATTATACTCTGCATCATGTTAATAACTCTGCTAACACTGCTTTTGCTTAATTTAATCCTGATTGCCTCTAACCCTTGCTAAACATTTTCAAACATTGCTGCAGTTTAGCCTGAGACGTTTGTGATAAGCTGCTGCAGCTTGAAATGGCCAGTTTGGATGCTGACAGAGCCACCTCTGCTCGTGCTTTCTCATGGTTTGGTAAGTGTGCTGACCTCTTACAGATCGCTTGGATTTTATTTCTAGGGCTTGTGTGTCTGGACGCATGTTTGTGTGCATCCTTTGAAAAGTGCAGTTGGAAGTCAGAACATTTTGAAGTTTGTTCGCTTTAGAAGTCTGTAATATTTGCTGTGTTTGTCAGTACACAATAAGATTGTAATAATCTGAGATATCTGGGACCCATTTTCAGTGTCTGGAATCCGCCAAGCTAACGCCACTTTTTAACTGAGACAGTGCAGAGAGCCAAGTCCCTGTGAACACTATGCTCACCAGAATGCCAGAGTACCATATGGACAAGCAGCAGTGCCACATCTGCTGCCATAGCAACTAGGGATCAAAGCAACATCCATATCTCCTGCCCAGGAGCCAAATGTGATGGTTCCTCTTTTCTTCTATAACTAGGTGCTTAAGGCTTGCAGGTCGTGGTTAGCTACTGTTAGACCATTTCTCTCTGGGCTAGCAAATGTTGGACAGCTCTTTGTCTACTTGATGACACATAAATACTTAAAATTATAGGAATATGGGTTATTGTGACCCAAATGTGAATATCAGAGTTTAAGACAATATAGTGTGAACTATATAAAATTTAAGTTAGAAAAAAAACCCCAGTAGCAGCACATTCACGTATGCCTTTATTATGCATTTTAGTTGCTATCTTATGAGTCTAGTAGACTAGTAGCACAAGTTTGTAGTCCTTTGTGGACCTCTAGAAAGATGCACAATCGGCATCCATGCCATCGTGTTCCCTTATATCCCGAATCAGAAGAGAATTTGTGATTTAAGAACATAAAAACCGTGTTGTGTCAGACCAGCAGTCCATCTAATACAGTTTCCAGTTTCCCACAATGGCCAGCAAGAAGGACATGAACCTAAGACCCTCTCATCTGGATGCTTTTTCTCTCTGGTGCTGATGGTGGTGGTTTAATTCAGAGAAAGCTTGGTGTACCCAATGATTGTTCCAAGCCACCAAAATAATTGGCTTTCGTGGCTGAACCACTGGATAGTGTAGAAATATATCAGAACTGTTCTCTCCAACACACACACACTGAAGGATTTTCATACTGTATCTGTAGTGTTGTAACTCTTCTCTGCTTTAGCAGCAACAGCATCTTATGAACCTAAAAAGCATGTATAGGGTGCTCTTACAGGATACCATATTAAAAGAGAGGTAGAGACCTTTAGGCCAGTCAAATATTGAATTCTCATCATTCTTCACTGCAAGCTGTGCTGGCTAGGGCTTATGGGAATTGCAACCTACCTATAATGTAAAACCACCACTGTTTCAGGTGTTTTTTTTGGGGGGGGGGGACAACCTTAATCTATTTTGTCTGAGGGCAGTGCTTCCCATATTTGTTGGATCTCTGACAACTGGCCTGTTTATTATATCATGTTGGTAGGACAGCTTCACGCTGGCACTAGGTATATAAAGCCACTAAGATTGTCTACCACGAAGCAGAGAATTAAAAGTTTTTTCTTCTTCTGTGTTTCTGGAATATATTGTTGCTTTCTGTTGTCTGAGCAGAAAGTATGTCAAATATTTTGGAAGAGGCTCTTTGGTAGCAAGGAGCTGCAGATTATGACTGTTCAGCAATATTGATTTTACATAAATGTCTTACACTCTGCAGAGAATGAGCAGCAAATATTTTATTAGGCCTTAATTGTCTCCTGAAAAAAAAAATAAGACTTTTCCATCTCAGTATCCAAATGCATTATACTGTAATGTGAAATAATCTTTTTAGTATGTGTTGGGTACTGATCCAGGTCGTTTCATCTTCCTGTGAAACGGAGCTGTGTTTTTAAAATGTTGCAACTTTGGTAAATGTCCTATTGGTTGTACTAGCAAAGAAGCACAGTGCACTATCAAGAGCATACAGTAGTTCTCTTCATATTTTGTGTTAATTTGGATATGCTTTTAAAAAAGCACAGCCCAAACACAGAGTCTTCTACAGCCCTTCCTGTCTAGGAGTGGCCATGGTAAGCTGCGATGGGCCAGGGCAGTCCATAACGCTGGACACTTGGAAATGGGTGGGTGGAATTCATACATTGCTTTGCAGCAAAAGACCGTTTTTCAATTATTTTGTGTATTCCTTTGCTTATCATCACAATAGATAGACTATCTTTTCCTGCTTAATTTTGCGGTAAAGCCGTAATCCTATGTTTATACATCAATTTGTTCTGTGGAATAGACTGAAATACTGATTCAGCATAATTTGAACATACAATTCATTAGGCAGAGATTTCAAGCCATCTAATGGCATCAGCGTATTCTGTGCACTGAAAATGCTTTTGAGTTACCTGGCTATCAAGAGGCATAAGAGAAATGGATTTATATTCTTTTGGTCTGACAGATTTAATTGTTTCTTAAGTCGTGTAGCTTATCAAGTGATAGTGTATTGCTGTTAGCAAAAGTGTGAGTTTAAAATTCACATGATATGTACTCCACTTTTGGAAATAATTGAGAAGGTGGATTTTGTGTTCTAAAATAATCTCATTAACTTGTTTTTAACCTTGGATTTGTTTACTTCATCCAGGGATGAGTCTGAGTTTGAAGCGGATTAAAAGGATTATTAACTTTAATGACACCTTTGGCTAGCTAACTCCGCAAGTGGTTGTAGGAGTAGTTTCTTCAAGGAACCAGTAATTCACAATTGCACGTCGTAAAGCTGGGTTTCACAGAACAATCAAGCAGGAAGAGGAGCTGAGCTATGAAAGGTGTTCATGCATTTAAGGAAGCAGAATATTAAGAAGCATGTGATGATTGGAACCTGGTGTTCACTTTCCATATGAACATCGGAGATTCCGGTTGGGCTAAAAGCACCTGACAGTCAGAACTAAGCCATACACAACTTCCAGTGGTGTGTGTTTGTTTGTTTTTTTAAATTGTGTTGTGTTACCAAGGTTTGTACCAGATTCAGACCAGAGGGATTAAGCAAGAAAACAAGGTGAGGACCAGGGTTGAAATATAGGAAACACAGGTAAACTGTTGCTTAAGCAAAGACACAGCCCAAGTGTCCCTTTAGCCCTTAATGCCTAGGAGTGACTATTGACAAGCCATAATGGGTAAGGCCAGTCCAGGTTAGGAGAATACGTCACTGTCAGTAGGATGCTCCAAGATGAGTTTGTGTGAAGGTTTTGTCACGTCTCAGAGGAGGTCTGACTATATAATTCATTTTGTAGGATAAATTTCAAAGAAATTATGTGAAGATGAAAGCTGCTATTTTGGCCACCGGTGATTATAGCATGAAAGCTCTTTCTCTGTATCTTACCCCAGTTAATCTTCTCAAACCTTTGAAATGAATAAACAAGTGAATCCTTACAGTTTGTACATATTGCAAGAATGAAAAATCCTAACTCAAAAGACATATTCTGTATGACAGTAGGGTTTAATTTTGCTAGGAGTGATTTGTTCCCTCTGCTGCCACTGATAACCCTCAAATTCCTAGCTTCTGCCGAGAAGACCAATAGGAGTTCAGTGTAGATTGTATACTCTTGTCATGTGGATCAGAAGGAACATACACAAATCTGCTTGAAAATTTAGCACCCTCAATTTTTTTTTTAAAAGACATTATTTTGATTGCAGTGACATATGTTTTATTTCTTTGTTGGCTGCAGATGGCACGTTTCCTGGTAAGTGTGTTTTGCTGGGCCGACATATATTTTAGCAATCAATTTTGCTTTGCCTTGTATAGGCCTTTTTTTTTTCTTTTAGGACTTATTGTGTTGCCTGCCATTGCCTTTCTTTGAAAAGGGGTAAGACTTCTGTCTGATGGACATGTTGAAATATACTCCTGATGTTGTATCGTAGCTGGCACGAATGTCTCGGCGGGGGGAACGGGGGTGGGACTGTTCCTTAAAACTAGTTTCAGAATAAATATAATTGTTGTTCTTATTGTGTATATCACTAAGATTGGGGTTTGTAACAGCTCGGGAATTTTGTGGGCTATAATGTGAATGCATTTAATAAATTTAAATAAATAAATGGCTTTGGCTAATACCTCTTTTCTCCCTCAATTCCTTCCTTCTTATGAAACAACATGAAAATGAAAGGTGATGTTTCAAGTTAAAAGGAATTATTTTTCTTTGTAAGTGGAGGAAGCAGCAAGGACTCACTAAATTAGATACATCAAAGGCTTGAGAGTACAGGACTAATTTCCATTATGTCTCGCTGATTTAGACTTAGTTTCATCTCATTTTGAACCAAAGCAAGTGCCTTGAATATTGAAATCTACCTTGACTTTGCTTCTTGATTCCACTGTATGTGTAGTAGTAGTAATAGTAGCTGTAGAAGAAGCGCTTGTCATTGTAACACTAACTCTGATTATGTTTGTGTGGCTAGGCTACACAGAATATTCCACAGTACTTCCCTAAGCAGCTGCCAATACTAATAGCAATTCATTTGAATTAGAACTAGTTGTTTTCATATAAAATATGCTGCAGGATTTATCATTTTCCCCCTAAACAATGTAAAACCACATTTAGTAGCATCTCTCTCTCCCTCTCTTCTCCTGTCATAGGCAATATGATATATATACAGAATATTTAAATCCACCCACTCATTTGACCTCAAACACTGCAATTTTTATGGTAATGTGCCAGCAAGTAATAGTGGAGAGATTTTTCTTTTGAAAGATACCTCATTGCATTTTATATGACTATTTATTTTTAAAGCATGGATGGAAAAATGGTGACATGAGAAAAGCATATTTTTGATAGGATATACTGAACCAGATTAAAAATATCTGCATCTGGATTTATGCTGTAGAACTTTGAAAAGGAAGAAGGCTGTAAATTAAATTCCAGAGAGGAACCGCTACCAAAGTGTGCTGTGGCATTTTAAAGACTGATTTATTATGGTATAAGGTTTTGAGGGCTGAATGCAGTTCTCCAGATGTACAAAGTTTTATTGTTAGTTGTTAGAACTGCATTCATGTGACTTCTATGTGTTATATGTCATCAAGTCGATTCTGATTTATAGTAACCCTAGTGAGGTTCCTTTTCTTCCCGTAAAGCTAGCTGTGAGCTTTCTTTTTGAACATTCTTCCTGTTAGGATGAAGAATTATGGGATTTGTAGTCCCCCCCCAAAAAATCCCATTCTTGGAGGCTTGTGCACTTTTTTCTTCCCCTCACACATTACGTATAGATTAAAAATGCTTTTGGAGGATTGACAGACTCGTGCTTCATCCTTATCCAGCAGACTGCAGTTTGTCCCTGACATAGTCAGTCCGTTATGCTAAGATCATAGTTCATGGCATGATCTTGGTGTGGGCCAAACTATGCTTTGTGCAAACCAAAGTTTTCTGGCTTTGCATGGAATAGAAAACCATGGTTTCCCAAGAATGAAAAAGTAACTTTAGAACTTGTTGTATGCCATGGTAGGGGAACAAGAAAGCCTGTGAGCCTGAAGCATCCATCATGTACATGTACAGTGCTGTACTACGATTTGGCTTTAGATCTGAACCACACAGTGGCATATTCATATTTTCAGATCTGTGCTAAGGGCTTTACATTATTAATACTTTACTCTGAAACTTCATGCCCTTTATTCACAAAATAAGCACAAAGTAGCACGCCTAGTTAAAGAGGTTTCCATCTTCATAGCCATTACACTATGTTATGAATATGTTGATTGATTACAAATGTCTTATATCTAGCCAGGACTACTTTGCAATTAATTCTCATATTTCAATATGGACACTGGATAGTATAAAAATGTGGTGCAAAATGGTTGGTAGAAGGGGAAATACATTGTTCACATTTGCATATTTTTTTAAAAAATGAAACTCCATGATTTCTGTGTCATAAAATTCCTAAAGTTTGTTATCACTAAAAAGAAAATTATTGTATATGCTTTACCTTGAAACAGTATGTTTCCTCTAATAGAGAAAATTGTATTGAAACCTAAATGTTTAGGTCTATGCTTGCATTGTTTTTACATTTTTTGTCTTAAAATATGAAATTCTATTTACCTTAATAATTGTGTGGTTGTTCCCTCTGGTAAAATCGAATGAAAAAGACAAAAAAAAAACCTAATAAAATATTTTTCACTTGCCTTTTGGAAGCATAGAGAGAGCCCAGCTACCCCTGTAAAGTCCTCTCTCCCCGATTTCATGATAGGTTTACATTTAAGACCAGCTTAAGAGTTATGTGAGTTGAGTCTCTGGCTGTGGAGCCAGGGGTTGGGGGTTTGATTCTCCATTGTACCTCCTGGGAGAAGAGCCAGTCTGTGTTCCCTTGGCAAGCTGCACAGTTCTTGGGTGCCTCTCGAAGAATGGAATACATAGTAAACCCCACGTGAGTCTTCCCTTCCTAGAAACGTCTAGGGTCACTATATTGGAACTGATTTGACAATACACTACTGTTATCATCTAAGAGCGGGGAACTTCCATAAGGAACTCGTTGCTGTTATGAGGAGTATGTAAGCAGCTGAATGATAGTTGTTAACATCAGGTTTATTTGTTTGTTTCATTAATTATAACAGATTCACTGTCAATTTAGATTTTGTCTGTTCCGGAAGTGACTCGTTTTGATACCTGCAGTGTGAGGATGCCCCAGACATTTCCAGGCATACTTTGATAAAATCCATCGTCTTTTTAGGCTCTGCTACTAGCATCTCTCTCTCTTTTTCCCCTCGCTCAGTGGTTAGGGTTTCTTCACCTTGCTTAGTTGTTGCTCACTTTTAGGCAGGGGGTGAAACTGTTTTATTTCAGTGAATTGTTTGTAGATTTAACATCCTTTTGTTGTCATGGACCAATGCTGCCTATTTGCTCTTCTAGCCTTATTAAAGATTGCTGCTGTCATTTCTGTTTTTTAAAAAAATCACGGTAAGCTGTTTCAGAGGTTTGCTAAAAAGTGAATGACAGATAAGCTGACAATTAATGGAAGGGAATTCTAAGCAATATATTTATAAGGCCTGTAGTTCTAATTTCATGTTATTCCTCTGGTTGTGATCATGTTCTCAAAACGTCTTCCTTTAGGCTCTGTGTATGAACCCCTCAAGAGCATTAATCTCCCGAGAGATGGAGAGAGCCTGTGGAATAAGTTGGATCATTACTACCGAATAAGTGAGTCCTAAGAAAAGACAAATGTTCTGCCTATGTGGTACTATATGTGTGCCTGGGCACATATGTGTATGCATGTCTTACGTGTCTAGTGTTACTATAACTACTTAAAAATTCGGAAATACTGGTCAAAATCCTGTTGGGTAGGGTTCTGCCTATACAAGGAGAATCACATCATAGTCAGTGGCAGATTGCTATTGGTTAAAGACTTCCCTTTTCATTTTGGGGTGCATAACCTTGTCTCATTGTGTGTGAGCTGTGTTAGAAATTGCACAGGGGAGTTTTTAGTTAGCAATATTTGGTTGATGATATCATTCCAGTTGCAGCATTTTGACCAGTGTGGTGTGTTCTCCTAGATAGCCATTGTTATTTATGTTGAAAATCCAAGGACCATTAACAAAAACAAACTTGAATGATCACTTTCTGCCCTAAATTTATATCTGTGCACTTAGACAAATTCAGAGATTGTGTCTTGGATTTGCCTTCACCAATTTGAAATGTGGTAGGTCTGAAGAAGGAATAGTTTCAGTTATGGTGTCAACACTCTGAAGAATCCTCTCCAGGGAAACCTGTCCAACCTCTTCTTTGTTTTCATTTCACCCTCTTGTTGAGAACGAGTTGTTCTGAAAGCTTTAAGGGAAGACTTGATTAAATTGCATTTTTCTCTCTGCTGCTGGGGAAAGTGAACCTCATTTAATTCTGAAATACTATTTATCAGTGCTCCTCTCAAATCTGGTGGGGTTTTTTTGTCCCTTTATTGCCATATTTTTATGTTTTACTGCATGCTGCATTTAAGTTTTTATTTTGAAAAGAAAAATCAAGTGATTAAGTAAGATAAATGATAGTATGTTCTTGTCATGTAATATAACTGGGATTGTAAAAAGTCCAGGCCCTCATTCGGTGGCAATGCTGCTTTGTTTCCACATATTCGTTTTGAAGTCGCATACAGACCAGATTAGTTTTGGATGGAGTTGAATGCTGCTGATGCACAGTAGGCATAGCCATTTTATCATATTATCTTTTAAAACAGGCAACCAACCGTGAGCCATATGGCCCGCTAAAATCTGCTGTGTCTTCAGTCAGTAAGTGCCTGCTCATTTATTTGAATCCAGCCAGGTAATGGCTATGTGATTCATCACTAAAGCAGCAAGCTTAATTATTCAGGACTAAAAAGCTGCCGTGACAGCTCAGCCTAAGACAGTCAGCAGAAACATTTCCTTAACATTTGACAGCATGAGAAAGTTTCCTTGGGCAAAAGTCATTATCTGCATCCAACATGAAGATTTCTGTTAGACTGTGTTTGATGGCAAGGAACATTTTACCTCCTTGTCAGGAATTCTCCCTGCAGTCTCAAAGGAAGTGAGAATTTTTGCCCAGCCCATGGCCATTTTGTGAGATAATCTGTAGGCATCTCTAAGACCTTCTGAGTTCCCTGAAGGGAGGCTATATCAGTTAAACTTTCTTTCTTTCTTTCTTTCTTTCTTTCTTTCTTTCTTTCTTTCTTTCTTTCTTTCTTTCTTTCTTTCTTTCTTGTAGTGTAGAAATTGAAGGCTGTGAGAAATTAAGATACATTTTTGTTTGTTCCTCTTGACAGTCAAGTCAACGGTGTTGCTTTTCCAAAGCCCAACCACTGGACTCTTTCCCACACAAACATGTGGTGACAAACAGAGGGCAAAAGTACATGACAGTCTTTACTGTGCTGCATGCGCGTGGGCACTGGCACTTGCCTACAGGTAAATAGATTGTTTTCTTGTTTGTGTGACTGCCTTAAATGTGCTCCAGATGTTTAGCAAAAAGCCTATCAGCCTGTATTCGGCATTTATGAACAAAAATGGAAAACAGGTCAAAACAAGCTATAGTGAAACCTAATACAATTTCTTCCAGCTGTTCATCTCTGTAGAAGTGATTTTGAAAGTATATGTTTCAAGTTCCATTTTGTTTGTTTTGTTTATGTTGTATCCCTACAAGCCAGAGTTTTCCCTTTCTGCAACCAGGTTTCTGGTGATAATTATCCTAATGCCAAGTCTATGCCATCTCCAGCTTTTCCACAGTTTTATTGGTCTGCATGTCTGTGGATTTTCAATTGACATGTTGTCTGTCTCCTAAAAATATCCCTCATCAATGTGTTTGTTTGTAGCTCATTCCATGAATTTTCCAGCCACTGCTCACGGAATATAAATATCTCCTCTAGTGGACCCATCACCTTTATGAAAAGGTGGTTATGTACTATTTCAGCATGCCGGTGTGTATTTATTTATGCCATCTATATGTTGCCCCTAACATAAAATCCTGGGAGGTTTATAACAGGCAAATGTAAAAATGAAAAACAAACTTTTAAACAAAGCTTTAGGTTTTTCCTGGTGCTGCTGTGCTTTCTGATGCGGTGTGCAATTAATCGATATTAGATAGGTGTAAGATTGCTATTAATATCGAAACAGCAGTCACTTGTAGAGTGAACAACATAAAGTTTAATGTTGAATGATACCAGTCAGGATCAGAGGGAAGGAAACTAAGATACAGGGTTATCACAAAATGAAATGTCTGGTAGTAATTGAATCTTAAAATAATACAACCCATAAAAGAACCTTTTATGTCACTGGCGGAGGGTTTTTCTTTTCTTTTGTCATCTATCATAGAGAGTAAATGGTTTTAGGATAGCTTTTATTGCAGGCTAGGGTTTATAGCCCCAAAAGTTACTCCAAAGGGGTAGTGAATGTTAAACCTACAAAAATGAATTACGTGTGCAGTTTGGGTCCTTTCTTTGTCCAGTAGAAATCTTGCCTGGGCAAGCCCAAGGACACTTAACTAGAATGGCCACCATGCCAGGCCTTCCTTTTGTGTTGCTTCCTGGAAGATGTCACATGCAAGTTAAAATAGGTAACATCAGTATCAGTGTCAACTGGTAAACTGACTAATCTCGACCATTTTGGATCAGAAAATTTTTCCAGTACCTTAGCTAAAGTGTTACTTGATGTAGGACCTCCATTGGAAATGCATGTTTATTAAGGAAAACTTTGTATGTCTCTGAACAGCTTATGAGTGTTGATAGAGCAGAACTGTAGAGAGGGGGATTCAGATCCCCTCTAAACGAGTCATGCTGTCTCATCCTCCCATGAGGATCCTTCACTTGCTTACTTTCTAACATTCTAAAACACGTTGATGGACTGCACAGAATCTTAGCTGCAGCTGGTGAGCCACAGTGCTGTAGAAGTGAAGACACTGTTGTCTGTGTTTGCTGAAAGCTAAACAAATATTAGTTTTAGTTTTAGTTTTTATTCAGCCTATCCAGCCAAAAGGTCAATTCACAAATTTGCATTTCTTTGGATTATGATGTCTATTTGTGGTTTTATCTTACTCCTGTGTTTCCAAAACAATAAACACAGATTAAGCCTTACACATCCTCCCTAGGAATAATCAGCTGGGAAGCATCAATCTCATAACAGAGTACAGCTTGTGGGGGTTTGCTTTATGTTTTGCTTGAGCATATAAGAATGATTTTGCTGATTTTTCCAGGTTTGCCTAGTATGCTCCTGGCATCCATTCATTATTACTAATAACTTTTATAAAATGCATTTTGATTTTTTTACTGCTCCAGCCTAAACTAGCCCCCCTAAAAATCTATGAAGCTGAATTTACTTGTGGCTAACAGATTCTATTATTTGAGTGGTTCTGTTCTAGGTGGGACCAACATAGGATTTTGACCAGATAAATTATGTACTTACGACATGTCATTTTACAAAACTTTGAAACAGTCAACAGAATGTCCTTGTCAGTCATCAGCAACTGAATGCAAATTTTATAATTAAAGGCAGTTTAAAAAAAATTATAATAGTTGTTACAGCTGATAGAGCTTCCTTGTTTTTCACATATTGGTGCATTCGTCCTCACAATATTTCTTTCAAAAACCACCAACTCTTAAATGTTCATTTTTCCTAAATCCGAGATTTCTATTTGTAGTTATCTGTGTTCACTTTTGTTCGTGAGATCACATTCAAATGTGGTATGCCTTCTGCGTGTAGATTGAAGTGTTTTACTGCAACTGTGGACCTAGCCAGTGTATTTCAGAACAAGATGTATTCAGTCTTTGTAGTCAAGTTATGTCCAGCCTTTCCTGTTCTTTTGCTTAATTACTGTAATGTGAAAGTGTGAATAAAATAACTTTTGTTGATTATAGAGAGGGTGGAAGTTGGTTATCTAATTGTCTCTTTGGATATTATCAATGAGCTATTGGAACTAGAATTCAAAGTGGCAAATGAAAATAAATAAATGAAACCCAAGCTGGAGAAAAGAGAAAGATTACCATATCAAAATAAATTTGGATATAAATGTGAAATAATTAATAATAATAATAATAATAATAATAATTTATTGTCATTGTAAGTATATACACATACAACGAAATTCACAATGTTTGTGAATAATGTTTGATACTTTAGTATATTGCATAATTAAATATGATGAAGCCATCTAAATGATAAAAGATGAGCAATTGTAGCTATAGAAGGATTCATTAAAGGATAGCGTTACCATAGTAACTCCTGAGAATACGTTGAAATCTGAAGTAGTTTTACAGTGCATCAGTACTTAATACTTTCTTTTCACCTATTACATTGGAAGTATTTTTAATTGAATAGAGTACCCTAGATATATAAAATATGTAACTAAATGTATAAATGATGACATAGGAATCAAAGTAATCATATACAGGCACTGGAATTTTGTTGTTCAACGTTGCGCCCACAATGATGCTGATATGATCAATGGCATACTGAAAGTGTGGCCTATAAATCTTTGGCCATGAATGGAATAGAGAATATAGAAACAAGAGGGTGAGCTTCATTCCATTTGGTCAGGGGAAGAGCTAAGCGGATTTCTAACTACTTCTTTCACCAGGTCTGCACACATTGGGAGAATCTTGCAAGCTGCAAGAACCTCATTTGGTACCTTTTAGACCTTGAAAAATCAGCATTATGTGGTTTTGGAACCTCCAGTTTCATCTCGTGGTTGATTAACTGTCTGGTGCCATTCAAAATATAATTTTTATAGACATAATTTCCTCTTCCAGTTCCCAGTACCTTCTCATTTAAATGGGTTTGCCCTTCATGCTCTATGAAGGATGCCTTTGTATTCCAGATGTATTATCTTCCCATTTCTGGCATCAAAGTGTGATTTGCATCCAGAGCTTGATAGTGTGATTTTCTTAAACTTCTCACTCCGTTGTTGCCCCCATTAAAATTTGAGGTCATGGTGTAGTACAGATTTGATTTCAAATACCAGATTTTCAGAGGCCCAATATGTTCTGCTCGCTGCTGTATCAAAGTTCTGAGCCTTTGCAAGGAGGCTGGCACTCTCTGGAATCCATGGTTCAGGTTTCAAATGCTGTTCCCATTTCCTTGCCAGAAGGCAATTGAATCAAGGAACAAACCCTCCCTTCCCCCAGTCTTCCTGCCATGGGAGCAAAGTCTCAGGTCACCTTTAGGGAGTACTGGGTATAGCTCCTCCCTATAACGCTATCTCCACTCTATGGTGGCAGTTGTGGGGTATGTCTGTGAAGGAATCTAGCCCTCCAAAAATAGTGGGACAGCCTTCACAACCATGGCCAATGATATGAGATGATGGAAATAGTAGTTCAGAAACATCTGGAGAGCCATACCACTGTAAGCATAAGGTCTTCTCCAATAGCCTAGGTCTCTTTGTATTTTCTTATCTTTACAGAAATGATGTTGAAATAATTTCCCTACTGTGGATGTAATTTAAGAGGTCTTGGATTTTAAAACAACAAAAAGTTGTCTATGAGAAGATGGTGGGAGAGTTTATTTTGTTTTGTTAAATTATCTGTTGAATAGCAGTGTGCACATTAGTTGACTTTTGGGAAGAACCTGCTTCAGATTCTAGCACAGCATGGGTCGTCTACAGCAACCAAGCAGTCAGCCATCCAAAACCAAGAAGAGTGGGATAAATGCTATAGTATTCTTTTTCAGCTCATTGTAAAACACACTTATCAACTCAGACTATTGCTTTCTGCTGGTCATCAAACGCTGTATTTTTTTCCCTAATGCAGAACACATTGGAAGGTAGTGTTAGTTTGACTGTGCTGTTTATGAGGCAAGAAAAATGACATGGGAATGCTGAATAATTTATGCCTTCTCCCTTGCAGTCAGCATCACCCAGCAAGGAGATAATTTTTTTTCTTTTTCCTTCTCGAGTGCAGCTCTGTACAATTTTCATTTGAAGAGCTAATTATAATTTCATTTCCATGCACAAAATTCCCTGTCAAGTGCAAGATGATCTCTTCCACAAACAGCTTTCACCAGCAGAGGCTAGTTTCCTTCCTGGTTTAAACTAAAAGCTTTGTTGTTTCTCAAAAGATGGCTCATTCTATCAATGCTTTCCACTGGAGATATTCATTTGCAACTCTTTGATTTTTCGCACTACTTTTTTCCTGGCTGAACCTGTTCACCTTTAAAAGCTTGTCCCTTCCCTTTTTTTAAATTGACAGCTATTTGTCTGAAGTACCCTTGGTAACAGCAAATCAAAACTCAAAGCATCTTAACCAGTGGAGTCGCCACTTGAGGGGTTCCATTTAATTACAAGTTGCAAACGTCGACTTTCTGAATGCATATGCTTAATTTAATACCTTTCCTTTTAAAAAAAATGTAGAACACTTAAGTTATAAATGCGACTGCTGAGCACAAAAAAATAGCTAATAAAAGGTAGCCAGGATGACCCTTGCATTCTTCCACGTCTGCCTCATAGAGGACTCCTTGACAGTTGCCTTTTGTGACAGCATTAATTCCCTCTCCCTATTGAGTAGATACTGAAATTGATAGTGAAGATCTAAAGGTTTGTATGGGTGTTACTTTTTCCCTGGTATGTTATCAGAAGCAACTGGATCTGCCTCGGAGCGTTCCCTTCTCCTGCTTCGGTGCTTTAGCTTTGAACCAGAGGTATTAGAAGTCGTGATGCACGTATATAGACATTTCCATTATTGGCCTTAAATTTGTTATACTTGGTGATGATTGAAAATGTACATAATATTAGGAAAATAAAGTTAATGAAGATCTCTGATACTGGAAAGCTATTGGTGGGAGGCTTCCACTGCAATTTTTTGTACATTTTATCGGGTGAGTGTTAACCCTCCTGAAGAAGCAGTGCCTTTTCTGTTACAGCCCCCATGCTTTGGAATGTGTGTCTAGACTCTTGTACTTTGTTATTATTTTGCCTCTAGAAAGGTGTTTTTGTTTTTATTACCTCTTTCAGTCATGCTTGGTCAAATTTCCTCTTTTTCGTAATTTGAATCCGTTGTTTCATGTCCTACATGTCAAATAAAATAGCATACTTGCTGATCATTTTATAATTCATTATTTTTGTGCTGGCTTTCTTTAAAGGCAACTTTTCTTTGACTTATCTTCTACATCCTAGAGGCTAGCCAGCTATTTTTTCAGCCATTCCTTTTATTGGAGGAAGATTGATAGGGTCTGATTGTCTCACAGTTAACTGATGGCACAATATAAAACATTCTCAGTACTTAACTATCAGAAGAGGGATGCTGGTCCCTTTAACTTTGTTCTGAAGGCATTTCCAATTTGTTCCATGGTTATCTTTCTCACTCAGGCGTATTGATGATGACAAGGGAAGAACCCATGAGCTGGAGCATTCTGCCATAAAATGTATGCGAGGAATTCTCTACTGCTACATGCGCCAGGCTGATAAGGTAAAACACCGCTGTGTGGACACAGGCACGCTCTTCATTCTGAGGGATTAGGTTAATTGTAAGCGTTACAAATGTTCCAAATGGGAATCAAATTTAAAGGGCAATGGATGTAATAATGGCAAAGGGTGCCTCCAAATAAAGGTTTGTTTTTCAGGCACTGGGCCTAACATATTTAAAATCTGCAGGCAGAGAAGCTTTTGACACTGTAAATACACTCTTTGAACATATTTCCAAAATTCCATCTTTTAATTGCTCTTGGAATGTAGGCTGATAATGGGCAGGCATCCCTTGTTTAAGTAATGTTTCAGATGCATTGCAAATGGGTAGTCTCATGAGACACGCTATGGGAAATATGTCGAACTGTTGAATCGTGGCATTGGGAAGAGCTTTCTTGAGTGTTTGTTTGAACATGGAGGGAGATAACTTGGGTAGGTGGGTGGAAATGCAATTCATGTGGATGATGCACAAATGGCAGTAGCAAACATCTGTGAAATTACTCATTTTCTGTCCTGGAAGATAGATTTCCCCCCCAGATCTCAATGAGGCAGGTAATATTGCATGTGACTATTTCATCTGTGTTGCATACGTCACCCAGGTAGACTTAGCACTCCAGTGACATTTTTGTACAAGACTGCCTCCCTTCGAATGCCAGAACCAGTTCTCAGGCATATAATCAAGTGCAGTACATTAGGATCCCCCAGACTGCAAGAAATGTTAACACACGTTCTGATCTTTGTAACTTTCAGAAAAAGGAACCCACACAATCTCCATTTGCCGGCATGTGTAAAGTTAGGACTTAACTTTTCTGACATCTCTATGCCAGCTGTCATGGGATCTGTGAATAGATGAGTGTCTTACTGAACAGCTGAGCATATTTCACCAATTTTTGGTTGCTGCAGAGAGAAACGTTTAAGGATATCTATTCACAGGAACCTTTCCTAACACAAATCGTGCCATTTAAATGCTTAGTAGAAGCTCTGAATGATCCAAGCATGCTAACCACCTCCCTAATTATGCGGGGGAAGGAAGATATTAAGGAATAACAAATCACACTAAGTGATCTTTCTTTCCATAGAGGCATTGCTAGCAGGAGTGTATGGATTTATTCTCACTCAATCTTTTTTAAAAACCAGAGAGTTTAAGAATGCATGACCATGCTATTTAAAGGATGGCGTGTCTTTTCCCTCTTCTAGCTGCTCTGAAAAATTCAACGTGACAAGGTCTCCTTTAAGTAAGGTGTTTGTCACCTTTCTGCACAGGTTGATTTGACATGGTTTTCTGCAACCATCTTTGATAGAGATAATTTTGGAAAGATTATGTATGAGTTGACATCCCCGGAGAAGCCTGTCTTAGGCTTCAGAAATGGAATTGTTTCCTTTGCATTACTTGACATATGAATTCCCTGTTACAAAGTTGGTGTTGTACTGGAGGATCGTTCTCAGAAGCTTAGAAAAACAAAAGGATATTTATGAATACTAACTTTAACATATTTTCCTAAGCAAACCCGTTTTCTGCATGGACTCGTATCTCAGCAGAAATATTCCTTTTTCAAAAAGCTATTTTATGACACCTTGAAAGCCTCCCCCTCCTTAGCAACAATCCATACCTGTATATCAACAGCTGCTTCTGAAAAATTTCAAAAGTGGTTTGACATTAGAAGTGGGGTGAGGGTAACTTGCTTCCAAGATGTCAAACCACAGACAGACTTCATTTCAGCTGGCGAAATGGATGTATCCCTGGATTTATTGAAAGCTGGATGTCTACAAAATATGCCAGTATTTTCAGTCTCCCACAAGGTATTAATTATGAAAATGCCATATTTTCCCATCGTTTTCATAATGTTTCATCCTAGGAAGATTTTTGGAACAAGAAGCATTTGCCCTGTGTTATTTGGGGTGGTTTCTGTCTTTCTCTCATGCAAACTGTGGTTTCTGTAGGCATAGTTTTTGAAATATGTAAGTCTGCAGCTAGCATGAGAATGCCTTGCCAGGAAAAGAATGCATTAAAATGATAACAAATAGGAAAGTGAATGTATTCATTAGTTGATGGCAGAGCTATTTAACAAGCCTATAATTTGTCTACTCAGGCTTGACATTGCACATCGTTATCAAGAAATATCTTTTCAAATGTTATGCTACAGTAGAAGTAATTTCATTCCAGAGCACAAAGAAGTTACTAGTTGTTCTAATGGCAGCAGTCATTTATAATGTGAAAGCGTAAGGACCTAACTCATCACTCTGTTGTTGATGGGTTTTGAAGAAGTAGTGTAATACACCTGAATGCACCATGGCTTATATTTTCATTTTACTGAGGTGTCCAAAGTCAATATTTTAGAGACCTCATATTAAAGATGTCTCTAATAGGCGGCACTTAATCATAACTGGAACAGCACAGAGTTCACTATCTTGTGTTTTCTCTAAATTTATCTTTCAAGGTTTAATTTAGCATAATCTTAAGTTTCTTCAGGCATAGAATGCTCTTTTATATTGCACAGTGGCAGCCTGAAGAGAAACTGAAGCAAATAAGAATAACGAAAAAATAAAAACAAAGGTATTAACCTATACATTTGCTGTTAAGCTGTCTTTCCTTTTCTACGGGGAGCTCAAGGTGGCCAACTTCAGCAATTATCCCAATTTTTTTTTAATCTTCCAGTACTGTTGTTGGGAGGCATGAAGAAACATTTCTGTTAACCTTGCATCAGAGCTAGGGAAAGTTTCTTTCGGGGATAAGAACTCCCAGAATCCCCCTGTTGTATTCATAATCTGAACTTCGTTATTTTATTGATTGATTGATTGATTGATTGATTGATTGATTGATTGATTGATTGATTGATTGATTGATTGATTGATTGATTGATTGATTGATTGATTGATTGCCCCGCCCATTTAGACTACATCTACTTTGGGCGGCTTACAATAAAATAGCATAAAACCATAGTTAAAAGGAACAATTTAAACAGCAATATTGTTAACATTCAAGATGGAAAGATAGAAATCAGTATAGACAGTGGAAAGAAAAAAAAACAAAAATCAGGAAATGACATGGGGGAAGGCTTGCCTAAAGAGCCAGGTCTTCAGTTGGCTCTTAAAAACACCCAGCGAGGGAGTCTGTTCCAAAGTCGAGGGGCCACTGCCGAGAAGGCCTGGTTTCTTGTTCTTTCTTTCTGGGCCTCCCGTGGTGTTAGGCCCCTCAGCCGTCTTTCCTGGCTATATCGAGTGATTCGAGTAGACCTAGGTAGGAAAAGGCGTTCCTCCAGCTCTGTCCTGTGTCACCATACCTTTCTCTGGTCCCACATAATTACCACAGTTATTAATTATGAACAGTTCAGTATGAGTCCCATATTAAGGCTGCAGGCTTGTTAGACTGTGGAGCACATATGTTTGTTTGGTCTAGAATAGTGGTTCCCAACCTTGGGTCCCCAGATGTTCTGGACTACAATTCCCAGAAATCCTGGCCAGCACAGTTAGTCATGAAGGCTTCTGGGAGCTTTAGTCCAAGATCATCTGGGGACCCAAGGTTGGGAGCCACTGCTCTATAGTCTTAAACAGCAAAATCCATGTGTTCTGTAAGGTAGCTTCCCTGACTGCTGTTCTCCCAATATTGTGGACTTCAACTTAAATGAGCGACGGCAGCTAAAGGTTAGATATTCTTGCAGCCCCCCAAACATCTGAAGAACAGCACATTGGAGAAGGGTGATCTAAGCATTGCTAGCATGACTGAAGCTGAATAAGCGCAATATCAGTGAGAAAGGGATTATGATATTATTCGAGATGCGTGGGATGAGTCACATTGTGAGGGCTGTTCTTCCTTGTGATCTAAGGTGCCCATAGCTGTCTAACGTCGATAAGGCTCTTTGGATGATGGCATTTTAAAAGTTGCTGCTGCTGCTGCTCCTGAATTTTAGGAGACGTATATGGATTGCTTTATTTGTGTTCTGTGTCGTCTTGGGTATTTGTTTGAAATGTGTGCTGTATTGGAGTCATTGATCTCCCTTGATCTGCCTTTTCCTGTTTTATGGCTTCTACACAAAATCTGATGCTTTTACTAATAGTTAAAAGTTTAGAAAGTTGGCCAGATAAGTTGGAATGGCATATGGCTAAGCAGCAATAAAGACGGATGAGGAGATGGAATGAAAAGAGATGGGACAAGGTTAGAATGCTGCCTGAATCATGATGATAAATCATTGGTGTAAGCTGCCAAATTACTTGGTTTCACTTCCTGCGCTAGAAATCGATGAGGTGAACCATTCTGCTAATTAATGACTGTACATTCTCTTTCCCCTTTCTGTTTGGACAGAGGAAAAAATAGGAAACAATGGAGGTTATAAGCCTTGGTTGGAGAGAGGAGGAGCAGGTTTTATGTGTTCAGACTCCTCCCCTTGTCAATAGGCATTTGAGATTGTGCTTTATTACAGATTTTTTTTATTAAGCTGCATGTGGAGCTGTCAAATAAGCAAATACATAATAATTGAAATGCTGGCCAAAGCTATGAAACAACATTTTCCAGTTACCATGTGGAAAACTCCATAAAAGCCGTATTTTCCTATCCATCAGTACAGAAGGCCATTTTAGATTGTTAAAAACCTGTCTGGAGGAAGTATTAAGTTAGCAGGTGGACCTGTTGCCTTTTTTTGTGTTATTACTTTGTAAGTTGTAGGCTAGAACGAAAATGGATCCTGCCTGTTTAGTGCTATATATATTCAGAACACGGTCTGTATTGCTGTAGCTGCCTAAGTATATATAACACTGTTCCTCTCTCTCTCTCTCTCTCTGTGTGTGTGTGTGTGTGTGTGTGTGTGTGTGTGTGTGTGTGTGTGTGTGTGTGTGTGTGTGTGTGTGTGTGTGTGTGTGTGTGTGTGTGTGTGTGTGTGTGTTGCGTGCCGTCGATTTAGAACCAGGTCACAGTGACTCTAACAGAGCTTTTAAGATAAGAGATATTTTCAGGGTTGGTTTTATCACTTCTGCAACCCCTCAAGTGAATTTCCATGGGTGCATCAGGGTTCAAACCCAGCTTCCTGAGTCCCTGTCCTTCACCCTTTCTGCTACACCACACTGGGTATCATCCCGAATTACTGGGTATCAGTGGCTTGTGATGATTCACTGGTAGAAGCTTGACTATCTTTGTTTAGGATTATAATTTATCTCTATTTTTGCATTTCATGCCCAAAGGTTCAACAGTATAAGCAAGATCCTAAGCCATCCAAATGCCTGCATTCTGTGTTTGGTGCCCACACTGGTGATGAGGTCTTTTCTCACAAGGAATACGGACACCTTCAGGTATGAACATGAACTCCATTTCTTCCGCATGCTTCCAAGACTGGTGGCTTTGGCAGATGCTGTTTTCTCCTGCTGTTTCGTTAAAGACTGGAGTTCTTTAAAGATGTGCCAAACTGTGGAGCCGGGCAAATTGATTTTCCTGCCTTAACATACCAATAACAGCAAGCTCTTTTGTAGTCTGGGTCTTTGCTGTAAATCTTACGGCAAACAATAGCACTGAAATGGCCACAATAATGGTTGCAAGGCAAACAGTTGCCAGCAGCTCCACACAGCAACAAAAGACAAAGAACAGAAAACACAAATGTTATGGCACCTTACAGATTAACTGTCATATTTCAACGCGAGCTTCTGTGGATACATCTACTTCCTCTGACGTGTAAGTAGATTTCCCCCCCTAAAAAGATGTCAGGGAAGCCATTGCAAATGCTACTTGTTGAGGGCATTTCCCGCATCCCCCGACTGTATTTTATGTCATGAAGGTGCTGTTCAGACATATGACAGTTAATTACAAGAGCAAGCTCACCAGTGTTTGGTGTGGTGAAGCTTATAGACCCTTTCCGGTACAGGGTATACATTAAAGCTCCTTCTGTTACTGTTATTTTCACACCTTCTTGACAGCTGCCTTTTAGCCACTTCTGTTTATTGACATGGCTTCTTCACAAAACATAACATGAAATCTATAGGACGATTTGGTGTTTCTTTTTTCTCCTTTTAGGGGTATTTCTTTACCTGTTGCTTCACTTCTGTCTTTTCCCCCCCCCTTCCTTTAGATAAATGCCGTGTCGCTCTTCCTCCTGTACCTGGTGGAAATGATATCATCTGGTCTTCAGATTATCTATAATACAGATGAGGTATGAAACAGCCGGTTCTGAACCCCAAAGAAAAACATTGAATTGTTCTTACAAGCCCCTTAAAAAAGGTGGAATTAGAGCCACCTGTTTTGTGAGTGCCATTTCAGACGCTAGAATCCTGCTGGGGACGCAGGGTGCGCAAGAGCAGTGTGGAGGACGTCTTTCCCCTGAACAGGACGGCCCGGGCCACGGGAGGGAGGGAACCACTGGCCATTGCCCTTGGGCCTACATTTTCCACCACAGGGTTTCACCAGAAGATTTGAGCAGCAGAGATACATGGGATCCTGCCCAACACTCAGACTTTTGAATTGTAGTTCGAAAGGTAAAGGTAAAGGTTCCCCTTGACAATTTGTCCATTCGTGTCTGACTCTAGGGCACGGTGCTCATCTCTGTTTCCAAGCCGTTTGTCTGAGCTACCGTTTGTCTGAAGAAATCTTCTGTGGTCACATGGCCAATGTGACCAGACACGGAATGCTGTGACCTTCCCACCATGGTGGTACCTCTTTATGGACTTGCATTTTGCATGCTTTTGAACCACTAGGTTGGCGGGAGCTGGGACAAGCGACGGGAGTTCACTCTGTCGTGTGGATTCGATCTTACGACTGCTGGTCTTCTGACCTAGCAGCACAGAGGCTTCTGCAGTTTAACCCTTCTGGGCATGGAAACCATGGTCCAAATCGATATTCCGTCATGAAGCTCTGCGGGCCGCCATTGGCAGATAGCTCCTGATCAGAGTTGCCGCGAAGATAAAATAATCTAACTCAGTAGGAGCTGTTTTCAGAGTTATTTGGAAAGAGGAATTGGAAATAAATATGACATAGTCCTGTCTTTTCCCAAAATCTATGGTGTTGTCATGGAAGGCGGCTAGTCAACCTGTCATTTAAATGTGCCTGTTTTCTTTCTTGCTGTTTTCATCTTGGAGCGCCTTGTGAATTCCACATGAATTGATTTGGATAATAAATAAAAATAACTTCCTTTATATTGCCTTTCAAAATACCATAAGAGCTTTCATCTCAACAGGAATATTGGTTGCATTAGTGGAATTAGATGTTATGTATTATAGGTTTGCATTATTTTATGGCATTTACTTTGTTCACTTTTTAAAAAAAATTGACTACCAGGGATGCTGACCGCTATAATGAATGGCGCTCTTAATCTTGCCTTAGATATACTACGAGTGTGAAATGCACACAAACATATCTGCACAACTTCCTATTAAGGGATAACCATAAATCAAACAATTCCTGATCTCATTTCATTTCTTTTCTTAAGCCTTTACTTCCTAATTTTGAATCTTCGTCTGAAATGCAAAGTCATCATAATAACACATTGCAAGTCAGTAATGTGTAACAAGTCTGTAACCCAAACTGGACATGAAGTTGGAATTCTTTAATTACAGTCTTCCATTGGTAAAAATAAAATAAAATAAAAACAACAACAACAGGGAATGAAGGCGAAATGTAGTCCCAACCACTTTCCTCCAAGTTAATTTCCTGATTAAAATGACCACTTGTTTGATTGGCTTAATAGGTAAATTGCAGGTTTACAGATAACCTTTAAATTTTGTTGTTGAAAAAGCAGCAGCTTCTTAGGGTTTTTTAATTATTATTGTTATTATTATTAAGTCATAATAAGTCTATGGGTCTAGCCAATCTCCTTTAGTTGTTTAACTCAGCGTGCTTTCCATCCTTGATGGCTGCTATCCATTTAAAGAATACACATGCAACAGACAATCTCTAACTGCAGTCATAATTGTAGATCGCCTTTACCATATCTAACCTGGTCATTATGCTGAAGCATGTGGCAAAGATCATACTTAAGGTGATGATAATATTACCAGTGCTATTAAAATAGCTTGGTCTGGTTGTTCAGAGTGTTTCACATACACTATCTCTGCCAGTGGCCAGTAATGAGTTTGCTAGGACTTAAACCACCACCAGCCACAGTGGTGTTTGAAAGGGAGCAAATGTTTATGTCTTGACCTTTGGGCAGTGGTGGAGATGCAGAGAGGTCCTCCACCCAGGGCTGGTCAAAACATTTTTCCAGAGTACAGTGGTGCCTCGCTTGACAAGGATAACTCGTTCCGTTGAAATCGCTGTTAAGTGAAATCCTCATCAAGTGAAACGAAAAAGCCCATTGAAATGCATTGAAACTGGTTCAATGCGTTCCAATGGGCTAAATACCTCAGCTTTCAGCAAAGATCCTCCATAGTGGCAGCCATTTTGGTGCCTGTAAAGCGAGGAATCCATCCTAAAACACAGCGGGGAGCCATTTTGCACAGCAGGCAGCCATTTTAGAGCCGCCGATCAGCTGTTTAAAAATAGTTGTCTAGCGAAAAATCGGTTCCCGAAGCAGGGAACCGATCATCGTCAAGCAAAATTTCCCTATCTAAACATTTTGCGATCTCAAAAGCGATCGCAAAAACTTCATCGTCAAGCGGTTTCGTTGTTGAGGTAATCGTTAAGCGAGGCACCACTGTATATGTATATTCATCCTTGCCAGTATTGGCTGTCCGTAACAGGGTGGTTATTAACTCGACTGTTGTCCACCTTCCACCAACACTGAAAAATATGGACAGAAATACTGTCTTCTCTGTTGCCAAACAGCCTCACCAGACACTGCTGATTATCTCAGTAATCCTCACATCCTTGCAACAACTTTGGAAAGGAGGTAAATACTGTTAATTACCTTTAAAGATAAGGACTTGAGTGGCAGGGATTCCTCTGATGCTGCCTGCTGAGTTTATGGCTAGGATAAGATTTGAATCAGGAACTGGCTGGTACATAGTTTTCACTCCAGTACCTCCCACTGTACAAGATCACTTGCTTGTTGGAAAATCAGTCCAGCAGTTAGAGAAGTAATAAAGACAGTTGCCCAGTTGGATGTTATGTCACTTTGAATTTCCTGCTCACTCACAACTGGTTTTGGCTTTGCTTGAATTGGCTTGGTTTCAATACCGATGCCACTGTTTTGATGTTTGAAGACTTCTTTGGGAGCGCCCCCTCCCTTTCCCCTACTATTTGCTTTATTCACATTTCGATAATTCACTTCGGCAGGATGCTGCGCCGATTGAGTGCAGCAGAGCAGTTCCTTATTACTTCTTTTTCCCTCGGAGGTAAATGAGCTGCCTCCAGTAGTAGATGAAAATGCTGAGCAAGATTAAATGGTTGAGGAAAGTTAATGGAGTTTGTTTCTCTGTGTGGAACACCAACGTTTGTTAACTCCTTGCAAACAGAGCTGGCTATTGCCGGTGCCTTATTTTAAGGCTAACATTTTGATCATATGCAGGAGCCCATACGTGGTGGTATTTATACAGCAGGTCTCTGGCCTAATATTTCAAGTTTCCTTCTGTAAACATTAGATGTGCTTGTTCTAATTGAGCAATTAAGACAGGAAGAAAAGGCTGTCAACTGAAAGGAAACTATTCACATGGTCTTTTAGAAAAACTCTGTAGGGGCCTGGACTGACCAGAGACTACTTCTAAGTATGAAATAGTTGTTAAAAAAAGAAACAACCACTAAGTAAGATGAGAACATGGATTTGTCCCACTGTATAGCTAACGGCAGAAGAAAGAGAAGGGAGGGAGGGACCCAAAACAGAGATTGCATAGTGCTGCATTTTATTCCTTCAATTGGAATTGCACCAGAAGAGGAATGGAAAAGACTGACATTCCAAGTTGTAATGCTTTTAAGAAAGAGGTGAAAAAGATTTGTCCTAGTTGTTGAGTCATATAAGGTACAGGGGAATAACACCTGAGTACTTGATGTGCAAAACTGCCATAATTAAAATAAGTCTATTCCTCTTTTGTTCTGTATATGTCTTGACTTATGGCCCATAGCAGCAGTAGAGTGAATTGGACAGAAAGGTATCAACCATTTATTTATATATTTCTTATAAATGGTTTTATCCCGTCTTTCTCCTTTAAAAGGACGCAAGGTAGCTTACGTCATTGAAAGACAGTATTTAAAGCTAAGAACAGTAAGTATACAAAGACCGAAAAAGATTTTAAAAAATGCCACCCTTAAACACAGTAAACAAAAACACTAAAAGCACATTCAAAGCAGTAATACGTGCACAACAGTCCATTTAAAAAACCCATTCAGGCAGCCAGTGACTGAGGGAAGGATCACCCAAAGGGAAAAGTCTTCGCCTCCTTGCGGAAGGACAGCAAAGATGGGGCCAGCCTGGCTCCTGTTGGGAGGGCCTTCGAGAGTCTGGGAGCAGCCACAGAGAAGGCCCTCTCCCAAATGTTACACTTTCTTTTAAATACAAGGGGATAAAAATACCACCACAGTCAAGCTTTACTTCACTTTTCTACCTGTTTCCCACTGTCCCCTTCTCCTAGGTGGCCTTCATACAGAATCTTGTGTTTTGTGTTGAAAGAGCTTACCGTGTACCAGACTTTGGCGTGTGGGAAAGAGGAAGCAAATACAACAATGGTAGCACTGAACTGCATTCAAGGTAGGGATGGTTGCTTTGCCTTTTTTCCTCGTTTGTGTTCGCTCATCCATAACTGTAAGTTAAAGGTAAAATTTCCCCTTGACAATTTTTGTCCAGTTGTGTTCGACTCTAGGGGGCAGCGTTTTGTCCGAAGACAATCTTCCGTGGTCACATGGCCAGTGCGACTTAGACACGGAACGCTGTTACCTTCCCACCGAGGTGGTCCCTATTTATCTACTTGCATTTGCATGCTTTCGAACCGCTAGGTTGGCGGGAGCTGGGACAAGCGACAGGCGCTCACTCCGTCGCGTGGATTCGATCCTACGACTGCTTGGTCTTCTGACCCTGCAGCACAGAGGCTTCTGCGGTTTAGCCCGCAGCGCCACCACGTTCCCTTATCCATAACTGTAGTCTGCTCCATTTTTCGCATAAAAAGGTCTGCATGAAAACTCACATTTAATGATGTCTTTCTAAATTTGTTTTCTCTCAGATACATCTTGTCCTTATATATTCTCTCAAAGTCTGCTTCTTAAAATATATTTTGGTATGTTTTTGAGCCAAGAATTGCATTGGAGTGTTTGGGAAATATAAAACCTGATGGGTAACTAACACTGTGATGCAGACATTAATCCATGAAGGTGCTCTCCTGGTCAAATCATAGTTGAAATCTTTAAAGGCTGATGCTTCACACATCTGCGTTGCAGCTATGTGCAATGAAGTCATTTGCCTCTCAAGGCATTATGAACTACTCCCCAGAAAAGCCAAACAATGACAGCCTTGCTTGGGTATTGCAAAGTAAAGGCTTCCTTTACCAAGTCAATCCATCTTATATTTGATCTTCCTACTGCCTCCAATTTTTCCTAGCATTTGGCGGCTTTGGGGGGTCTGTGTATATTTCAATTGCTGAGAGCAACATCATTAAGCGACTCAACTCTGTTAATAAGTTGAGATTCCTACACAACACTAACAAGAGTTAGTTTGAGTATAAAACAATCAATGATGAGCCAGTTGTGAATGCTTTGCACCTCAGAAGCCCTGTTGGGAGATAGATAGTTAAGCATTCTTAATTGAGAGTAATTTGGAAAAAAAATGGTTTCCTGTTCAAAGGGAGCATCTGACAGCATAAATAGCATTGCATAGATTGCCCAGTGCATATGAACAATTTCCACTTATGTAGTTAGTTTATTTCTCTACTTAGTCTCATCGGAGTGCAGAATTTATTTTACTTTGGTATGGAATGGGGGTGTATATGTGTGTATAGTTTATATCCTGCCTTGTTAATATCTCCTTCCTAGACTGAAAATGTCTCCTTTTCCTGCTCCATCATGCTCAGCTATCAAGTTGCTGACCCTGTAGGTTTAAATATAACTCTGAATATCAGGCTGTACGTCTTAATTCCAGAAGCGTTTGAACAAGTACATCTAATGGTTCATGTAGCTGAATCATTGCAGACTTCAAGGCAATGTAAGCCTTCCATGGTTGGTCTGCTCCGATGTTAGAAATACCAGTAATCTTTGTAACTGGATTTTTTTATTACCCATACCCTCTTGAAATAAAATTCTGAAATTATATGTTACTTCTGTTTGTGCTCCATTAGCAATGAAGTCAGTAGAACAGTGGCCTTTTCGATGACAACTGTAATAATTTCCCTGGGAAAATAGCTTACAAATACTGTAGACTAAAAAAGAAGTCACAGTGATAGTTGCGTTTTATATATATAAGTTCTGTATTGGCTCAGTGCATTTATTTCATTGTGCAGTAACATTAAGGGAGTCAAGTAGGAGGCTGTGCAGCTTTATGTATTTGTAAGCCTCTCCTTGCAATAAAAAGGAAATACTTCTATTAATTTTAGATGTTTCCTTTTGTCACTTTAGTTCACATTAAAATTATGTTGGTGAGTAAACTGAACAGTTTCTGTAGACCTTGAACAATATATTTTTTTTTAGTGTCAAGAGTTCAGTCTTTCATCAGAATCAGAGCATGTGTCAAGGTCAAAAACCAGAAGTTTGTCTTTTGGAAACAGAATACTGCAAACCAAATTTAAAATGTTCAGAAGTACACTGAAGGAAGAAACCATTCAGACAGCAGAGTCAAAGTTTGGCTTGGTGTCATGCATGCATTTTGCTCTTAATCCAAACTCCAGACCTTCCCTTTTATCAATGCATGAAAAAGTCAGTTGCTGACTTGCATTAAAAGCCTTGCCTCTAGGGAATGGTTTAGAATCCCCTTAATACGACATTAGTCCAGCCTGAATTCACTCTCCAAGTCTCAAAAATAGTATTTGGGCCCATTAACCTGAACCTGAGGTATAATCCTGGTTGCTTTAAAAAAAAAAAACTTTAAAAAGAGCCATATGGAGCCATATAGATACAGTAGTTGCAAAAAAAAAACCCTCCCTTCACTTCGACTCCTTTAGAAGTTGGCCTTGAATCTGCTGATAGTCTGGACCCTTTATTTTGGGGTCCTTCTTGAGAAAAGGTTGCTGGTGTGTGTGTTTGTGTGTGTGTGTGTGTACATGAACACACACAATATTTCTCATTTGCCACAGATTTTTGTGAAAGCAGGCGTTGCAGCATCTTTCTAGAAGCATGCTGTTTTCCAAATCCTATGTGTGCAGGCTCCTGAAATATTCATTTGTCTTGTAACCATTTTGATCAAGCTGTTTTCAAGCATCTGCCAAAGACTTCTGTAAAAATATTTTTGACGTTTCCCATCTGTGTTGCTGATAATCATGGTGTTTCCAGAATGCAGCGTCTTTCTACTTTAAGCCTTAAAAAGGGACCGGCATCTTCTACGTGTTCTCCTTTGTTCTGCTGCTAATATGCTGCTGTCATCTTGTCCGTCCCTATTAAAGTTATTTTGTTTGTTCATCTGCCTGGCTGCTTGCTTAATGCCGCTTTCAGTCCCCACCACCTACGTATGATTTCTTTTTTACTCTGTTAAGCATCATTCCTTTTGTTTTATAAAGATACATGTTTGTGAATACTGTATAGGACAATTTATAGGCAAGAGATGTTTCTAAGTTTCCCCAAGACTGCTTATGTGTCTTGGAAACATTGTCTGCAAACTGGTCTTTTTGTTGCCTGGTAGAAGACCTTGTTATCCCCTTACTTCTACAGTAAAGTTTTATGTTGATTTTGATCACTGAATTAGTTCAGTAATATTGAGCAATCAAACCCTCATCGTCTGAATGATGAGTTCTGGAGCCAGATGTATCTATGTAACAAACTTGAGCATGGGTCAGTGTCTAGGATGGGGTCAGCGTAATGGGAACAATGTTAGGAGCAGCCATTGTAGACAATTGAAAAAGATTTCAAAGAGCTCAAGGCACTGCAAGATCTTTCAGAGTGATCTAAATTTAATATGTTTTTGGTCACACCTTAAGACAAAGCAGGAGACGATGAGGGAGAATAGCCCAGATCTGCTTCTAAGATTCTAGACAACAGATTCCCCCCTTCCTCAGCTAGTAGCCATGTTGATTTTACAATCCATTATATTGAAAACTTTAGCTCTGATTACATATTTCTTCAACGAATCCTGTAGTTAAGGATGTTCCGAGAGACAGGGGATCATAATTTACCCGTTGAGTGCTTTATCCCTTACATCTTTCCTTCCCTAATCATGCAGGCATCAATCAAAAACCCAAAATTCAGCAGCAGGCATAATGCCTAATCATAGAGCTTGTTTTTGGCTGTAGCTATTCAGTATTCTTTTGATATATGAGCTCACATTAACAATATATATTTACACCTGTAAGAGACGTTGCAAGCTTTTATATCCGTTTTCATCCATGTCCTGCATGTAGACAAAAGGCAGCCACTGAAGTTGTTGATTGGTTTCTTTGACTGCTTCTTATTTTTATACCGCTGTTAATGTCTTAAACAAGAGGAACGGTGCCAATTGGCTAATCTTGTTTCTTTAAAAACCATTCATTTGTGCCGTTAGAGACAGGAGCAGTTCCATTAACAGATAATCCAATTATCCAAGTGATGGGTTTATCACGCCTTGGTACAACACATTTGTTGAAAGTACATACCTGTAGATCCTGCAGGAGTCTTGTGTTTTCATGAAACTTTCTTATTTTCAAAACGTTTCTAGGAATGTTTTGTTTGTTGCGTTTTAAGGGGAAAAAACTGGACTGGACAGAAGAGTAATTTAGTATCCAGTGCAGCTTTCTGTTCTTCATCAGACTTATTTTTTAAATTCATTGTTATTTATAGCCTACGTACACACTTGCCCTGCAGAACAGTGCTTTGGGTGGCTCGGCATCACAGTAAAAGCAATTGAAGACAACTACGGCAGATGAAAACAGCCTTGAACAATTGGTTCAGAACAACTTGCTGACATGGAAAGGAAATCAATTTCTGGAAAATGAATATTTTGGCCAATTGTCAGAGGGTAAATAGAGTGAAAGCCAGAGTAAATCTCCCTAGGCGGGGAGTTCCACGCAAAGCCACCCAAGGGATTTTGACATGAACCCACCTCGTCCTATCTCTGGAGCACCAGAGTGGACACCTTAAAAGTTTTGGAACTGAGGTTTGGAAATGAAATTTACAATTGTGCCTGGAAATAGACTATTAGTGCAGCTTTTGTAAAAACAGAGGCTATAAGCTCGTAGACGTTAGCATCCCTTCTATACCTCTGCACTTATGATTCGGGACGTGGATACCTAGCTGATACTGTACTTAGCAGCCAGAGATACAGCATCCGTGAGAAGAGCACGGTCTTATTGTGACTCTCAAAGAGCAAGGCCTTTGCTTCTTTCAGCCCTTTGTGTGTTGTGTTCTCTTCCTTGGACTTGAGACTTTATTGCTTCTACTATGATGTGAGCTACCTGAAGCCTTGTCTTCTGCGCATACAGGATGGTTCTTAATTCACAGTTCTGCAGCCATTCCAATAACCCTCCCCCCTTTTTTTTTGCTGAACCAATCTAATTCTGGAGACTCATCTCTACTGCTTGAGGTTTCAGGTGTGGGCTTGCATGCTTGAACATTGTAAAAGAAAGACTCTGCAAGATACAAACCGGAAACTAGGAAGACCATGGGATGCCCCAGCCTAGAATCTTTTCTCTCAACGTATTTTCTTGTAGCAACTTGCCACGTGGGAAGCGTTCAGAAAAGCCTCTCTCATTTACTGTTTGAAGTGGTCCAATCCATTTTACCACCTCTTTATTTCGATCTGTCTGGAACAGATACCAGCTGATGGCCTTATACAGTGAACCGTTGGATAGCTCAACGGTTGGGAGTTCGGTTCCCCGCTATGCCTCCTTGACAGGAGCTGGACTCCCATGATTCATCGGATCCCCTTCTACCTCTGCAATTATCAGATGATGATGATTATATGATTATTATAGTTAATTTAGCACTGAGCCTGGTCTGTACAAGCAGCAGGATAAGGTGATGGAGTCCTTAGGTAGGAGAAAGAAAAGGGCCACTTCAAAATGAAGGAGAAAACATCTCTTTAGAGATCTGTGTATCATGAAGTCCAAACTTAAAACGTTCCCTGCAAGTAGACGCCTAGTTCACCAAGGACCAGACTTCAGCTTTTCACCCTAATGTGGTAGCTGTTTAATTGTGTGGTACTTGCAACACATGTAACATATGCAAAGGATCACTTTGTTGTGTTGGCACTTTGAAGACCCATCGCTGCAGTGGCACACTCGCTCTGGAGATCAACCCTCTGGAGACTTTTCCCCACCTCTTCCTTTTTAGTGGTTAGCCACTAGGGACCCAGAGTACTAGCTAGTCCAGTTTCTGTTAATGGGTCATCCATTATCAGGATGAGAATAACCTCTAATCAGCAGAAGATGGGGATTGAAAAGTGGGATTTCACCAGCCTCTGATGGCAGCTGCTTAGAACAGAGTTTTCTCGCCAACCTAATCAGCTTTTCCTTGTTGAACCAATTAGAATTAAACCCCACAAGCCTCTTTTCCCTGGCACTGCTTCTGAAAGGCTTTGAAACCTATTGGCGTGACGGTTAGAAATAAAGGAACAGTCTAAATCAATGTTTCATGGTAAGCTGTTAATGAAAATGTTCCAACAGAAGCTATATTTATGATAAATATGCTTCATGCAGCGAGGCGTTTGTTACCATATCCGTCTTTGCTTAGAGTTCTTTCTGTGTGGTTGCAGCAAAGTCACCCAGGCTGAAGTTTGCGTTTAATCCGAAGTTGTTTGGTTTCTCCACCTCCTATTTATTACCCGTAAATATATTTGGCTCTGCTATGGATTGGGCTTTAATTTTTCTGAATTGGGCAGACTGTTGATAGTCAAGGCCAAGATTCAATCCAAAGCTGCACTTCATTTGCATCTTAGGGGGTTTTTAGACAATCTTTTACATCAAGTTACTAAGCAGCCTATTTTCACTTCAAAAAGAGAGTCTTTCCCTTGCCCTATTTTGTAACCAGAGGGAGGAGAGCACGAACAGCCACTAGTTTCTTCATACACCAACCCCCCACTATGTTGGATCTTGGAGAATTATGGTCTGTTTTGTCAGAGACAAAACTATAGTTCCAGATCCTCACTGATTCACTAGCTGAAGCTTGAACTTGGAGTAGTCCTCCAGAGTTTGGACTGCAACGCCCACTGGCCAATACTGCTGGTTATACTAGTAAGGATTCATGAGAGATGCATTTCAGCTACATCCAGAGAATCACAAATTACTGGCCTCTGGGTTAAATGGATAACCTAGTTTGAATCTTCAGAAGGAACTATAGTTTGTTTAACAAGCAAATCTTAAGGCCACAAAGATGAAATGAGGGTGGTGTCCGAACTCAGGGCTTCTAGAGCAGTGGTGTCGAACTGTGGCCCTCCAGATGTTCTTGGACTTCAACTGCCAGAAGCCTTCACCACCACCTCTGCTGGCCAGGATTTCTGGGAGTTGAAGGCCAAGAACATCTGGAGGGCCACAGTTCGACACCACTGTTCTAGAGGCTCGCTGACATGGTCCAGGTATTGATGGCTTGTGGCCTTCTAATATTGTTGGTCCCTGACTCCATTGTCTGTGTCTAATTAGAACTCCAGCGTAATGATATCTGGAGGATCACAGGTTGCCGATCCCAGTTTGGTCTGTTCTGTTCATATCGATAAACTCTCTGAACCGATGAAGCAAGCACATACTGGGTTGGACTGTTGGTGCCCATACCGTTAGAAGATGGATGGTATTATTACTCTGACCAGCAACCGTTTTCTGAAAAACCAGATAGGGAGCTTTCCAGCCTTTTTGCTTGATACCTCCTAAAGGAAAGACACCTTCTGAGGACCCTCTGCATGCAAAGCATGTGGTCTGTAACTGAGGTTCACTTTCTCTCAGCTCCTGTGATCCTCTCTCTTGGTTTCCGAGCTTTTGCAAAAAGCACAGAGTTAAGAAAAAGAGCATTTGCAGTTACTGCCTGAATAATTAACACATAGCCAATCATCCATCCACCTTCTAACAGGTTTTTTTTTGGAATTTAATTTCGTGGACACAGCTGGTACTGTTCGGTTCATAAAACAGATACTCTCTGTAGGTTTATCTTATGTGTTTATCAAAAGGGAGACTAATGGCTTACTCGTTTAAGCTGGGCCAGCAGTGTTCAAACCTCCATGATCAGTCTTTCTCAGCAAATAGTGTGACTCCAGTGTGATGTTGGATCAAATTGTGCCCATACTTACCTCCGAAGTTTGCATTTCTGCTTCCACTAGTCCCTTGCCTGCTTGCCTGTCTTCCGTAGCACTCTCTTGATGCCAGGGGAGTATGGTAAATCGCCATGCGGGCTCCCATAGTCGTACAAGAAACCGTCATTCTGCTAAAAGAGCCACTCCCGTATGGAGAGGAAGCCGCTTGACAGGAGCAGCCCTGTTCGCAGGAATGGGCAATTTACAAAGGGGTTGGGGGCCAGTTTCCCAGTTGGCCAGTGGACTACTTTTATGATGTTTTCTCTTTTATAAACAATCTTTTACCTACCTATCTGCCATTTAAAGAATGAAAATGAAGTCAAAGATTACATTTAATTCCTTCTATCCTTTTAATTAATGCCAGAATATTTGTATATCAGCCTTTACATTGGCTTGATAGCCGCTGTCTGCTTAAATAACAAAAGGCTTGTGAAGGTTTTTAAAATAATTAAAGGCCTTTAAATATCAAAGGCGCACAACAGGCGAGGAAGGAGGTGTCATGAAAGAGACTTAAAGGGTTTGTCTTTCAGTCCACACCAAACTTTCTCTTTCAGTCAACAACACATTATTGGTGTTGTGTTAAGTCGTTTCTCATTTACAGCAACACTGTGGATTAATAATAATAATAATAAAAAATTCATATGCCATCAAATGATGAGTCAGTGGGCCTGTTCTAGGTGAGGATGGCAGTTGGTTTTAGACAGGTGTCCTTTGTCCTCACCTGAAGACTGAATAGGTGTTAGCCTTACCATCCCTTCTGCTCTTGCCCCCACTCTTAAAATTCTGACTATAAGTTCCTTGGGGGGGGGGAAGCCTTACCATTTTGTGCCTCTTCTCTTGCAAAAAGCCATGTCTGTTGATTAATGAGGACAAAGTTTTGTTGAGTTTAATATTCGGGAAAAAACCCACACACTTTTCCCCTCAAGCTGCTTGAAAGAGAAATACGCAAGGCACTGACGTTGTCCTGCTCTCGGTGCCTACTCAAGGGCCTCTTTGAATCTACAGCGCTAGATGTACCCAAAGCAAAGCGTGTCAAAAAGTGCCAATGGCCAATGACCTTTGAAGGTAAATGGTTGAAAAATGATAAAATAAGTATACTGTATATTCATTTAACTTTATTGCCCCCATCCCCAAAACCTTGAGCCAAAAGTAATCTATCGTACAAGCTAGCCTTCAGCGGATCTTATTCCTACACTTGCAGAAAAACACATTTCTCTTTTTCTTTTCTTCCTTTGGCAGCTCCGTTGGATTAGCAAAAGCAGCCCTCGAAGCAATTAACGGATTCAACCTCTTCGGCAATCAGGTAGTAAAAATATTTAAGTATTTGTTCATTCCCCATTTTTAATTAACTGCTTGTTCTTCAGTGAATTGCTTTCATTGCAGATCAAAGGACATTTAACATCCATATGGTAAAGTCTGTTCTGTCTCCAAGCCTTGTTTCTTTCTTTAAAAAAATAAAAAATAAAAGACGTGGACTAGAAAATTAAGTCTTGCCACTTTGGGTATGAGATGCATAGTCTAACAAAATCAGCTCTTTCCCCAGTTCACAGTCATTGCCTTTTCCCTCTAGCCATTTTATTTAACTCCTGTGAGAAACTAAAATATACAGAACTATCTCCTGCTTTTCTCTAGTCTGTTTGATCAAGACATTAAACAACTGCAGTTGCTCATACAAATATATTCTCCTCTTATGTTTTCTGTCTCTGATATGGAGCTTCACCAGTTGCTTTTATCAGCCTCATTATGGGTTCTCCACCTTTCACCCTCAGGCCATTTGGGATCGCTCACGTAGCAGGGTTTTTCATCGGTTGTGTTGCCCTGTTCTGGCATGTGTGCCCTTTTCTTTGTTATCACAAAACAGCTTTGTCTTAAGCTCCGTGTGTTGTGTCCTCTAAAAAAAAAAAAGATAACAAGAACAAGCTGGTTGTTCTAATGCTTTGCGTGTATTTTCTATAGCCCTGGTCAGGAAAGCCGTTTTCGGGGAAAGGTAGAAGGCAGAAAACAGAAGCTGACAGAGCTTGGAAACTTTTATCTTTTGGATTTATTTATTTATTTATTTATTTAATTTATACCCCGCCTATCTGGTCGGTGAGGACCACTCTAGGCGGCTAACAACAATAAAATACAGTAACAATATAAAAAAGCAATTCTAATTAGTAAAAACACTACAATACATTACATAGAGTGCAAAACAGAAACAGTAAAGAGGGAAGAAGGAGGTCAAGAGGAATATGATGGAAAGGCCTGCCCAAACATCCATGTCTTCAATTGTTTCTTAAAGATACCCAGCGAGGGAGACCCGCGAATCTCAGGAGGGAGATTGTTCCAGAGGCAAGGAGCCACTGCCGAGAAGGCCCGATTTTTTGTCTATTTCTTGCCGATTTCTGGCACCCGGAATTGCACGGCCAGCCTAGATGAGGATTCTGTGAATTGTAGCCTGCATAGCTATTTGTTCCAGGCTCTTATAACAGTTGTATCCAAAGATGGACCCATCCAAGTTCATCGGTTTGCCCGGCCATGACCGTTGTGTTGTCTCTGCTGTTTCTCTTTGGTGTGGGCCAAAAAAGAGAATTAGGAGTGTAAGAACTGGAGCGCTTCCAACCAGAATCCTTGGATGGAAGAGACGTGTCTCAAGATGCTTGAGGTTGATTTCTCTTTAGGAAGCCAAACATGTTTTTGCCCAATAATATCTGTCTGTCCTGAAACTTCTGACCATTCCATTCTGCCATGTTGCTGTTAGTGTGTATATGTGGGAGAGAAAGGCCAAAATGAAATGATTTTCCTTGCTTTACTTTCTCCTGCGTCTTCCACACCAGCGGTTGGTGATCAAGCAGGGTCTGGATGTCCCTTTTCTCTGCAGGGATATAACTTTGGCCACAGGGCCTCAAATTGCTATTCCGAATGTATGCTGTTCTATTTTATGTGCATTTCTCAAATTATCAGTGCGCCTGCTTTCTAAAAGCAGAACACCTTCTGTTGAGACATCTACATTTTTATTTGCACCATCTAAAACCCAGTTTTCGCTACCTTTGCATGTTTCTGCTAAAAACCGATTCTCTAAAGAGCAATGAACAGACAATGGCCAGAATCCTGTCGGTGTTCACATAAGGTTTGTGTGACTTGCTAAGGCTAATTGTGACTAATTGATAAGGGAGTGGTGCAATTTTTGGTCACGCAATGAGGCACGTAACCCGATACCTAACTGAGACATGTTACAGCACCTTGTCAGTTAGTTGCAAGTAGCCTTGGCAAGTTACAGGAACCTATTCAAATCCCAGTAGGATTCTGGTATCATATTAAATGCTAGGGTTTCCACATGAAATGGCCTGTTTTCACTCACAAATCAGAAAAAGTCCAAAAGCTTCAAATAAGTAGCTGAGAGTTTGCTAGGGAGAAGCTACATTCTAAGACTTAAGATACGTACAATCAGTAGATGATTCCTTCTGTGAAAATAATGTCATCTTTATTTCACCCAGGGACTCCACTGGCACAAGACATGCAGAGGAGGAGACTTGCTTATTTGAGAACTTAAGACATTTTAAAGAATTTAGCCAACTTTTTAATGGCTCTTTTATTGTGAGCACAAAGTTTGAGCACCTAACAAGGGGTGGGTGGGGTGGGGAATTCCTTTTTCCATGCTATTTTCACAGTGCATTAATCTGAACAATTTGGAAGCTTATATCTCTGAAGATTCTCAGTCCTCCAGGTAAGGTTATCTGGAAGTTGAGTCATGGCAACTGGACTTCTTTCTTATTAGGCTGAAACATTTCGCTCCTCATCCAAGCAGCTTCTTCTTTTGCAAATAAGCTCTGCTTGGCTTTGAGACAGTAGCCTTCATCCTGCTTACTTCCCGCCCTCTTTCCATAGCTACACAACTGCTTTGCTTTAAAATACAGATCTGGAAAATGGTTGACTTAGGCTAGCTGGCCACCAAATATTATGCACGCTGCTTGTTCGGGCAAGAATTGTATACACACATGTAGACATGACAGTGTCTTGTGGAGTCATTTTTTGTGTTGTAAATTTCCGAGTGTGAGAACTCTTTTTTTTTTCTTGAGGTGTTGCTTTCTTGAAGGTGGTTAGGATTCATCAGAGGCTATGTGGGACACTGCCAGAAAGTCACATGGTGATCTGTTGGCTGTTATCTTTGCTGCTGGGAGTTTCTGCAGAGAAACCCTCTGGCTCAAGTGTACATCTTCTTTCCTGAGGCTTCTAAAATTCCAGCTTCGCAAAATCAAAGCTCGAGGCTATTACTGGGGAGATGGGGAGGGAGAGCTAAGTGTACAACTTACAAGATGGGACAGGGAGGGCTTTAGGCACCCAAACTGATGCAGGAACTTCTTCCAAGGATCTGTCCTGATACAGCCTATCCAGAGTCCTGCATCTAAAGAAATAGGCTATATTCTACAAAAGATTATTCCATTGATTGCCATTGATTGATGATCTATCGAAGGCACTTTTCCATTTATTTAAGGGTAAGAGATACTCTCTCTGCGCTTTGTATGGCCTCCCCTCTGTTCTCCACACGATTTCATGCTGCGTCTGGTTTCTTCATGCATGTTCTTCTTTCAGTACTCCTCAGTGGTACTCAAGTGTGTTTTCTGTTGCCTTGGCAACAGATCCGGGCCACCAGCCCAGGACAGTTTCTCCAGTTTTTCATGGTTGCCCCAGCAACTGATCTGATGGAGATTTGCAATGTTCAGGCATGTAGTTAGAGGTCACTGAATCATGCCCTATCCCAGCATCCTGAAAACTGCAAGCAAACAGAACCACTCTATTGAAAATAGTTTAGCTATAAATTCAGTGCTTTCATTTTCCATTAGTGTGTCCTCATTAAGTTTAATCTGCACTCATCACTCCTAATACTAAAGCTATCTAGTGAATGCTGATAGAAGTTGAGCCAGAGTGATACCACGGAGAAACAGGAAGAAAGTATTGGCATGATCAGGAAAATACTGAGGTTTGCAGTAATTGGCTTTAGTTTTTTTTTTTTAAAATCCTAAAATCTTGGGCAAAATCTCCCCTGAAATATCCCAGTAAGGCTGACCGTATCAGGGGCAAGACTAGCGATGAGTTTGTGAATCGCCCTTTTGTGACCTCCTAAGTATTTTTGGGGGATGACTGGACTGTGGGTGGCAGGCAGGAATTCTAAACAGCAGCAGAGCGGCTTCTAGTTGAAGGTAGGCGTCCACATTTTATTGCTTGCCCGTTCGTTCTGTTTAAAATGTGGCAGAAATATCTAGCGGACTTCCCAACGCTTGACTTAAACGCTGGTTGTGAAGAAAAACGAGTGGGGGGGGAGGAAAAAATTGCTTTAGGAGAGGAAAGAAAGTGTAGGGGCTTCAAATAAGACCACATTCTTGCTTGTTCAGATGTATTTAATTATCCTGAAAAGTGGAGGAGTCAACATGTGAAGCAGAAATAGGGCAATCATGGAATGAGATGGTAGGGCTGGCTGTGGGAAATTGCCACTTTTGCCTGCTTCATTGTTCAAAAAGCAAAATATTCTGCAGTGCAGAATAAATTGGCACATGAGAAGGAAAGGTCCTGGCCCAGCCCGTGGCCTCCCCTGCTGGTTTCTAATTTGTTGCTAACAGTCTTTTTGATCTACTGTCAGTCCATTATTCTCATTCCATTTGTTGGTTGGAACAGACAGGGCTGTCTGTTGGGGGCCATCATTTGGCATTGTATGTTGTCATATTTTCTGTACTCTCCTTTTGTAAACAGCCTTAAGCAAGAAAAGATCCTAACAACAAAATGAAGGAATTAAAGAGTACAGCTGTATGCCACTTACCTGAAAGTAGACCCAGCTAAAACCAGGCTGTAATTTAGGAATAGAGGAAGCTTCCAGGCATTCAGATGGCCCATTGAGTCAAAGAACCATAGGCATTGTGGGGTCTGTACCATAAAGCGGAGAAGTTGGAAGAGGCTTCCAAGGAAAGCCACAGTTAGAGCTTTCTTAACAGATGGCCTTCTGAATTCTCTTCAAATGCCTCCAAGGAGGGAGAGTCTACCGTCTTCCAAGGTAATCCATTCACTGTTGGCCATCAGGAAGTTCTTCCTAATGTTCAGTCAGAATGTTCTAATGTACAGAGCTGCAGACAACAGTCGTGCTCCATCTTGCTTTCGGCAACCCTTCATACGTTCGAAGAGGGTTGTCTCAATCATCTCATCCACAGGCTGAACATACCCAACTCGCTCAAACATTCTGCATCCAGACCTTTTGCCATCTTGGTCACCCTCTCCTGCATGGGTTGTCTATACTCTAGCTGTGCTTGCCCGTGTTGTTGTTGTTTTTAAAGACAACAACTTTGGCTGGCCTCTGTTTCCTCCTTCCAGTGACAACCTTCTGCTTTTTCTAAGAGTGGCTTCCGAAGCCGTGGTCTACACCGTAGCCTTCTCTTAGGCAGAAGAGGCTGCTGCTGGAAGGAACAATAAGATGCCCTCGTGTGTATTGATGCACAGGAGCTCGTTGAGTGAGAACAGGTCCTTGTAGTTCCCAGCTTGACTTTGTTTCTTTATTTTTAGACTCTTACTTTTTTTCCCTCCTGAATCTGAATTAATTAGCTATTATTCTCTTCCTGTGGGTTTTTTTTTACTTACCTCAAAGCAGTTGCCTCAAACGGCGCAATTAGGATTTGAAGCACCCGTTTTCTACATCTTCAGTGATCATACCCTTGAAACGGTGCAAATGAATGTAGACCTCTTTAAGAGCAATTTCAGCCTGTGTTGAGGAGCAGGATGGCATAATTGCACATCTTAAATCAATCTGTGGTTATTGACCTACGTTTGGCTTTGAAATATTGTGGAGTTGTTGTTTTTTTTCGTTGCACAAGAAAGAAAGAAAAATGATACCACAGCAACTGGGAATTAAAGCTTTTTGTGATTCTTGCAGTAGCTGGAAAGTAGCTTTTGTTGATTTGCTTAAGGAGCAAATGATGATTGCGCTTTTAGGAATGGTCAACTGTATCGAAAACCTGGATTGTAAGTCCATATAATATGACGTATGTCGGGTTTTTTTTTTGCGGGGGAACATACCACCATCTGTTTGGCACTAATGGTTTGTGATTGCAAGTGGTAATTTTAGTATTCAAGGAGATTTAAATTAAATATTTTAAATAAATAAATAAATAAATAAATAAATAAATAAATAAATAAATAAATAAATAGGATGTCTAGAATGACAGCAATTGATTATTGCTACTCTAGGCATTACTGGGCATATCCTATGTATTATTAATTTTCTGCTCTTTTTTCAGGGTTGCTCATGGTCTGTCATATTTGTAGACCTCGATGCCCACAACCGGAACAGACAAACCCTTTATTCATTGCTTCCTCGAGAATCACGGTCTCATGTAAGTAAGACACGATTGTGTTGACAGAACATGGAGAAAAGAAACTGGAAATTAGTTATCAGCTGTAATTCCCTTGTAATATCCTTTTACATAAAGAGTCTACGTTTGTTGATTAGGAAGGAAATAGAATTTGTTCTTTAAATACCAATGTTCAGTGAGGCCTTTTTTGGGGGGGGGGATTATTGTGATAGATCTCTCTTTTTGTATCCAGGGGAGAAGCAATATTCTTTTCAGCCTGGAATGGGTGATGTTTTGTCTCCAGCATCACTGCACGTTATATTCAATATTCTGATCCATCACAGTCTGTTGGGGTTAGACTCGCCCACAATAATCTCACTGAATTTATGATAGCGCTGGATGATTTCCAGATCTAGATAGCGTTTTGAAATGTTGCAAAACGTTTGAATGGAGCATGACTGCGGGACAGGAGTCACGTGCTTGCCATGACCGTCTTTGCCATGTCATGCCTCCTTTGGCTTTTGAAAAAAAGGTGTCTGATAATGTTTGTGTCCATCTTGGAAGCTTGACTGGTCTGCTCTTTTTCTTCCAACTCACTCTTGTAGTTCTCGAGGCTAACGTAGACAAGGGTAAGGCAGCTCTGGCAGGACATTAAAACAAGAGGCAAGGTAAAACTAGTTTCATGAGAGTACACAGAGAACGGGCTTCCAGATGCACATCAAAATGTGTATCCTGTTCAAAGTAATTCTCCATGGATGGTGTCCTCAACCTGTGTGCTCTTTTTTTAGTCCTGCAAACAATTTGCACCCAATAATTTGCACATTTGCTCTGCTGGATCGAAACAAGTATATGACAAGTTCCAGGGCATTGGTTTGCAGTAATATATTAGCATAAACCTATATTCAGGACATAGCAGTTTGAAAGCATGTAAAAATGCCAGTAGATAAATAGGGACCACCTTGGTGGGAAGGTCATGGCATTCCATGTCTAGTCGTGCTGGCCACGTGACCACAGAAACTGTCTTTGGACAAATGCTGGGTCTATGGCTTGGAAACGGGGATGTGCACTGCGCCCTAGAGTCAGACACAACTGGATTAAATGTCAAGGGGAACCTTTACCTTTATATTCAGGACAAAAGCTGGATGGCATAGCTCTTGTGCAGAGAATAAAAATACGGAGAAGCCCGATGCTGTGGTTTAATTTTCAAGAGAAAATCTCTAGCTCTCGTAATAGGAGAAATGTGTTGTGAAAGCAACATGGTTAAAAATAAAATGTAGGGCAGGAGTATGATCTCCCCCACCCCCCAAATGTTCATGTTTTTAATTCTTTTTGTCAGTGTTCTCCACTCTGCCCCAACTTAAATTTCTTGCATTCGAAGGTAACAGTTTCCAAACAACAATACATACCAACTATTGTTGGCAGTTGCAGAAATCATGAAAATGTATATGGATTACAAATCAGGTTGAATTCCTGTGCTCATGACCTATTTGCAGCGTGACTTCCAGAACTGAATGGATTATATGCATTGTTTCTAAGCCGTGTAAGTGGAAGACACAGCTTTTATTTATTTTTCTTTGCTCTCTGAGCATTAGAACTGCAGAGCTGGAACGGATCCTATGGATCATTAAGTCCAGCTCCTGTCAGGAAGGCACTGTGGAGAATCGAACTGCCAACTGCTGGCCTCTGCAGCCAGAGACCTCAACCACTGAGCTATCCAGCAGTTCCTTGGCTACATTATTCTATAGTCATTAATGTAGCAAGAAATAACTTCACTCTGCTTGGAGTGGAACTTTTAAATTACTTATATAGGTGTGTAGCCATAACAGATCAAATATAGATCGAAGTATACATCAAGCTATCTTTTGGGTTTGTAATTTACAAGTGCCGTTTTAGATTCTTCTTTTTTATAGAGTAGGGCTGGCTGAGAGGCCAAGCTAGTATGTTGTTAAGATACTTTTAATCAAGAGTGCTATTTTAGCATTCGGGTACATTCCATTAGCCTCACAGTGAGCGCCATTGCTTTGTCTTAAAATTAACAGTCATGGCACGATGCCTCTTTCATTCTTCCTGAATCTAGTAGCATTTCTACAATTTAAGCAACCCATTAATCTTCACTGTTACTGTTGTCTGATGGGGAAAAAATAGAATTTTAATTTTTTTAATAGATGATTAAAACAACTGATAGTTGTGTTGTTTATATTTTTCCTCTCTAGCATGCTGCAAACACAATGCATTTCCCCAAAAGATGTAGGAATGAAGACTGCAGTGCTCTGTTGCTATATATCAGAATATGTTTTTATCCATCTTTTCATGTTCTCCCATTCTCTCTCTCTTTCTCTCTGTTTCTCTTTTCCTGTCTTGCTCTCCTATTAAAAAAAAGAGAACAAGACAAACCGTGTATTGTTTGTATTTTATATTGTGTCAGTGTTCATTGTAAACAGTATTCATTTTGTTTTGTTTAATAAATTGACTGGGCACAGTTTCAGAGAGTTGGGCCATCTGTGCTATTGATTAAACGGAAACTGATGAGTTGATCCAGTTCAAAGGGATGTAATCCAAGCAGTGTTTTATTCCCCAAAGTATACATGGAGTCTGCATGCAAAGAAGTTTCCATATTTTGGCTTCAGTCCTGTGCACATGTTGTCATTCCCCACAGAAGCAGCCCCTAACACTGAAGTAAGAAGAAGACTGCACTACCATAGTCATTTAGGAGCAGCCAAGCTCCTGGGCTAGGGGGTCTTAGTATGTATCGTAGGTATGAAAACAGCATAATGTACTCAATACATACTAATGATAAGCAGCAGCTGGATTCCTGTTCTATGGTCTTCTTACTTTTCTCTTATCCTCCAAGATTTACACTGAGATTCTTTCCCTAGAATACTGATGCTGCTCTGCTGCCCTGCATTAGCTACCCTGCCTTTGCTGTGGATGATGAGGCCTTGTACAGCCAAACCATTGACAAGGTAGTTAGGAAGCTACAAGGCAAATATGGGTTCAAGCGATTTCTCAGAGATGGCTATAGAACTGCACTAGAGGACAAAAATCGGCAGTACTACAAGCCGGCAGAAATTAAGGTACAGTTCCCAAGAAGGTATTGATGTGCACATAAGTGTTAGATCGGTGCCTGTGTGTAGGATTTGTTGTTGACATATGTTTCTTATGATTACAAGGCGAAAAATGTGGGTTTTGCCAATCTAAATAATTTTTACACTGCTAATTATCTTGACTCTCAATGTCAGTTTCTAATTTCTAATTACCTGTATTATGACATGATTGTGCATGCTTCACTGCAGATTGTATCAGCACTTCCTATGTATTCTGGATTTATTTTAGTAAAAGATGACAGTTATATTTTTCAATGCCTGCATCAAGCAAAAAATTCTAATATTACATACTCATGATTAGATTGTTTTCTGATCTGTCATTGTCCAAAGTTTCCAACAGGTCAGAAAATAGATTTTTTTAAAAGAGTGAATACTGTATAGGGAAAATATTGACATTTCTGTATTCTGATCTCAGTGCCTTTCTGTATTGCTTTGCCACACAAATTTTTGGAGAAGTCGACAATAATGGAAGTAACTAGACAATCCATTAGTAGTATTCCTACTGTACATGATTTTCTAACAGCAGAAAAAGTCAAAGTTGATACTATTAAGGTTCCTTCTAAACCATAGTTCTGGAATTCTATAGTTTTCAGTGTCTTCCAATTTATTTGAATCAGTGTATTTCAAAGGTTTCCAGATTATGTAGGCTCAATGGAATGTAAGGGTTTCCGCAGATGAAATAATGGCAACCATAATTTAGGGATCAAGAAGGAGCTATGCAAATGTGTGCTCACTCACCTGAACTCATCAAAATAAATTTGGCCTTTGAGCCTGTGAATGGGCAGCCAGGAAGCAGAGAAGGGTCAGCATGAGAGATTTACGCACAAGAAGGAGAGAGAGACCATAGACTCTCGAGTTAAAGGGTTTCAAATAGTAGAACTTGGAAGATTGAGACCATGTAGGGCCATAGACAATCGTAAAAAAACATACAGAGATGTCTGACTCAGTGTGGTGCAAAGAATCGTAGAAGTGCAGAGCTGGGACCCAGAAATTCATCTAGGACAATTTCCTGCCAATGCAGAAAAATCACAGCTGAGCTATCCCCACCAGATAGCCACCCAAGATCTCTTTGAAAGCTTCCAACACCTTGGGCTTCTACAGTAGACTAGACTATCTTGAATCTAATCTTGGGTCCAACATCTGGAGAGCTGTACTTTGCCCATCTAAGATACACACCCTCTAACTTATACAGTATTTAGTTAAACGTGACTTAATTATTTGCACAGTTGATTTTGCTAGACATCTTTTGGGGCAGAAACTCCCACTACACTGGCAAGGAGATTTGGGGAGTTGTCATACTGAAAATAACAATGCCAAGCTCTGGATTTGATTTAGTTCAAATCTGTGGTGAGAGGCAAAATTGTCAGTGCTCTTTAAACTAGAGATGGGCACGACCTGCTTTGTGCTGGGTTATCCTAAGTTCTTAGCACAGCACCCCATGTGCCGCGTGTTCCCTTCTCCTACCACCTTCCTGCTTCCCTACACACAAGCTGATGCACGCTGCTCAATTCACCCTCATTGCATGATCTCCCAGTCTCGGCAGGAACACAGACTTCCCTTCTCTCTCCTCCAGCAGCCGCCCGCTCAAAGGCAGCTCTGCAGGAATCCCTGCTCTGCCTCCTCATCTGAGTGGGCAGCTGCTGGAGGAGGAGGAGAAAGGAAGTCCTTGCTACTGCTGGGACTGGAAGATCGTATGACGAGGAGGGAACTGAGCAGCGTGTGCTGACTTGTGAGTTGGGGAGACAGCTGGAAGTGGGAGGGAGAAGAGAACACACCAACAACCTAGGATGACCCAGCACGAAACAATGTGTGCCCATCTCTACTTTGAACCCTGTTCTTCTAACGTTGCTGCTTCAGATTCTTCCAGAACTGAAAAGAAGCTTCCACTGGTTTCTTGTACAGAGGGAGGGGTGAGGAAATCAGCCCATCAGATGAGCCATTAGCTTTGGCACTTCCTTGCAATCCATTTTATGAAGGAGCCCTTGCTTGTTGTGGTGGTTTAGACGTTCACAACAGAGAGCCTTGCCTCAGCACTTTTCTCCCTGATTGATTTGTTCAGAGGTAAATGTGCTTACATTTCAAACTCAACACACAGTTTGTTTCCCCTAACAAATTGCAACATTATTTATCATTTTATTTAATTTCACAGCTGACTACAGGCTGGAGTATATTAATAATCAGATCACAATGTGCTGCTGACTATTAACACTCACCGTTAAATGTTGTCTGAAGGAAGCACCCCCCCCCCATTTTCCCTTCAGATACTTTCATTTTCTTCTTTTTTAATTTAAATGAAAATTTCCTTGCTGGGGAAGAAAAATGGAGTGATGCATTCTGGGCATAAAACGGTGGCATGACACTTTAAAAGTATTGCAGATCTTTATGGAACAAGATAAATATTTCTCTCCCCCCCCCCTTTTTTTTTCTCCAAAAAAGTGGTTGCATTTAAAAAGATAATTTGTCTTCATGTTTGTCTTCCACGTCTTTGAGAGTACAGTACGATATTGGAATGTGTTTCTGTTAATAAAATTTCTGCCTGCCTTTTCAATTGCCCTCTTTTAATTTTATTTCTAGCTCTTTGATGGGATTGAGTGCGAGTTTCCGCTCTTTTTCATTTTCATGATGATAGATGGTAAGTATGACTTGGCGTTCTTATTCTGTCAAAGGATGAGTTGTGAAATGCAGCAACAAAATAACTTCGGGAATCCAAGAGGGAAGACTGTAATCTGCTTATGCCAAACTTTCCAGTGACGATTCTGCCGCCGAAGTAAAATGAATGGAGTAATTTCAGTGCTTGTAGAATTAACAGATTTTTTGTGATGAGCTTTACAGCGTTTGGCTTAAAGCTAAGAACAGTGTGTTTAATTTATTTAAGGTTTGGAAACTGTTGAAAACCTCTCCTCCGTCCTGTTGCAGCAAACACTTCCGTTGACTCATCTTTCTTATCTCTCCATTTGTGACATTTCTTTCCCTACACTGGCCTGCGTAGCTCTCCGCTCCCCACTTTATTTTCACAATGACTTTGCAAAGCGGGTCACGTGGAGAGGAGTGCGACTGATCCACCCAGTGAGTTTTGTTGCTGATTGGGGAGTTGAAGAGAGAGGACTCCAGACTGCTTTAGCCACTGTGCTGGCTTCCGTATTACGCTAGGGGCAGAATCCTGTACAGGCCTGCTGAGACATAGGTGCCAGCATGTCAGTTTTGAATTCTGTGGAAAACTTTCCTCCACTGTGAATCTTCCGCCAATCAACTCAGCAAACGGATGATCCATAGGGTCCCGTCCCTTCCAGTTCTGCAGTTCTAAGATGGCGGTGATGGTGGCGGGTTCTGTGTGCTAAGAAGCCATGAGTCCGGTCTTGCTTTTTCGTTGGTCCACAATTTCATAAAATTCTGCAGTGTTTTTTGTGACATGAAGCCTTAAGATTGCACAGTGGGAATGTTGGCATTTGAGTTCCTGAGGAAATTTTATGTCATTTTAGTGATTGATATGTGGGATTTTCTTCCTATTTTTCATACATAAATCTCTCCGAGATCTCTTTGCCCTCATTTTAGATGCTAAGAGATGAGAAAATGATGATAATTTTTCATAGCATTTCTGCAGCAGGACAGCATGAAATCATTTCCTTCGTCATTTGATGAATTGGCTTTTGAGAGCTATCAAATACTCCCTTTCCCTTCCCAGCACCAAATACAATGCTGACTATAAATTTTGTTTTGTTGTAACTGAGATTTCTAATCTCTCTTTTCCTGTTTCTTTATAAGAAGATTCACATCATATTAAGTAATATTTATATACTTACTGTTTTTAGCCTTTAAATATTGTCTTCTACTGATGTAAGCTGCCTTGGGTTCTTTTTAAGGAGAAAGGCAGGCTAAAAACTTTGTAAGTAAGTAAGTTTCTCTTCTATTGAGAGGAGCAAGATGTCTTGGCACTTTGAGCAAAATAATAATTGCTAGCATGAATTCTTCATTTGATCAACAATGAACAAAAAAGGCTGCTACCTTTTTATGTTGATAAAGGGTTTAAAAAAGATAAAGGGAATTCCTAAGTATAGACCTTGTGGTAAACTTCTTTGTTCACCCAGAGAGTGATGAACTTTCAAAGAATGGTCTGAGGGAGGGAGGAGGCCCTCTGAGTTATAGACTGCTTAAGCTGGTTCACATCTGAATGAAACCCACTAGTGTTCCTACAGGGAAGGGCCACCGCTATTATTATTTTTTTGTGGCTCACACGTTTACATGGGCTGGTATGTATCTAAGCAGTAAAACCATTCAAGTAAGGGGCACGGCTTTTGTTAATCCAGTCTCAACCCTTTGCTTTTAGGAGTCTTCAGAGGTAACACTGAACAAGTTAAGGAATATCAGGAGCTTCTGGAGCCGATACTGCAGCAGACCGCCGAAGGTATTGTACAGTAGGTACTGCTAGCAAGCTGTGAACTAGACAGACTAGGGAGGGAGAAGTCCTACAGCAGGTTGCAGACAACTCTGGCAAGTGCAGACCAAATCTTAAAGGGAAAAAAAAACGTGTACTTACACGAGGAGAGCTCCAGGCCAAGTGTGAACATAAAATTTAATTCATTTCTCCAGTAAAATATGGCTCATCATAAAATGGAGTCCATTATCTGGTGAATGAAATGCTGATAGGTTAACTGTGAGGTTTGCGTAGGACCTCGTTCCTTGTTACCATCCTCTCTCTTGTTATTGACAGTATTTGTTGGTGAGAGAGGTTCTGGCAGAAATTGGAGAAGTCGGACTCTTATCTGTCTGCCTGTCTGTCTATATACGCACATACCTACATATAGATTTTTGAACTCTGGAGGTTTTCCTTAAGCATTTAATTCCCATTTTAGTGTGAACCACTTAGCCATGAGACTAGCATTTGGAGTACAGTATGGTACGTTCTGAGCTAAGGAAATCACAAAATAAATTAGCTGTGGACATCATTGAGATCTTACTCTGCATCTCCTTTCTTTTGGAAAGTCCTAGACTAGTCAACAGCAGAGATGGGCGCCTCTGGTTCAGCAGTTTGGCGCAGCTCGATTCCCAGCCCAACAACTGATCTGCAGTTCAATACCCCACCACCTCAAGTGGGCTTTCACTTGGAGAGAGCACCCAGGAATGGAGGGGCAGGCTGCTGCTTTTGAGTGGGTACCCACAGGGGAGGGCCGGGCGCTGAACCACGGATCAGCTATTTGGCCAGAAAATGAACTGCGTCGAACCAGCAGTCCATGCCCATCTCTAGTCAACAGGCTGTTCCAAAACATTATTACCCCTTACCAAACTGGATTAAACAGCCTCTGGATGAATTTGCAAAGGATTCCATTGAATAGCTCCTAGACTGACTTATGCTGGCTTATGATCTAACTGTCTTGTTACTAAGCTTGTTAATCACCCATTAAGTGTGCATTCACATAGACCACGAAGAAGAAAAAGAGGTTACTTACCTGTAACTCTGGTTTTCCGAGTGGACCTTTGTGAATTCACACTTCCCGCCTGTCCTCCCTTCTGTCCGTCACATCTGTCTTAATGTGCAGCTGCGGGCTGTTGGGAACTGAGATAATTGCCAGGACGGGTGGACCGTGTGTGTTAAGGGGGTGGGTCCTGGCGAACACATGTTTGAGCTCTAGAATATTCCGGAGACCTCTGCGCAGGCACAGATTAAACCCATTAGTGTGAATTCAAAGATGACCACTCAAAGAACCAACGTTACAGGTAAGTAACCTCTCCATTTCATTCCAAAGTGCTGTAACAGAAATCTCTGATATGTCTGGTTCCTGTTTTTGAAATGCTCTTTTAGCTTTTAGTTTCCTAGCCTAGTCTCTTGAATAAGTGTATAAATCTTTCATTTCTCAGTCCTGTGCATTTTCATTAGCCCATTATGAGTAATTAAAATAGCAAAAAAATGAATCATTTTGCCAGATAGCTCACCTTTGCTACAATTTATCATGCTAGCTTATCTTTTAACATTTTAGTTCAATCCAAACATTCCATAACATTATAAAGCATTTGTCACTCTGTAAAAAAAAATTCCAACAGTTTTGACTTTTATTTATAATGTGTAGGTGTGCAAGCAAGAGTGCGAGTGAACAAAGATTTAAAATGCCACACGGAAAAGCTGGAGCAGTTGAAGTTTTTGTTGCCTACATTTCTCATCCTCAAGACCCACTTTATTTGCTTTTCTTTTTAAGCAGTTTTCCTTCCAGCAAGAGCTGTTTCTAATCATAGAGGAGACAAAGTGAAGAATAGCCTTCAAAATCCTTTTTGGGGGATGTTGGATGGGGTTGGTTGGATACTTTCACTCCTTCCCTGGTATCAGCCTAGGCTGCCTCTCACATGGATCTCTCACCTTCACTTGTACAGTGGTGCCTCGCTTAACGAGGATAACCCGTTCCAGCGAAATCGCTGTAGAGTGAAATCCTCGTTAAGCGAAATAAAAAAGCCCACTGAAACACATTGAAAACCCTTTAATGCGTTCCTATGGGCTGAAAACTCACCATCCAGCGAAGATCCTCCATAGGGGCGGCCATTTTCTGTGCCTGTAAAGTGAGGAATCCGTCCTAGAAAACAACGGGGGGGCATTTTGTACACCCAGCAACCATTTTGAAACCCGACGATCAGCTATTTTTAGATCGTCGTAATGCAAAAATCAGTTCCTGAAGCAGGGAACCGATCATCGTGAAGCAGATTTTCCCCATTTAAACCATCATTTTGCGATCGCAAAAACCTAATTGTCAAGTGATTTCCTCGTTAAGCGAGGCAATCGTTAAGCGAGGCACCACTGTATTTTGGTCCCCGTCCAGAAGGTAGAAACCAGAAGATACTCCCAGCAGAGCTAACTCACCCTTCCCTTTGTTTTGTTCCTTCGTATTCCACAGGAATTGTGTTAAACACCTTTAAAGGCAAGCCCTGGGATGTAAAATGCATAGATTTGTCATGGAAGACAAGGGCTTAAGTGGAATATTGTATAATCTACTAGTAGTTAATGTTTTCCCCCACCTTTTCAGTAATAAACAAGTGGTTCGAAAGTGACAAAACACATTATGTGTATAACAACTCTTTCTCTCTTTTTTCCTACTCAAGATTTAGATTCACTTTCTTTCTAGCCTGAAGCATTCATCTCCCTTACCGACAGCAGGTGTACTTGTTTCTGGTTGTGTAGCACCAGAATAACGACAGCCTCTCTTAAAAATGCAGGCCCCCCCCCCAAAAAAAAATCTGTCAGAAATTCTAATTTTTGGAACTAGTTTGTAGATGTCGCATCTGCTCTGAAAACAAAGCATAAATAAACAAGACAGCCGTTTCTGTTCTTCATGTGTTGTGGCATTATAGTATAAATAAGAATGACAGCCTTTATATTGAGTTGCCCGTGGAGTTGGCTTTCTCCCCACCATTTGAAAAAAATAATAATTCGGTTTTAAATATATTTAACCTTGTCTTTTAAAATTTCTAAGGCTATCCTGTAGTGCCCAAGTATTATTACGTGCCGGCTGACTTTGTGGAGATGGAGAAGAAAAATCCCGGCAGTCAGAAACGATTTCCTAGCAACCATGGGCGAGACGGAAAGTTTTTTCTGTGGGGGCAATCCCTTTACATCATTGCAAAACTCCTTGGTAAGTGGGCACTAGCAACATATTCTCTGAAAAAAAAAAAAAACCAGCACTGTGTTTTCTCAGGTCGGAGCTGTCTACCCCGTTGAAGAAGGATTTGTTTGATGGCGTGAATGTTGTGACCGAGATGATAACTTGCTTTTCACATACAGGTGCGACTGGGGGCAAGGTCTCTCAGCTGATAGCATGTTGGAGACAACATGTTTACTAAACATAATTAATGTCCTTTTATGGAGGGGTGTTTGGGGCTGGGTTGTCCCCTACTGTTTAGAAAGAGCAATGAGATGGTCAACCTGCCATTAGCCTAGACGTTTTGACCAGCTGTCGGCCAGCCTTTTTCGCTGAGCTGATTGAGAAGGTGGTGCTATAGCAGCTTCTGGCGCTGGTTCTCTCTAGACCAGTTTCAGTCCAGCCGAGGCCGGACTCGGTACCCACCTTTAGGGCTCCTTGTCTTCTATAGCTCTAGCGATGCTGTCAGTATTCTTCGGCGCTGCCTGGGCTTGATGAAGGGGAACAAGCTGAAATCAAACTTTTCCATGATCAAGGCGCTACTGGTCATTAAAAAAAAACACACAAAAAAACCCTGATGCAGTATTTGAGATTCAGCCTGTTCTGCAAGAGGTTTATGCTTCGCAGGAGAAATATCAGGTTTGTAGCCGAGGAGTTTCCATCAGGAGGGGTTGCCTGTGCTGTTTTTATCTAGTTATGTGAAATAAAACTGGGCCCCTGACCAGCAGCTGCGTTTCATACCGTCTGTTACATTCACTTCATACGAGCCATGTCGTCTAGCAGTGCTGTGTTCAAATCCACTGCCTAGAACAGCCCCAGGATCTTCATTCCCTCATTTTTTGGGGGCGGGATGTTCAGATCCTGTCCAGATGGGTTTTGTTCTCACAGATACCAAAGTAATGCTTCGTGTCATGATGGCGCATGCCTGCCGTTGCTGAGAGGCCAATGATGGACTGTTTGTGGTTGGCTTTCAGTGGATGGTTTAGTAAGCATCAAAGACATCGATCCGGTGAAGCGCTTCATACCTCCTCAGGATCAGCGGAATGTGAGCATGAGATACTCAAATCAGGTAGGAACATCTTCTGCCCTCTGGCTTGGCTAGCTGGAATTTTAAAAAAATAATAATTTTAAAAGGGCTGCTCATCCTTAACATTGCAGTAAGAATAGTAGAGGTCCATCCGTCTATAGTGGAGTATGTTCTGTACAGAGCAAATACTAGGAGTACAGATCCAAGTGGGCATATGAATAATAGAGGATTGTGATCTTTGCTTCAGGAGGTGGCAGAGGCCATGCTTTGCCTGCAGAAGGTCAGGGTTCAAACACTGTGACATCTTCAAGTAGGGCTTAGAAAAATCCCTGGAGAGTTTTTGCTAGTCAGTGTTATTTAACAGTACTAATCTGCATGGATTTAGCATCTGGTTCAATGTAAGGCGGCTTCCTGGGTTCTTACATTTCTAAAGTGGTCTCTCTTGTTGTGGCTTTGGGGACAGACAGTGCCGGAAAGCTGAGCTGGCTAAGTAGAAGGCCGTGTGCAAGCCAGTGGCCCCACTGCAAACAGTTGGAGCTGTTGACATCAGAGCCTGTGTAGGCTAGCACAGCTGGCTTGCTAAAATAATTTCAGCAGGCAAATAGACTGTTTGGCCAGGGAACAACCGGTGGAACAGAAATAATCCCTCAGTGGTAGAAAGATCAAGCTGAAGGTCTCAATCGTGACAGATTTGATAAAAATCCATCAATCAGCCCCTCCTGGAGCTCAACTGTTTTGTTTTCTTTTTTCAAAACATCAACATGGATTACAAAAATGCAAAGTTGGCTGATAACCTCAAGGGTCAGATTAACCAGTGAGCTCATCCTTATCCCTGGAGAAAGTACGGTGCAGACATTCAGTCTGAGTTGGTTGTTAAAGCTGCAGACTGCCCAGCAGTGTTCTTTTTAAATATTGTGCATTTGTCCGAGGCTGTGTGGGTTTCCTATGTAAATTGGGGGGGGGGGAAGCTCCTAATTCAAATGCCAGTATAGTTTACCTTTTTTTGATAAAAACAAAAAACAAAGGGGATGGGGGGGGGGAACTCAAAGCTCCTCTAGCACCTCTGAGACCAACAGATTCATTTCACTGTGAGCTTTGGTGGATAACCGTCCACTTCATAAATTACCATGTGTCTGTAGTAATGGACTTTAATCTGTGAAACTCTCCTTTCAGCCGTTTAATTTCCTTTAAGCTGCACTCTTCCCCAGTTACCTGGGAGTGAGGTTTATTGAGCTTCACTAGAGCTCACTTCAGAATAGACATGTATGTGAAAGTGGAGTTAGTCTATTTATTCAGAGTCAGTGTACATCTGAAAGTTACAGATGGTCCCGTCTGCATTTGCTTTGAAGTGTCAAGCAACTAGCTAAAAATGGAATCTGAAACTAGAACACAACACATTTCACCTAATTATGTCTTCAGAAACCAAAAGCTACTTCTCTTCTTTAAGTGCTTTGTTCCCCCTTCCCTTACAAAACGTATCAAATTAAACCATCTCATTTTGTTCAAAAGCAAATTAAAAAACCCATTTAGTCATCTCAGTATATATAGCTCAACATTAGAACGGCTTATGGAAGCAAAATCAATCAGCCCAAATTTAACACTTAAAAAAAAAGCAATCCCATCATTAATGGGCTTCATTGAAGTTATTCTCATTAGTAATAAAACAATTTAATCAGACCCAAGGTTTGTTGTATTACAGATTGCCATTACAGAAATGTTCTTCTAGTAATTGGCACCTTTTATATCCACTGTTATCCTGAAACCAGATCTGCCAAAGACAATTTATTCCTCCGCCATATCTGGAATCCTAACATGAAGGCCTCTTTAAGTAGGAAAATAGTAATCTTTAGATGTCTTGTAGTGCCCTTCTGATGTCTTGGCCTTGGGGAGAAAGCCGTATTGGGCAGATATTTTATCTTCTCTTTAAAAAAAGACTTAGCAAGCCATCTTACAAACACACACAAAAAATTATGTGTTTAAAATATCCTTAAAATCACTTGTTGTCCTTCCATCTGTTTGGGTGGCATATAAAATCATGATCAGAAATTAAGACAGTAATATGGTCATCAGACAAATTACAATTCCGAGTGATCCTAAGTTTTGATCAGTTAAAATGCTTGGACATTTGAGGTTCTGCTGGGGTGGGGGGAATCGCTTTTGGTGCAATTTTGCCTCCCTGGGAACATAGTGTACAGTTTTTGTGTGTCACAATAAGGGATGCAGTCTCCCTTGCTGGCTGAAGCCCAGCAGTAAGTTGCAGCTAGAGTAGAACCTTTGAATCAATGGGGATTTGGCAAGTCAACCCTTCTGGAAGTTCCACTGACTCAATGGACCAACTCTAGTTGCTGCTTACTCTTGGATTTCGACCACTTTGAGAAAGAACATTGAAGAGAATGGGCCAGTGTGCATTTATTTCCCTTGCTTTCTTATGGTTTTCAGTGCCTGAATAGGTCTGTCGTTTGCCCTTCAAACCAAGGGCAAAAGATGCAAGCCATGAATGGCTTGTCCCGTAGCTCATTGTGTATGGGATGCCGGTTGGAAGAGAAGTATGATATTTTATCACAATTTAAAAGGGGGGGGGGGCACGTGCTGATTTGTTTCTTCCAGCCAGTGCCATAAAAATTCAAGCATTTTCTCTGTAGTCATAAACCAGAGAGAATCTCAAATCCAATAAATAAGACATAAAAGCTCCCTTCATTCCGGTCAGAATGGTTTCATCAGGCTTCTATTAAAAGTTCATTTACATTTAACCTTGCTTTATAACCAGTGTATGAAATGCAGTCTTCCCTTAATCTACCTGATGCAGCCAAAGATCCCTTCGTTCATGGTCATAAAAGATACTTTGCTATTGTTTTAGTCTTGGGCAGTAAAAGATATTTCCACGTTTAGGATTTGTCGCATTTGCCATTGATTTAAACCCACCGAGGGCAGGAAATCTGTGGGCTTCCAGGTTGTACACTTGCTTCCCTCAGCCGCAGCCTGGATATCTGGAGAGATACAGGTTCCCTGTTCCTGTTTTGAACCACTTATACTGATACAAACAGGATTAAAATGATGATTTCGGAAAATTTTAAGCATTAAAACAAAACCAATACGTTTTTAAGTCTGAAAATGTATGCTGCCGTAGGCTGCTTTGGCTGTTTTTGAGATCCATAGCCTGAATCATCTTTGCTTGCCTTCTAATTAATCCATAATTTTTCTGAGATCCACTGTATTTATAGAAGAGATCCAAGTGTGTGATGATGACACCCATTTCCCCGGGCATGTTAATATAACATCCCTTGGCGTACACCTCATCCCTGTGCCATCCATGGGGTGCAGATACAGGCAGCTCACATGTCACTACAAAGAGTGCCTGCCTATCATTTATGATGTATATTGTCTGAATTTGGAGCTGGCTGGAGAGCTCAGTGGTTTTGTTCTCTGGCAGTGGAGCCAGAGGTTGGGAGTTCAATTCCCCCACGGCGCCTCCTGCGAGGAAAGCCAGCCTAGTTAGCCTTGGGCAAGCTGCAAGTAATCCCAGGGTGCCCCCTAGAGGAAGGGAAGGGGAAACCACTCCTGAGTATTCTCTACTTGGAAAACCCTGAAAAATGGGTCACCATAAGTCAGAATTGACTTGAGAGCACGTGATGATTGTTATCTGAACTTGGAATGGTATTGTAGCAAAACAGCTGTATGTGCATCATTATCTGTTCTCATGCCTAGGAAAAGAACATGGGCAGTCACTACGTCCAGCACTCTTTAGATGACCATCCCCGATTCTTTGGGTCCCTCCCTTTGGATTGACGTAGTCTGATATTTTAGTCCTATCGTCAGGCGACCTTGCATTGTCAATCTACTCTGCATTTTTGACCTACAGAGGAAATACCTAATACCTAACACAACTGGATGTATCCGTTTACTGTATAAGCAGCACACTTTGCTTTGTACTGCATTGTGGTTTGGATTGGGATTTGGAGACCACACACTGTGCACGTTGTGCCCCTGCGTTCAAATGCATCTGTTGCATGTGAGGATGCATTTGATAACAAGAAAGCTTTCCTTCCAAGTCTGTTTTAATCTCTGTAATAGAGCCTTGGTTGGCTTATAACATATGCATAGTGGGCTCCACTAAATCAAGTTTTAAAATGTTTTATCACTGTATTTTCTTTAAAGGAGCTTTAATGTAGTGAAAAACATTCTGTTCCACTGATACTACCAGGATTTACAAACAAACCCTAATGAGCACAAATTACACTTATATGGGAACTCAAAACTCAATTATTTTAAATCCGCAGAAATCTTTCCCCCCTGAGCATTGTACAGCATTTGATGCATTGCATTCCAGGATTTGTTAACTTCGAGGTTTAGATTATTTGTGTGTGTTTATTTGTTTGCATTATGTTGTACAGAAATTCAGGCTATCTGGATGATTTATAAAAGTTTGCCTATAAATGCAGTATTGCCTCAAAACACATTAGCAGACATTACAATTGAAGCTAAGCACTCAACTTGTTGAAGTTGATATGTCGGAGTGACTGTGTGTGTTTGTTTGAATGCTTGGTAAACACCGTTTGAAAATAACCCAAGACAGAACAATGGGTCACCTAACTATGGCAGATCTTCTTGTATGTACAGTGGTGCCTCGCTTGATGAGGATAATCCATGTCGTTGAAATTGCTGTTAAGCAAAATCCTCGTCAAGCGAAATTAAAAAGCCCATTGGAATGCATTAGAAACCGGCTAATGCGTTCTAATGGGTGAAATACCTCGTCGTAAAGCGAAGATCCTCCATAGGGTGGCCATTTTCCATTGCCTGTCTTGCGAAAAATGCCTCCTAAAAACAGCGGGGGGCCATTTTGAGAGCTGGCAGCCATTTTGAAAACCGCCCATCAGCTGTTGAAAAAACATCGTTTAGTGAAAATTCGGTTCCCAAAGCAGGGAACTGATCATCGCTAAGCAAAAAAAACCCCATGCAAACATCGTTTTGCGATCGCTTTTGTGATCGCAAAAACATCATCGTGAAGCGGATTCATCGTTAAATGGGGTAATCATCAAGCGGGGCACGACTGTATTTTGAGGTGTTAGTATTACATTTCCCTTGTGCTTTAAACTCATCTCCCTTGGCCTGTGTCACTTAAGTGACAGAGCATGATATAGCAAATGGACAATTAAAAACCATCATACTATATATATATATATATATATATATATATATATATATATATATATATATATATATATATATATATATATATATATATATATATATATATATATATATATATATATATATATATATATATATATATATATATATATATATATATATATATATATATATATATATATATATATATGCTGAAAATGATACCTGTTCTAGATATCTCATATTTAGAAGGAATTCGGGAAACTTTTGCCTCTTGTATTATGAACATAAGCAGGATTCTAGCTGAGATGCCTGCAATACCTCCCCAAGAGTGACTTTTCACACAAGCAGGTGTCCAGAATAAAAACGACTGAGGCCTCAAGTCACCTAGAGAAAAGACGGCAACCACTTGTTGATAATGCCCTTCCACCAAATGCATCAGCGCATGCAATTCTGGTCACTAAGAAAAGACTTACCGTAAAAAAGAAATAAAAGCAGCACCCATGTATTCTAGAACAAACCGTCTGCCAGGTTTTTAGCCTCAACAATATTTGTCTTTTAAATTTGTGTGTACCTAAATTCTTTCACTTTATGTACTTTTCTTTGGGAAATTAAACACCAAATGTTCAATTGCTGGTGTAGTCTCTTTTCACTGCAGATGCTTGGTTTGCTTGTTCAGTAATTATATGTGTTAGATGCCCAGTTGCTAATGTTTGCTGGGGGACGTAGGGTGAAGGAATACAACAGTTAGAAGCAAAAAACACATAAACGAAGTTCTAAAGCAGCAGTAAACCATTCAGTCTAAAGGCAGAGATGGTTCTCTACTCTCTGAATGCCAGCATAATAAAAAGAGCCTGGTGGCGTAGTGGTTAAAACGCTGTACTGCAGCTAAAACTGTGCTCACGACCTGGGGTTCAAATCCCAGGTAGCCGGCTCAAGGTTGACTCAGCCTTCCATCCTTCCGAGGTCGGTAAAATGAGTACCCAGCTTGCTGGGGGGGGGGGCAATGTGTAGCCTGTATAATTAAAAAATTGTAAACCGCCCGGAGAGTGTTTGTAGCGCTATGGGGTGGTATATAAGTCCAATAAATAAATAAATAAATAAATAAATAAATAAATAAATAAATAAATAAATAAATAAATAAATAAATAAATAAATAAATAAATAAATAAATAAATAAATAAATAAATAAATAAATAAATAAATAAATAAATAAATAATTGTGTGAAAAGAGGTGAAAAATAGAACCAAAACCACTATCTTAATTTTACAACAGCTTCGTATGTAGACACCAAGAGTCTGCTTTGAGTAACCCTCTTTAAAAACAGCACCTCCACCTCCCCCATTGAAATTCTGGTGGCATGCCTGGAAGATCAAAACCAAAACTTCTTCATAACAATTGGAAATGATCCATACAGGAATTGGCCAGCTTCTGTGATTTTCTTAATTGCAGAGTATGCCGTTTTGTCCAAGAGTTACCGTATTTTTCGCTCCATAAGACGCACCTTTCCATAAGACGCTCCATTTTTTTAGGAGAAGAAAACAGGAAAATATAATCTGTTTTCTTCGCTCCATAAGATGCACAGACTTTCCACCCCCCTGTTTTTTGGGGGGAAAGTGCATCTTATGGTGCGAAAAATACGGTATTTATTTGGCAGAGGGAAACACAGAGCTACCTCACTAGAATTTAATCACCTCCATTGTCATGTAGATGTGACTTCAGATTCCTGTTCTTGTATTCTATCTCACCGACTGCAGGCATTCCCTCGTTCAAAGTAGATACATACCTAAATCAGGGCCTTAATGAAAGAGGCTGCCAATGCCTTTCTTGGCAATAGGATCCTGTGCCTTTAACAGAGGAAAAACTGTCCTTGTCTTATGTCTCCCCATTGCACACAGGAGCTTCTGCTAGGCATGGAGCCAGCAACCCTGCAGGGAAGCCACTGAAGCATGTAAAACACCCTGAGGCCAAAAGGTTATGGGCTCATCTAGGGACACAGCTTCTAAGCTGCCAACTTGATCAGTGCCGAGAATAAAATGTAGCTTGAAAGGGTGAGAGGCAAGCATTGCTTAGTGGTCAACTTCCAGGCTCAATTCAGGGACTAATCATCATGTTTTCAAGAGTCAGAGAAGCATGGCAAAATAATGCTGCACACCAGAAAACATGGACGTCATCCCGTCTCACTGTTGCAGGCGCCTGATTTGCTTTGACTTGAGCTCTGAGCCTTGCGTATCCCTGGTGAGCTGGGCTGCGGGAGCAGTGCTTCCCTGGCAGTGATTATGGGATGCTTCTCGGATTCAGGTGCTTTACTTGGAAGCGCAGTTTATCAGGGATGTTGACTGACGTCACAGAAGGAGACGCCCTAGCCATAACTGGCCATAGCAAAGGTTGCCCGTTTTGACGTAAATGAAGCAACAGGCTACAATGTAAATAGTATTTACTGTTGATAGTTTTTGTAGCTTAGTCAGTTGCATCTGCCCAGTGAAGAACATGTCGTGTTGAATTAGGATATCTGTGCAAGTGCCCCAACTCAGAGTTCAGTGACCGTTCGAACGCGCAAGTAAGTGGACCCCACAGTTCCAACCCATCTTCATGACGGTAATCAGATCTGATTTCTGTCCTCAAGGGAGCGCCAGGGTGGATAAAGTTGGTGAAAGACCATTTGGGATAGATGTGTTCCACGTGGGTGCTGTCATGTAAGCAGTTTATTTCAGGGGAGTTGCTATCCCGGATAAAATAACTTGGTGATCTTTCAAGTGCTGAAAACACTTGTCAGTATGTCTACGCTAACAAATTCAACCTGGGTTTCTTTCTTTATTTCTTTCTTTGAATGACATAAGGCAGGTTTAAGATGGTCTCAACACTCCCCTTTCATTGCAAAATAGACAAAAAAGAAAGAAAATGTGAAGAAACATGTCCTTAACATCTTTTGTCATTATTGACAGTACAGGTTTCCGGTTGGATTTATGGGTGTAGCTTCCTCCCTTGACAGAGGGTTGGGCTAGATGATCTTTGAGTACCCTTCTCAACTCTGTAATGTTATTGTTCTATGGCTATGTATTTGTGTAACTTCTCTGCTGCTCCTTTTAGTGTAAGTAGTATCTCTACCATCAAATCTATTAGAAAGCAGTAAGGGAAGAGAAAGCAGCAATACCGCTGGACAGTGTTTGTTGCATTATTAAAGTTTGTCTTCATCTTGTAGCCGGCAGAAAATGTGTGGTTTTACTTTTACATTTCCAGGGTCCTCTGGAAAATGACCTGGTGGTACAAGTTGCACTGATCGCTGAAAGCCAACGGTAAGCTGTTGTAAATCAAGAACACGACCCTGCATCTGCATTTCAATATGCTTGTTGGAGATAGCGCTACTTGAACTGAAAACCTCATGGCCTGAAGCTTGCAACTGGGTAGAAATACATGAGCTTATTTCTGCTCAGGCCTTACAGCTCTCTTTGGGCATCGTGGTGTGTGTCATTCTGAAAAGAAGAGCATCTGTTGAAAAGGCCGTATGCAGCCTCCAGAGTGGGCAAGGCTGGTGTGAACACTGGGAATGTGACCTCCTGGGTTGTTTCTCCCCGGTAAACAAGGAAGTTTTTTCCGTTCTTCCTGCATTTCAGGTTCTAAGAGGGTTCCGGTGTTAGTCCCTCCGTGTTTCTTGCTCGGTTCTTGCAGCTTTTAAGAGTTACAGTGGGGTCTTGACTTGAGAACTTAATCCGTATTGGAAGGCGGTTCTCAAGTCAAAAAGTTCTCAGGTCAAATCTGCATTTCCCATAGGAATGCATTGAAAACCATTTGATCCGTATCTGCTCTTTTCCGTCCATAGAAACTAATGGGAAGCTGCTATTCTGCCTTCGACCACTAGAGGGGGATATTTTGTTTCTTTTTTCTTAGGTCAAGAAAGGTTCAGGGAAGGCAGGGAAAATACAGTCCAGGCAGTCCAGTACCAGGCAGTCCGAAGACTGTCTCCCAATCCACTCTCTAAACGCTGGGAGGAGTGAGGAAGCAGACAGGCACCCTTTTCACTGGCCAACAGTTAACTGAAAGTTCACATTTTGCACTTTCCCTGCCTCCCACGTGTTTTTTTTTCAGTTCTTAACTCAAATGTAAGTATGTAAGTCAAGTCAATATTTTCCTATGAGAGTGGTTCTTAAGTCAAAATGTTCTTAACTCAAGCCGTTCTTAAGTCAAGACCCCACTGTAAATTGTTCTAGAAGCCATTTGGAGAAGTCCCTTTCTCCAAGCCCTTATTTAAACTCGGTTTTACTTCACTTCTTTAAAAAAAAAAAAACAAAACTGCTATTTCATATTTGATGTACCTTTTTTGTTATTTATTTTTAAAATACAGCCTACAGGTTTTCCTGAACACATACGGAATTCAAACACAGACTCCCCAGCAGGTGGAACCCATCCAGATATGGGCACAGCATGAGCTTGTGAAAGTAAGACATGCTTTAAGTTTTGTCTTCAAAGGAAAACTATTCCTCCATATGCTTTATCAAATCACGATTTCTTAAGCTATGGTGAATTGTCCAGCTTTTCCTTCATTCTGTCTAATCTAGGAAACAGTCCAACATACGTGTATGTCAATATTTTGTTACAAGGCTGGGAACGCCTGTAGAAAAGAACTCTTAGCAAGAGAAAGTAGCCCATTTTCTTTTTCTTTTAATCCAGGAAATCTCTTCTGGTATGCTTTATGTACTTAGTAACGCTACTTGTCTTGTATTATCAGAGCTCATCCCATAATAAAGAGAAGAACAATTAGTATTATATCAAGCAAATGTACTTTAAGCTTAACATATTAATCTTGATATTCTGAGAGTTGACTACTAAAATTGATGCAGCCTACCGTGCACATCCTAAATGATATACTTATATAGAATTAATATATTTCCCCATTCTGACCCCTATTCATTCATACCTGTTTACATGCACATACTTCTTAGGCACATATTGGCTATCTTGTGTCCTTCTGGAGCTGCACTTTTCATTGAAATGAGTGGTGGAGCCTTGGGCAGGAAACCTTCATATATACATCAAAGCTCCTGTGTCTATAGGAGGTCATTTGGTGGGGGCAATACGTAATAATAATAGATCAACTGCAACATTTGAAACCACTAGAAAATGGGAGTTTTGTGCCTCAAATGTCTTCTGAAAAAGGAAGATGTAACCATTGTATAGCAGACCACCTTTGGTGGTAGAAAAAGTTCAAGAGCCTGGGCATAGTAACGGGAAGGGCCCCCTCCGTGCACTGAATTAGGTGTATTTCTGGGAATACCAGGAGGTGCATGAGGGTATCTGACAGGGATCTCAATAGATGAGCAGATTCATTCAAAAGAAGATATTGATTCATTCATTCATTATTTATTTAAAATAATCTCCCGTGTCCCCATCAGATGCGCCTTTGAAGGTGGTGGAGCAGAGAGAAAGGCTTCTCCTGATGATCTTAAAAGCCCGGGCAGGCTCATAATGGGACACTGTGTCTTTGAGAGAGCTCAAACTATCATGCTTTCTCAAATAAAGGACGTTAAAACCATCACCGGTACTTTGAATTAGATCCAGGAATAAACTGGAAGCCAAAGTTGGTGTTTTAAGAAGAGGCTCATTATGTATCATTACTTACTTAATTGCTGATGGTAGAGAGGGTCACCCAAATTGAACCAAAATCTAGAATCCCATTGTGCACATGTTACTGTGTTTATTATGAAGCTTATGTGAGAATAGGAAAGCTTATGGACGGTGTTGTAATAGCAACACTAATGTTCTTTCCAGTTTCCTCTTGGCTCCTTTTGCTGCTTCTAAGAATAGGAGCAACCCTCCAAACACCTATTACACAACCCTGTCCAGGGTTTACGTGGGCTTACCTTTCTTTCAAGCAGCTCCAACAATCTCCCAGTGAGGAGGAAAGCAGTATGGGTTTTTTCCTCCCCCCCCCCGCAGCAAGATGACCTTTAATTTCCGAAAAGGTCGCTGTGCAGCAGACCCATTGACCGTGCTCCCTGCAGCCTGCTTGGCTCAGAAAGCAGCAGATGGATTGCTTGGGCTAGACCCCTAAGACTTTAATGTGCTCACTGAACTATCTTGTGTGTGCAAAGTACAAACTGGTGAGAGTCTTCCTTTCCCTTTCCTTTCCTTTGCTGGGTCTGTGTGGTTTTTCCAGATCATTTCTCTTCTGTATTCACTTGTCATCTCTTCTCCCAGAGAACATAAATATCCTGATTTGGCCTGAAGGAGAGTCTGATCACTTTGAGATAAAAAGGCCAGGATTTAGCATTTCCGCTGTCCTGCTCCAACCCAATCCAACCTAAAGAAGACCCTCTTTCCACCTTCTCTTTGACAATTTTTAGCTGTGGTCTTTGTGCGTTGATTGTGTTCACCTCCATGTCCTACAGGCCTACTTCCACCTGGGGATTAATGAGAAACTGGGCCTCTCGGGAAGACCCGATCGTCCAATTGGCTGCCTTGGATCATCAAAGGTCATTACAAGAAGTTACTTTTCCGAGTGTTGTAGTATAAAGCGTGGTGGTGGTGGGTGGGTCCTAAATCTTCCTTACTGTGTGACTCTATGCAGACGTCAGCCCCACAGATTTCAATGGGGCTTCTTGATAAGAGTGCCCAAGAGAAGTGTACAGTGGTGCCTCGCTTAACGATGTTAATCGGTGCAGCAAAAATCGCTGCTAAGCGATTTCATCGCTAAGCGATTTTAAAAAGCCCATAGAAATGCATTAAAACGCATTTAATGCGTTCCTATGGGCTTAAAAACTAACCTTATGCGAAAATCCTCCATTGCGGTGCCCATTTTCAGTGCCTCTAAAGCGAGGCAAAACAGCGGGTGGCCATTTTGTTTACCCAGCGGCCATTTTGGAACCGCCGATCAGCTGGCCAAAAATGGGGGCTTTGCAATGATCGCTTCCCTGCAATCATTGCAAAGCAAAATTTCCCCATAGGGGCCATCGCAAAAGCGATCGCTCTTGCGATGGCAAAAAGTCCATCGCAAAGTGATTTCATCGCTATACGGAGCGATTGCTATGCGAGGCACCACTGTATATGAAAAGACCATATGAAATTATTTAAGTTTACTGAAGACTTTGTTCAGAGACATTAAGGAAATGTCATCTCAGTGGTAACCAAACGGATGCCTTTCATGCTTGGCTGGAAGTACATTTGTGCCTATGAATGCTCACGCCACACTAGATATCTTAATATCACCAACCCCTTCCCTGTTGTTTTGAATGAATTGTCTTGAGTTCCTGGTTAGTTAAAGCAGCACCTGTACATTCTCAAGTTTAATTATAAATTAAAATGTGGGTTTTTTGGTTATCAGCACTCTGTCTACAGTATTTAACAAAGTGGTTGTATTTCCTTGCACTGTAGATTTATCGAATACTGGGCAAAACAGTTGTTTGCTATCCAATCATCTTTGATCTGAGTGATTTCTACATGTCCCAAGATGTTATGATGCTGATTGATGACATTAAGGTACACTTTTTGTAAAATTCCCAATGCATCTTATTTGTTGAGTATTTAGATTGTAGATTATTCGGCCCTGTATCTCGTGAATCGGTGATATAGACCCGTTGTTGTATGTGTCCCGTTTGAAGCAATGACTCCATCCATGTTTTTTTTTAGTACAACCCTCACTGAATACAGTGCAGCTTATGTTGAACAAATCTGTGTTGAACTGAGGTGCAGAGATCATTTCATGGGTTAGCGACAGACTGAGTGTCGCTGCCTTTGCAGTCACACAAGAAGATCTGTAGTTTACACACCCCCTTTTTCTACAGAAAAATGCTTTTTGCACAGGACACTTAAGCATTTAAATGGTTCTAAGCATCGTAGATCTAGGATGAAGATGAAGGCAGAAGATAGATGGACCTGATAAAGGAAGTGTAATGGGGTGTTAAATGCTAACACGAGTCACAGAAAACTATCGCTGGCTAGTCACCCAGAACGGGTTTTGCGAAATGTTAAATTTAGAATTAATCACAGAGCTCTGGAAGTGCAATAAGAGGGAGAACTGAACAGGATGGAGGAAGAACGTTGGAGTGAAGCTGCCACTGCAGAGATGGGCATGGCAGCCTCCCAGGCGTCTTTAATTCCCAGCTCCTCTTCATGGCCCTCACTCCCCTCCATGAGAGTTCTTGGGAGCCCCCAGGAGGAGCAGTTCACTTTTAAAATAATAATATATCACAGAGCTGCATTGTTTAACACTTCCAAATAACTCCACCCCCCCCCAAACTCAGAGTAGACCTCCCCAGCCACTTGTGAGCTCATTTGCAGCACTTGGGGACCTTTTTGTTGATCTGACCAGTTTCGGGAGCAGACAATTGGCTCCTGTCTCCACCAAAGTTGTCTACCCTGTGATAAAGGGACATGTTTGTGGAGGTAAACTTCTGAAGGGCTCAGTCCCGGATAGGAGAATGCATGGGTGGTGTAAAAATGAGGGGGTAGCAATAAGAGATCTAGTCACCTGCCCTTCTTTAATTTAACTGAGCGGGACAACAGCCACTGAAATTTGGCTCCCCAGCAAGAAATACCGAACCCTGCTGCCGTGTAGAGTATCTTGGGCTTCCTTCATCTTATGAATGGGAAATGAGAAAAGTTACCTCTAAGGTCTGCTGCTCCACCCATCACCTGGTCCTTGATAGTTGATTCCGTCATCTTATTGGAGTCATTGTGTTGCCTTTGCTCCGCTCTGCATTCATCTTCATTTTTTCTCTCTGTTTGTGCAGAATGCTTTGCAGTTCATTAAGCAGTATTGGAAAATGCATGGCCGGCCGGTGTTCCTTGTGCTCATCCGGGAGGACAATATCAGGTGAGCCGTGACAGCTACCAAAACATGCACACAGAAGGTGTGAAGTTGGCCTGGCTGGCTTTGACTTTTTGGGCTACCTCTTGAAACCTTTCTGTGTTCAAATTCTCAGGGGAAGCCGATTCAATCCAATACTAGACATGCTTGCCAGCTTCAAGAAGGGGGTTGTCGGTGGAGTGAAGGTTCACGTGGACAGGCTGCAGGTAGGGTGATCTTTCTGGGTGTGCAGATATGGATCATATTCAGAGGGAATTCCGTCATTCTTATTTTTCAAAACTCAAAGGGCTTTATTTGGAAATTCATTCTGTCCCTGTGTGTTAGAGTGTAGACAAATACATGTATACATAGACATATATGCTGGTAGTAGGAGATTCTGGTGATTTTAATTATAACTTTGCTTCTTCTGTGATACAAAGAGGGATACATGTGTGTGGGGGTTTATACTGTTTGCACATGTACAGGGAGATTTGTCTGTCTTTTTAGTAATATTTCATCTGATTAAAAAGACATGTTGTCATATCGCATATGGAAATTCTCTCAGACATCCGTTATGAAATAATCCCTTGTGTTATTCTTTTAAAGCTGGGCTATTTCAGAGTCCTTGGAGGGCAGTTTTGCTGCACACTCCCTGCCTTTCTATGAAGATTTGCTTAATAATTAATAAGCATTTAAGAAGAATGTTTCATCTCTTTGACAATCGCTGCTGCTTATGTTGTATGTCTTATTCATGACGGGTGTTAACGTAAAACAAAGCTTCCCCCCCCTCCTCTCCCCACAGCCTTTCAACCCAGCTTCCCACAAGACTGTTCCCCCCCCACACACAAAGTTATTGAGATATCTTTTATGTTTTGAGCTCTAAGTTCTCCCACTGCAGCTTGATCGTCTTTTTCGCATCTGAAGGTGACTATGGTTTATACAGTATACGATCCTAATTGGATGACGGCAAGCGGTGATAGAATCCGTCATGGTTTGCTTTTCAGCCTAGTGACTCCTTGCCCTGCTCACTCCGGTCGAATCAAGGTTGGGCGAAGTGTTTCTTTCCAGATGTTGTTGGGCTGCAATTCCCAGTGTGCATCTGTGTTGGCTATGACATGATGGGAGTTGGAGTCCGAGGACTCCAAATGTTGGCCTCCCTTGTCCTAAACTCTGCACGGGAGAGCTCCCTACAGCGTTCTTCCCATTGGGGTTTGTAGTTTCTGTAACAGTCCTGGAGCCAGGAGTCAGCTGACTAGGTTGCCAGTGCTCCCCATGGCGTACTTACATCCCATGGGTATTCTGAGCCATTTTACAAGGCTCCGTGGCATCTTGTTCATCTCAACTCTCACTGCCGTTGGCATTTTTGAACAGGTGAGAAAACAGGAGTTCCTTCTGGGTAGAGAGTAAGAGTCTTCCGATGTCTCTTCTCCTGGTCTCTCCGCACAAAAGAGAGAGTTGGACTCTCTCATTCATTCCATCCCTCTGTGCTTGATGGAGGGCACGGAGGAGAGGACTGAAGGTGCAACAATACAGAAGGGCAGACTAGGAAACTGCTGTGTCAAATCTGCTAGATAAAGATAGCCAGATCTAGACTTGGAGGATACAGTCTCCAGTAACTAGTCCTTGAAATTACGAGCCTGAAGTGCAAACTGGATCCTACAGTAGAATGATAAGATGTTCTGCTCTTTTGACCATGTAGACGTAGAAGACTGTTGACTGGATACCAGACTTGGCCAATCCAGAGGCTTCTAACTGCCTAGCAGTCATGGAGGCTGATATGGTCCAGCCACCTTTTTCTGTTTGGGCACCCTGTTCCTTGTAAATGCCTGCTGTTATGAGTCCTTATTTTTACCTACCCACCCACCCATCTATCCATCTATCCACTTCCTGACTACTTCACTGCGGCATAGGTATGTGATAGCAAAATCCATGACATTTAATTTTGGACTTGTTGCTGGGGCTACACTATATCCATCGACCTGATCTTTGACTGCTAAAACACTAAAATCATTATGTTTTAATCACACAGCATTTCCCTTTGCTAATGCTTAAACATTAATTTCCTGAATTAATCCTGTGTCAATGTTTTGGATATTGTCCATTTCATTAAAGCAAGGAGGCAAAACTGAAACATTGAGATGATGAAATGCCGATAATGCGTTATATGTTAAAGGGAATATATATATACAACATGTTCATAATTTACTTCCAGCTCCTGCATTTGTATGCAGATGGCAAGATATATATTCAGTTAGGCTTTTAGATGTTAATTCACGGAAAAGCTGCATAATCTTTGCTTGCAAGCTTTGCATAAAAATATTTGCATCCAGTTTTGGCTACAAAATTTATAAGGTTTCCCATCCTGGCCGTAATACTTTTCGGAGTTGCAGCATCATTTGTGCTCAGGGGATGATTATACAAGTTAAACAGAGAAGAGCATTAGCAATAATGAAGAAAAATAAAAGGCCAAGAAACAACAATATCTCACATTTGCTTTTGTTTCCTGTTCTGACAGGGTTGCTCTCTAAATACATTCTGCTATATAAAATTTCATGTTTCACTGTACTGATATCTGTGACCACCACTGCTGGGAAACTTATTTTAGGCTTTAAAATTGCTTCCCTGCAACACATTTTCCCTAGAAGATTTACATGAATATTCAATGAATTAATAGCAAACAATACCCCCATTTAATAAAATATTAATAAAAAGAAGTGCAATGTTGTTCTCTAATAGGACATAAATATTTGGGCAGAAGATTCAGATGAAGGGTTTAGGGAGAAGATGGAATGTGAAACAAAACCAAATAAAAAAGAAAAATAAAGCCATAGATGATCATCTCATAGCAAGGAGAAATGAAAATGGTCACATTCCCCATAAATATCAGGAAGCCAGCCTTCCGAGACAGTGGCATCTGCTGGACTCAAGTCAGTGCCTTACTTCTAGAGGCAGATGTCCATCAACCTCAGTGGATAACCTGTTTGGGCCTTTTCCTTCTCTCAAACCTGGCAAGGAGGCCCTGCCTTTGAGGAACCTTCCTGCTCACTTTCCTTAAGCCCTGATCTTCAAGCAGCTCCACCTGGCAAATGAGTTACCGAAGACCTGGATGCAACATGTGCTCCACGTTGACTCTCCAGGAAGTGAGACTGGCGTGGGGGAGTGCCCATGTGTGATGCCTCCTCAAGACTGGGGACCAGAGGGGCCAAGAAAGGAGATTTGGACCCAAGGGGGCCGGATGGTAGATCCTCCTTTGTGGCTTGGTGGTTTTCTAACAGAGCTTGGACGTGTCAGATGCTCTTAAGTCTAGATCATCTGTCAGGGTGCTGTGAGCATGGTCTTCTTGCTTTGGTAGGGGTTTGGACTTGATGACCCCTTCTACCTCTACAGTTCTCTAAATCTCTCCTAGCCCTTGAACCATCAACCCCGTCTGCGTCCACAGCAAAGCCTCCCGTACCCCTCCACCATTTTCTTCTTTAAAAATGGCGGTGTTTCTACAGCAAAGCAGCAGGCTTTGTACACTTGCTGGATCGTCCTGCACAGAAACGAAAATATCACAGCTACATATTATTATTTCTCACTCTCCCTTTCTCTTCTGTTTCAGACATTAATTTCTGGAGCAGTGGTTGAACAACTGGATTTCTTAAGAATCAGTGATACAGAGGAGTACGTATGCTTGAAATCACAACGCCTGGGTAACATTAATGTGCAGCATCTCAAAACACTGCTCAGATTAATATTTTTCATAATCTGAAATCATAGAAAGGTTGATCCTTGCAGGGTGCACTGGATTTAGAGACTTCAATTATTTCTTTCTGCAGACCTCCAGAATTTAGGAGTTTAGAGGAGCTGGAACTTCCAAAACATTCAAAAGTCAAGAGACAAACCAGCACACCCAACGTGACTGAATTGGAACAGCAGCCAGATATCACCGCTAGCGATTGGAAAAACAAGCCGACTTACGATATTCTTCAGAAGTTGAATGTAAGTCTAGAGGAGGAAAAACGAAAGTTCCTTGAACAATTCCTGTGCGATTCTCTGGAAGCACACCATTTGCTGAAGACATTGTCCGATGAGTGGGTGGATGGAGACTGTTATTATTCTCAGGGGGCACAATAAGTCTTAGAGCAGGAGAAGGGGAAACCTGGAGACAGGTGAAGTGGACCAGCTGCTAGAAAGAAACACTTCCTTTCCTGGGTCCCCCTTTTCCTACATGAATCTGGGAGCCCATGATCCACAGCTGCATGAAAGGTTTAGAGCAATGGAGTATCAGTTGCAATTCAGATTGCCTTGTGATCCCCCCCAGATTTGTTGTATGAATTAGGCCACTTCTCAGTTAGCATTCTTCATTCATGGAAAAGCTGAGCTAGAAGGTTAGCGTTTGAAAAGAGCAGACATATACACACTGTTCTGTAGCTGTAAGGCGGCAGGTTTTTTCCCCCCTTTCCTTTCTAACATTGACTTTTGTTTATTATTGATTTACACCCGATGGCCCTTCCTGATCAGGACTGCAACTGCCTAGCAAGCCAAGCCATTCTGCTGAACATTTTGCTCAAAAGGGAAGGCCCGAATTTCATCACCAAGGAAGGTATGATTTGCAGCAGGCAATTGTGCCCGTCTCTTGACAAACGTGAATAATGGACATGCCCACTGCAAGTTGTGTTGCTATTTTCCTCTCCATTAAAGCACTTTCTATTTTAAATGGGAAACAGGCATTTGTACATGAGTGGAATGAACCGTTAAATGTATTAACTCTTTTAAGTAGTCTCCATACCATATGCTGCCTCTTTATAATTCTGAGCATGCAGTTTGAGAGAGAAATAGGTCTCATCTGTTAAGGGGAAGCTGGAAGGCAGGTTGCATTTTCTGTGAGCTTTGGAGCTTGTGTGATCTCTTACGACACTTTTCTTTGTGGATATATTGGATTCATTTAGATCCGGATCTAAGGGGATGCAGGTGGGGATGTTTCTTACTTCCCCAGCATCAATTCCAGCTTCTTGGAAAATATAGCACGAGGGAAGGGATGGTGTAGAGGCATCTTCTGTTAGCAGATGGCAGATCTTGGATCCAGTACATTATCTCAGTGTTGCTGGTAGTTTAAAAATGATGGCATGATTATGAAATAACTAAGTTAAACCACCAAATTATTAAATAATTAACAACAGAGAGCTTCACCCTCATTGAGGGAGGGGGTGTCCATGCAAGGGAATGGCACGGCTAATAAAAAATGAGATTACCAGCCAAAACATTTGTGTAGTGCAATTGCTAGCCAGTTCAAAAGTCTCATTTATTATGCTTTGCTCCTAATTTCGGGAAGATGGCTAAAGCAAAGTTTTGCTTCCTGTTTTCCTGTCTACAGGGGATTATTTCTAAGTAAGTAAGTAAGTAAGTAAGTAAGTAAGTAAGGAAGGAAGGAAGGAAGGAAGGAAGGAAGGAAGGAAGGAAGGAAGGAAGGAAGGAAGGAAGGAAGGAAGGAAGGAAGGAAGGAAGGAAGGAAGGAAGGAAGGAAGGAAGGAAGGAAGGAAGGAAGGATGGATATAACTAATAAGATGATGGAATTAGTATTGAAATCTTCTGATAGGGTTGCAGTGAAAATCTGCACTGCAGTTGTTAGCAGTGGGGCTCAGGACCACCGGTCACTTGCATCTTTAGCTTCTCTGACAATGGCCAGTGTAATTATCACTGTGGCCCAGTTCTAAAAAGCTGTGCGAATCAAAGCTTCAGAGGAAGTTTATCAACAGCTGCATGTACTAAACTCTCAAAGCAGTCATAAACAGCCAGCACGGTGCGAAGTCTCGCTACAAATATTTAATATTGGTAGGCTTAGCTACTCTTCCAGAGTTAAACTGCAGAACTTAGTGCTAGTTTACAGGCGTTCAGGACAGTGTTGCGGGTTACAAACCGGGAAGGAAACCTGATCCCATAGCTGTTGTTTTCTGAGAGAAACCCACCTAGGAAATTAACGTGAGCGCTGATGTTTCAACATTCTCCCCACTCCATGGGAGAAGGTAACTACCAGGCCTTTCCTGCATCCTGAAGAATGAGTAAAGCAAAATATGCTGTTTATATAACCACCCCATAATGCTTAAAGGTCTCCCTGGGTGGCTTACAGTTTGATTATGCCAGAAGTTTACTGACCTAGGAAAGATGGAAGGTTGCGTCAACCTTGAGCTGGCTACCTGACCCCAGGATTGAACTCAAGTTACGAGCGGAGTGTTCACTGCAATACTGCAGTTTAACCACTGTGCCATAAGGTTCCTAGTGCTACCCTTACATTCTGGAACAAAATGAGCAAATTATCAAGTTCCCTGTACATCTGCACTGTAACTGACTTCCCTCTTCTCTCTCTCTCTTTCTCTTGGTCTCTTCTTCATGTTACGTGTGAATTAGGTACAGTGTCTGACCATATTGAAAGAATCTATCAGAAAGCTGGCAGCAAAAAGCTCTGGTTTGTATATAGCATCCTTTGGCTTCCTGTTGTCTTGCTTTTGAATTCTGTGTATCACCGTTTTTGAATTTTGTGCTGCATAGAGGGGCTTGATTCCTTTTGGAACCCCAGGAGCTCTTGAATTCCAGATACCCGGAGATTCTTATCCTACATACCCGAATGCCGATTCTGGAAAATAAGTGCCAGGAGATCGCAACAGTGCTGATAGATGGAATGTTACAGTAGAATTAGAGTGTTTGTTAAAAGAAAGAGCAAATAACTAGGAAGTAAATTGGCTATTTATATGCCTTATTTTAAAAACAACCCTCCTGGTTACTGCACAGCAGTTAAGGATTTTCCTGCACTCTGGAAGTTATTCCCCTGTTAAATTATGTTAGCTAAGCTTTTTAAGTTCTTCTTTTTTTTAAAGATCCATGGATGTCGTCTGCAATTCACATCCAGTTACGTACATTCTTTATAATGCTTTACTTCCCATGTCAGCCTTTCCCCTGGTGTCTTTAGAATTATCCAGCAAGCTCTATGAGAAAAGAATTTGCTCAAGCTAGCGTTCCCTTCCATGTTCTCAGCTTCCGCCTTCAGGCTTTGATTAGAATTCCTGTAATACCTTCTCTCCCCTTCCAGCTGTGCAAGAAAAGGTATCTAGCAACCTCTTTTCGAAAACCTGCTTCAGTCTAGGGACAGAACAAAATAGATAGACTCTCAAGTAATCCAGCCAGTGGTCAGACCAAGGAGAATCCCTTGACTTGGATCTGTCTGGCTTATTGTTGACTTTGTAGCCATGGCTGGCCAGATATCTCTGGATGCTCCCAGGGCACCAGGCTGTTGGCTGTTTCCCCCTTGTTGTTGGTCTTTTTAGCATCCTGTATTTCAAAAGGTATCAACTCTGTACCTGGAGTCCCTTTGATCTGTCACAGCCTACCCCTCTAAGCCCCTTTTCATCAGCCTGCTCAGCCCAGATGTGTTGGCTTACAGTGCCGATCATCCTTGACCATTGGCCATGTTACGTTGATAGGAGTTCATAGAGTAGAATGCCTAGAGGGGCCCAGACCAAGAAAGTCTCCTTTAATCCTTCAAAAAAGCACAGCTCTCTAAATGTACAGCCATCATTGTATCAGAGGATTCCATAACAAAATGTGTAAAGAAGCACTGCATGTATTCTCGAAGGATTTCACGGCCAGGATCCAAGGGTTGTTGTGGGTTTTCTGGGCTGTTTGGCCGTGTTCTGAAGGTTTTTCTTCCTAACATTTTGCCAGTCTCTGTGGCCATGGGCATCTTCAGAGGACAGGAGTCAGAACTGAGGATGCCGGCCACAAAGACTGGCGAAACTTTAGGAAGAAAAACCTTCAGAACACGGCCAAACAGCCTGGAAAACCCACAACAACCAAGCACTGCATACTTCATTGTGTCAACGTAGTGGGTCTTTCAGCAGCAGAGTTTCATGTAGTGGCCTCCATGTTTGGAAGTGGTGCGTCTCCAAAGTATACCTGGAATGTTTTATGCAGAATCCGTGTGGAAAAACTGGTTTCCTCTGAATTCCTCTTTCATAATTCCCGTATGCCATACCCAGGTTGGTGCTACGCTGCAGTGCGGCATATATGCAGAAATTCGCTTCCTCTTTAGCTCCCCACATTACAACTGTGGTAGTCCACGGGAAGCAGGTAAAGTGCACCGAGGTTTGAAACAGCGCTGCTTGAGACGTACAGGCTGATTTGCATTTTGATGGTATTTTGCTTTTGTTCAGTTTGGTTCGGTTTCTTTCTCGTAATGCTTTGCGCTTGATTTTCAAGAGTGTGTGCTTTCACCCGTTGTCATGGAAGTCGTCCTCAGTTTAGCTGATGGATTTTGTGCTAACCTGGCGCTGTTTCACACATATGCATTCATTAACTCTCCTGATAAATTATGGTATCGCTTAAAAGGCTTGTGTTAGGCAATGTGAAACATTTGGTTTTATTGCATCTGTGTTATTTCAGAAAACAGAAATAAAGTTTTATTTTGTTTTCATTTGCAATAAAAGTTATGTTCTTATCCAGTCACTCTTAAAAAGTGCAGCCCGTTTTTAACCCCAGCACTTTACATGGTTCTCTTGTCATCCCTTGGTTACATCCATAGACCTATATAGAACCTATATCGATGCTTATACTATGTACCTACATACAGCTGTTGTCTACTGCTCCTCTTCCTACTGCCAGAGTCTATTCCCCTATGATTTATGATTGTGGGATTAAAGATAGGACTCAGTGAGGTTCTTGAGGAGGGTGGGATGGGGGAGTATTAAATCGTGGCTTCTCAGAGGTCCTGCGTGCCCAAGACCTAGCAGCCTTCGTGAGATGGAGAGAGCCCACTTACAGGCTCCTGTTCTGGGCAGGCTGTGTACCTGTGAAGAATCCAGTGGTGGATCCAAGCGCCCATCTTTTGCCCCCTTGGCCACATTCTGGGCCACGCAGTCTCCTGTTGCTTGGGAGCAGGAGCAAATTCTGGAGGGATGAATATGGGAGAAGGAAGTGGTAGAAAGAACTCTGGTTTCACTGCCCTTAGGACAGTGAAGTCCCTCTAGAGAAAGGCTTCATCACAGGTGGCTCTCCAGATGTCATTGGATTGCGGTGCACAGCTAGACCTGTCCATTAAAGCCAGCCGCGTGGACTGTTCAGTCAGCGTTTAGTGTATGGTCGCAGACCCGATAATGGCATGGATTGATGAGAATCATGACCCTCACAACAACTGGAGGAGCGCACTTCATCAAACCCTTGGTCTACATGCATGGAGCCTGCTAAAGGTATAGGTAGCTTGATGCTTCCATTTAAGAGCTTCTACCACAGGGGATGAGAGAGTCCAGCAACGGTTATACCATAAGGAGCTGCTGAGTGTAGACTTTGCCTCTTTGTAGACACGCATTTATTCCTTCTAAGATGTGGAGATAAGAAGCCATATGGTTCGTGTCATGATGTTCATGCTGTGATTGTATTGTCTGCATATGATTGATTGCACATCTGGTCACCTGGTCTGGTTAGTGTCAACTTCCATCCAGTGTCAACTGATTCTGTGATATATCTTTCAGTGCCCATTAATAAGAGAAGAAGGGGCCCATGTGGATATTTTGCTTTTCATAAGTGCTGTTCAAAATTGGATGTTGAAAATTACTGTTTTCATGTGATGCCACGTGGGGTATTTTAATGTTTGCTTTGTGGCTAGAAAATTTGTCACATGGTCTTTAACTTGTTTTACATGCCAGGGTCCTTTCCCCCCTTGCAACAAAAAACTGCTTATCTGCTTTCTCAGGATGGCTCTTGAGAAATGCAAAGGGCATTGATTTCCTTTGCAAAAAACAAAAAAGGCAAAACAGTGCAATTTGGTTGAAATGCCTGAGTATTCAAAAAAATAAAAATAAAATCCCAATCACCCACGCATGAGAACATTTTTACTGAATGCAAATTGCCCGGGCGGTCTAAAGCAGTAACGTTTTTGTTGCTTACCTAATTTTAATCAAGCCGTCTCACTGATGATGTCAGAAGGAAAAAAAGCTGCAATGGTTTATAATGTATTATGCAGTTTTGTGAGTCCCCAGCACAGCCATTTGTGATTAAATAATTCAAGCTTTATCCTGTTCCCTGAAAAGATCTTATAGGGAGACAGAACTCAAGTCCAAAATGCTCATATAGAGGTCAAATGTTTAATGCTTAGAGATGTACTGTATCATCACATAGGGCAGCAGCCTTTCAATCAACGTCTTGACTTCATCAAACTTGTGGTTGACATCTACCTGGATTGCTCTGTTTTCTGCCCTCAGGTCTGTTGTGCGCTTCGCAGCAAGTCTCTTATGTAAAGTAGTGGACAGCCTTGCGCCATCTATTACTAATATTTTAGTTCAGGGCAAACAGGTAAGTTTGTATTTTTCAGAATTGTTAAACAGGCAAAATACGAGCTTCAGATTTCCAATCCTCCTTGCATAAGAGAATAGAATGAGTTTGATTACACCTAGATAATTTTCTACTACTCTGTAAAACCTTTCCTTCAAGTCTGTGCAAACATCTTGCTGATTTCCCCTTAAGCAGCCTTAAAAATTGATTTTGGTCTTCGTTCCTTTCCCTCTGTAAAAAGATTGTGAAGAAGGAATGTAGACATTTATCCCAGTTAGAATGAAGAACTAATTTGAATAATATTTCACAAAGTCTGGCTGAGCATTGCCCAGTTATTTCATCAGCATCCAGAAGGGATTCAAAGCATGTGCTAGGGAAGGAGTGACAGCAGCGTCTGGCAAATTCTAGGGGGGCAAAACCATCATTAAAGCATTTAATCGAGTCCCAGCTAATGTTAAGAAGACTGGCAAGGTCAGGCACAGGAAAAGGGCTGCTTTCAAAACTTGATTTCACAATCATGGCAAAAGGATATTTTTTGTAACAATGCTCCGTCATAAAAGAATCCAGACTTTGTAGAGTTTTATCACCTCAAAGGTAGGGATGGCCAGTCAAGATAAGGGGAATGTAAATGTTTTCATTCCATTTGATGGTACCTCATTCGTTTCTTGACCAAAGGCAATTTAGACGGGTTCGTTCACAGAAAGAACTTTGCCCTTTGGGAACTCACCCTCATTGATGCTCGTAATGTGGCATGGTTTGGCTGTTGGTTTCCTTTGCTTTGGCTGCTTCTGTTGGGATTTGGCTGTTCTTTTGCTTTGGACAAACCAGTGAAGACGTGATGCTGTCTGTCCCTTGAAAATTGTGAGAGGAACCAACGGCTAGATGGTGTACTGCCTCCTCCTATTGGGAGGCGAAGCTGGGTTGGCCTGAACAGTCCAGAAGTTAACCATAGTGTAAACGCACTGAATAACCGTAGTCAAATCACGGCTGGTGGTTTGCATATGTGAACGAAAGGACTGAGGGGGGAAAGGATCCGCCGAGCCTTTAGTTATCATTCAAGGGACAGGCAGGATTATGACGGCACTGGCTGCATGCGTATTTATGTCGTGGAAACGAGGTCTTGCTAATCAGTTTCACCATTCAGTTTAAAGAAGCGTATTAAAATGCAAGAAGGAGGATACAGTGGAAGTCACCATTCAAACTCTCTGTGGCTTCAAGAGGCTGTATCCCAGATGAATTCAGTTTATTAGCAGTAAATGTAATATATGCACTTGTTATCTGAATTTTATTTATTTTGACCCAGGAAAGGCTTGCTATTGGGCAGAGTGTAAGTAGACACCTCAGCTATCAGATGCTGGAGCTCCCTTGTCAGAGGAGTGTGTCTGGCAGGATTCCTAGCCGTTTCCTTCTGCGAGAGAGCATTTTTGTGTGTTTTCAACGGGGCTGCTGCCTCAAGGGGGTTGGAAAAGGGTGTCCTCTCATCTAGGCGGAAGTAAGATCCAACAGCTGCTCCAGTTGGCTTCTGTACCGTTGAATCAAGGTGGGGGGAGTGTGCCTTCTCTGATTTTGCTCCAGGCAATAAAACACCTTGAAGCCGCTCCCCATACTTCCCTATTTGGTTCTTCCCTTCATTCCCCAAGAAGCTGAATTTAGAGCAGCAGGAAGTTTAGAGTGAAGTGGGTCTCTGTGGACGTGGGGCTGGCCCCCTTCCCAGCCTAGCAACCCTTGAATTGAGCCCAGTGATAACCATGGAGAATGATTGTGCCCCCACACCACCAAAAAAGAGGGGGATTTTACATTTTTATTTTTCCCAAACAGTTCTCATTAGCGGGAAGCAACAGGGCAGATCCAGACTCTTTCTGAATGTGCACTCTCATGAGTTATTATTCTGATGCTTCTTTTTTTGTTGCGCAACGCTGTTTTAATGCAGAATAATGGAAAAGCATGTAAAACTCCTCTTACCCATCAACAGTGGGTATTTTAACTCGCTGAGCTAATTATCCTCTCCTCTATCCAATCGTGTTACAAACAGGGTGAGTTCAGTTGAGAAGATATAATGAATAAGGTCCCCTTCACTCTTTCCTTGTCTCACGTTATAACTCTAATTGCTGCTCATATGTCCCTTTAGGTGACTCTTGGGGCATTTGGCCAGGAAGAAGAAATCATATCGAATCCCTTGTCTCCAGGCGCAATTAAGAACATCATCTACCACAAGTGTAATTTGCAGGATGAGAGGGAGGCTGTTCTTCAGCAGGAACTTGTCATTCATATTGGCTGGATTATCTCCAACTCGCCAGAATTATTTAACGGCATGCTGAAGATACGAGTGGGGTCAGTAGACAAGGTTCTTTTTTACTCAGTTGCAAGGAGATTGGAGGGACCGGTTGCTTTTTGCCTCCTTTAATATAAGGGCCCTCACACAAGCAGAACCAGGGGGGACTCCTCAAAGCAAATGCTCTGTGTGGAGAATATTAATGTTATTTTGAGGTTCAGAATAGGATTCCTCTCCACCAAGAGCTACCGGAAAGCATAATGCACCAGGATGCTCCTTTGATTCCCAAGTTCAAGGTAAGGATGTGAGGAAGACATGCAGTTTTTATGATCCTTCATTTAAAAAAGGTACTTTGACACCTAGGGGCACTCTCCCGAAAAAGCTGTCAATGGCTGTGAGGTTTTTTGCACCTGCACAAGAGAAAAAGAAAACAAAACCACGAAAAAGAAAACAGGTTTTTTTTTCATTAGTAGCAGCATTAGCAAAATAACAACACCATCAAGAACAACAACAGTGGGTGGGGCCCAACACAAAAAGGACGTGTGGTTTGCGAAAACAACAGCAAGGACACCTTGTTTCAGGTGCAAAATGCAGGGTTTTGTGCAAAATACACTTCCACAAATATAGGAGTGGGAAGAGCCTTGAAATGTGACAAATGCAGAAAAGCTGTGTTCATCTTGGTGGGTTGGAAGAATACATTTGAATCCTTTGATACTTAATTGCAAAAATAAAGTCAGTGAAGATTCGCATCCCCAGGCCAAGGTGCTGCTCTGGGATGGCCCGAGAATCTTCTATTTCATTTTGTTGTTGTTGTTTTAAAACTGGGTTGGAACAGCAGGTGTAACCCCAGTCAGGATACACAGAACCCGGAGCCAACTCCTTTATTTTGGCTCCTAAAGCAGAAAAGTCCTATTTTTCTCTCCCTGGCAGTAGAAACGTTGGAATTTTAAGCAATAAACTTGAGTGCTTGGGCTGAACTTTCAGTGATCAGAATTAACTGTGCTATTGTATTAATGTCCACATGTTAGTACAGTGGAAGTCCTGTTGAGTTCAGTGGACTCACTCCAAGAGAAACCTGTGTAGAACTGCTGCTTTAGTCAGTAGAGGATGGAGGTGTTTCAGAAGATATTTATTTCGATGAAATTCGCCCAGTTTTGCTGTGGCGGTTGTGTTCTCCTTTCTCCTTTTCTCTTTTGTTACCTATCATGCACCTGTGGCTTGAGCTGGAATTATGAAAGCAAATCAGTCAATGGAAGGATTCAATACCGAAAGAGGGTTGGCATCTTTGTCAGTCGGTAAAGCCCACATTCCCCTGGCAGGTGTTATTTTTTCCGTCATTGGATGCTCCCAGTGGTAAATCCTGTGTAATTTAAGCTCTCGTCTAGTGCTGTGCTTATGTTGTTTTCCCAGTGGCACTTCGGATTGTTAAGCTGCCTTAACGCTGTGCTGGAACATCGGTCACACAATATAGGCAATGAATTTGGGCCTGTATCTAGGGGCGCTTCTGGGGTGAGACAATGCATCTTCTCTAGCTCTGCATTCATCTTTTGATCTAAATTAGTTGCCATGGCAATTAGAAATGGGATGTTCCATTCAGTTGCCTTTCACGCAGAAGCAGTAATTCGCAATCCACTTAAGGCAGTGCCTCTGTGCTTAAACTGGTGCCTCCCATCAAGTTGGGGGGAGGAAGGCAGCGGGAGTGATTTGTAGATTGCCAGTTTCACTCCCCCCCCCCTCTCTGAAGTTAAAGCTTCAGGTATTCAGCAGCTGTGTACAGCTAGTGCCACGAATTTTCACATTCAAGACAGAGGAAAGGGAGAGCACAGCACACAGTGTAACCCTTCCAGTTTTACAGCATTACACGGATGCATCGTTTTATAAGGCCCTAAACAAAGCTTTAAAGTGAAGTTTGTTTTTCAAAGCTTTATGGTGCTATATTTTCTTTCCTTGATATCTCCGGCTTATTGCTAGTTTACCTTCACGGACAGAATCCGAATTTCTTTCCGACCGGTAACAAGCACTGCTTTTAAACTTCCTTAGACCTCATGCTGTCAGTTTACGCCTGTCTTATTCCTTGAATAGACCCTGCCTTGAACAGTTCCGTTTTTTGCTGTTTCGATTACTCATTTTGCATGAGAAATAAGGCAGCAGAAATATCTTTTGCACTCAAAGGCAGTGTAAAGAAGGAGCTAAACAGCAGGGTAATTAGAGCTATGTAAAGGTCCCCGATTTGGTGTCAGATCTAGTTTGGATTTGGGCCAGATTTGGTTTAAGCCGATTTGGACCGGGTCTGATGGAGATGTCTATCAAGATTTGGAAATCCGAATTTTCTCATCTCCACTAAATGGCATTTGGAAGTTAAAATGGCAGTAGCTTTTCTTTTGTTTTGTTTACAGAAGCGGGAAGAAATGTGAAGCTATTATAGCTCCCTCATCAGAAATTATTGCTTCCAAATTGCAAATAGGTCCCAAACCCTCCCCCCATATTGCTTTCTCAGATAAATACATGCAATTTTCTTTGCATCCACAACACACACACACACACACACACACACACACACAGAGAGAGAGAGAGAGAGAGAGAGAGAGAGAGAGAGAACTGTTTTACTGTGCACTGCTCTTCCAAGAGATGAATTGTGATCATCTTCTTCCTTTGCAAGTTAATTAGTTGCTGTTAAGGGGCGCACCTTTTGCTCTTACAAGCTGCTTAGCTGCTTTTAGCTACTGAACACTTACTTAGGTGTTAATTAGGAACGAGGTGCAAGACTAGGCTTGCTTGCTCTTTAGTTTCTAGGAAGGCTGCTAAATTCACTGAGACTTTAATTTCAGTCCCTCTGCAGGTTCACGTCAGCCAGTTTTCTTCCTGACAACTTGATCATGGGGCTGCGGTAAAGAGTGTTAGTGCGCAAGGGAGCCCCTCTGATTGAAATGGTGTGTGTCGAAAACGCCGGTTGCATTGCTTCAAGCTCATCTTGCCTGTAATTTAGTGTGATTCCTGTATACAATTGTAATTCTTGCCTTTAATATGTGATATTACAAAATATTGTGACAAAAAGGGTCAGGGGGAGAAATAAGGCAAAATACATAGCACTTTCAAAATGAAAAGGTTTGCATCAGTGTGAGCTTTCATGGATCAAAGTCCACTTTGCTTCAGCAACTGAAAGGGATCTGATAGTCTTTTAGAGGGCACAATATTTGGCCCTAGTTTCTTTCTTTTTATTCCCTTATTTTTGCCTGCATGGGGAGGCAGGCTTTGGAATACATTATAGTGTTTGTTACTCACCCCCATGCTGTGTCTCACTTCCTTTCATTTTTCAAAAAGCATCCATTAACCCAACATTTAAAAACTAGTTTTGGAAAATAGGATTTCAGATTTACTTAGAGAAAACAGGAAGCTTTTTTTCCCAGGTGCTATTACATTGTTTTAATTAAAAATGTGCACTATTCAGAAGTAGTTTAGAGACCTCAAAAGATGCACTCTGAGGAAGAACACAGGATAATTAATTTTTTTTGGACAACGGTTTCCAGAATTGGAGAAAAAGGATTCTGAGAATTGTGCTTCCAGGCTTTATATTCACTTACTAGGGTAGATCCATCAAATCAGTGAAACTTAAAAAAAACTCTTGAGTTGCCAAGTGACTGGATCTAAGCCACTGGATCTGTGGAGACACGAAAACAGCTATCTAGCCATGACTAAGCAGGCCAAGTTCTGGTTGACATCTGAATGACAAATTTACCTTGCCATCCCTTATATGTCTGAGTTCTATGATGACAGTAAGCCAAGGCAGAAATGCACAAAAAGAAGTAAAGAACTGTCATTACAAAAATTCAGGCATTGTTAATTTTCCCCACTTCCATTTAAGTACACCCTTCATATTCCCCCCCCCACACCTCCTGTGTTTGAAAGCTGGTCTCTTTCCTTGACTCAAGGTTAATCCCATATAGCCAGCATTCCTATATTTTACTGTTATTATCCACTCCAGTGAGCAAAATTAACCTTCTTCCAGAAATAGTATTTCAGTATGGCAATGATTAGATTTGGTGTCTCATTATTGATTCGCGCGCCAGCTTTTCATGCTGAAATAGATCCAGATCCTGGCAGCCCCATTTCAGTACACCACTCCAATCAAATGCATTCTAGCAAGCCCATTCAATCATGTCTTTGCTGGCCAGGCCTCCCAAGGTGTGAAGGGGTTGTGCACCCACACACCCCTGATTTTGTCTCCCTTTTTCTGTGGCTAGAACTTGTCACGTAAGCCTTTGCAGGCAGAGAAGGCTTTGGTGAATGGACCCTCTCTATCCCCACTCCCCACCCTTTCCGTCTTGAAGATTTAGTGTGGGAACTATCCTTCAAGATGCTTTCCCCACACCACATGATCCTGCATTGTCGCATCAGCATGATGCTGCTTTGTCTGCGAGAGACCAGAATTGTAATTGAGGCTGGGATTTGTCTCTTCCCTTTGCCCCTCACTTTGTAATCTCCACTAAACGCTGTTTCAGCAGGTCTGTGTTTTGGCCTTTGACACAAGTGGAAGGATGGCGTTTATGGTGTCCCTTGATAATATGGTTTGGCTGACCGAGGTGCTTCTCCTCTGAGAAGAGTCCAGAAAATCTAATGTCGAGGGCACTACAGACACCATGATGTTCTCTCACTTCTAAAATGTCATTTTTAAAACGTGGAGTTTGTCACTTTCTATTGCTTACAGTAAGCAATCTATTTATCCTATTGCTTGCCTATTTAGGAAGCGGTTTAAGGCGGAGGGGGGGAGCGAAGGTGAGCAGAATCACAGATCCACAGGGATCATGACCTCATAGTTTAAAATTTTTTAGCATCATTAAAAACTGTTCTGAACTTTTTGTAACAGATGTTCCCTCCCACCATTTCTCAACTGCATTTAGGTGGTGTTTGCTGTTAATTTAAAGCAGAGGCAGTCAGAAGATAGACGGAGATCCAAATTTGTTGACAGTTGCAGAGATCGGAAATTTACTTTTAGAAAGGCATTTCTTCCCATTTACAGTCTTTAAACAGTAATGTGCCAGATTACTCATGCTGCTGCTGCTTATTATTATTACTTTTTTTGTTAATTAACGATTAACTCGTCAGTTGAGCAAGAGGATGGCGTAAAACTTGATCATTTTCTATCAAAATGCCTCTAAAACAGGCTCTTTAGGGGTAACTTTAAAAAATAATTGGGAAATTACTTGCTACATTGATAAACTGCCTGCATTTCCTTTTGTTGTATTAAGCACTAAGTTGTATTAAGCAGTTTTCGAAGGAAGCTTAGCGTTCTCCCCACCCCAAGGTAAATTGCTTCATGTAACAACCTTACTTGTAACGTGATTTTTCCAAACCCTGGACAATAGAGAGGCAAGGTTCCAGTTGTTTAACAGCAGCATAAAAATGCTTCAGTATCTCTCTGAGCCAGTAGGGCGATTCAAATCCAAATTGCTATTTAAGCTGAGTTAATTTCAGAAGTTTAGCCAGAAACAAAACGATTATGTTGAAATGTTGTGTGCTGTGGGTGCCAGAGTGGCATTCAGTCAGAGACACAAAAAAGGAGGTAGCGATCCTTTTCTTTAAAAAACAAAACAAAACAGAAAAAAGTTACAAGTCTGTTGAGGCTAATTAAGCAGTAAACAAAACCTCCCATTGAAATGATTGTTGGGTAAAGCCGAGGCCAGGTGACTTGGTGGTGGAGGTAAGCTCCACTGAACAGATACCATTCATTTTAATCTAAATGCTGTTGTCTTTTACCGGTGAGATGCCAGCTTTTGCAAGCAATTTGAATAGACCATTAAGCCCTCCGAGTAAACAGTATGTTTCCTTTGCCGTTTATGGCTTTTCAGAGCATTGTGCTAAAGATGGCTGGTTGGCCGGAGCAGGTGTCAGCCGTGCCCTCACTGTCGTATTCTCCGTGGACCTTCCGGAGTCTTTAAGGACGGCGTGGGTCCCAGCCATATTTAAGGTTGTTTAGTAGAGTAGCCTATCTTAAGGGCTAGTTGTTGAAATGTGCATAACTTTGTAGCCGAAGCCAACAGGGATGCCTGATACGTTACTTTTATGACCCAGTTTATTCTTAATGACCCAACCTTTTCTTGCTTCTGTAGCAACCGATGGATGTTTTCTTGGGGGGGGGGAGCAGCTGGTTCCTCAGGGCTCTCCAAGCATGCCCGGGGAGTGTTGTTCACTACGAACCATCCCTGTTGTCAAATCCAGCCCAGGATGGTTTTGGAGTAACCGACCTCCCAGAGGCTTCCTCTGCCTCTGCGGTTCAACCTAGCCGCCTCTAGGCCACTCACATCGAAAAGAGACTCCCATCTCCGGGGATTGGCAACTAGCTGAGCTTCTGAAGTTAAAGATACTTAGAGAAAGCTTCTTCCTGCGTCGGAAGCAAATCAGTCCATTGCAAGTGGGCGAAAATGCACCGTCCGTCTCCTCTTGCAGGCTGACAAGTCGAGCAAACAAGAAGCCTAGAATCCGCAAGCAGGGAATCCCTTTACAGGGGCCCGTTGTAACCCCATTGCAGGAAAGCGAGTTTGGGGTTTTTCAGAAGGGCGCACCATCAAGCTAGATGATTAAAAGGGGTTGTGGGAGAGAAGGGGAAGGTCAGGCAGGCCTTTGGGTCCGTGTTGTAGCCGTGAGGTCCAGAGTTCAACTACCTTCCAAGATGGCGGAGGCAAGTTTTGATATGCCACTGTTAAGTGTGTAGCTGTCAGCTTCCACCGAGCTGTGCCGGCTGGGAGGAGAGTGACTCATAGATTTCCAGCTCTGTAAGTGCAGCTTTGTGTACCGCTCAGACATCTGCCTCTCCCCGTGGGCAAAATACACAGGTTTTATAGGCAGCCGATAGCAGAAATTCAAAGAAGCAACCACCAGCCGTGTAGAGGCAATGCTGGAGATTGGATTTGTAGTGAGAGTCCAGGTAAATGAGCAGTAAAAACTCAGACTCTCCAGTTAACATCAGTACAGAGTAACAGGACTTCTTTTGGCTCCGTCTGTGAAGCGTAATTCAGCTTCCGTCCTCCCGTCTCTGTTCTTGGATGGCCAGGGAGAGAGAAGCCCACTAGAAATATAATAACTACCATGTGAAATAGAATCAAGTAAAAGAGAGAGAGAGAGAGAGAGAGAGAGAGAGAGAGGAGCCTCCCCCATGCCATTTAAAAAAACATATATTTGTATCTATGACATAGGGTAAGGTGCTTTTGTTATCTCCCCCCCCCCACCCAAGAATGTTGTTTCTGAACAGTTTATGTATTTCGATGGCAGTATTTCCGACTGGCTTAGATCACACCAGCGTACAGTAATTTGAAAAAAATACACTAAATATGAAATACAGGCATGAATCCAGTGATAGCCTTCCAGATGTTGGGTCACCTCTTAGGCATTGATTCAATAGGTCAGCTCTAGTTGGTGTGAGAAGCTGGACTGAGGCCCTAATATTTAGGTTGCTGGTGAAATCGGTGGAATATTGAGCCGCACAGGGACGGCTTGAGAAAGATGGAGTTCTCAAGCTCCTTCCTCTCTATAGGGCTGTATCTAGGATTGGTTATGGCTGCTGTGAGAGGAGGGAGAATCATGTCCAGCAGCTTTCGTTGAAAGGTTAAACAAATGTTAGTCCTGCCAAAAGATTCAGATATTTTCCCCATGACTTTTATGCATCACATATTCAGACTGCTATGATTTTGCATTTGTATATGTAATTTGGGAGTTCGATTCCCCAACTGGGCCTCCTGGGAGAAGAGCCAGCCTGGGTAGCCTTGGGCAAGCTGCACTGTCCAAGGGCGCCCCCTAGAGGAAGGGAAAAAGTTGAAATACAGAGTTTTTAGGGTATATCCTGTGTACCCATGCATCTTTTTAATGGAGATTGGTTAGATTGGATATTGCTTTTCAGAGTGTACAGTTTTGTATAGCTTCTCACATATATTTTCTCCTAATAAGGAGCTTTTCCCAAACATGCTGGGAGTCACTCCCATCTCAGCAAATGTGTTGGGTTCTTCAAACCGCCCCCCTGCAGCCCTTAGCTGGAGGTTTCTCAGTCTTATGAGGCCACGGTACTTCAGTTTGTCAGGCTAGAAGTTGTGCAAACTCAACACCATCCAGATTCATCAAATTCCACCCGCCTACCCATTCCCTGTCTTGACACAGGAGATTTCAGCCGGGGATATTGTCTTGTTTCTACTTACATCTTCAAAATAGAGATTGCACTAATGCGTATTTTCCTGTTTTCAGATGGATAGTGCATGCCATGAAATACGAACTGAAAATCCGTGCTGGGGAGATGCCCCCTGTGGATTTATACCAGCTGTCACCCAGCGAGGTGAAGCAGCTTCTCCTGGATATCCTTCAGCCTCAGCAGTCAGGAAGGTAAGGCGATCTCTCTCCACCAGCATCTCACAGTGGCGTTCCTTGCTGATTGATTGCACAAACTGTGTTTTCTTTAGATTTCTTCCTCGTTCTGCTCTGCAACCAGTTCTTTTCCCAACACACGGTGTTATTTGTGTGTGTGTGTGTGTTTTGAAGCTGAAAAAGCAAAAACAAGACATAGGCAAGACTATTTGCTCCCTTTGCCCATGTACGGGGCTCTGCTCCGTCATCAGATTCTGATACTTCTGTTGGCAGTTGCCCCAGGCATCTGATGTAGGTAAGATTTCCCTCATTGCCTTTGAGCCTCGGAAGGGAGCCAGCCTCACCCAAAGACTAGCAATTTAAGGAGTTTGTTTATCTGCTGATCGCTGACCCCCTTTCTCCTGGACTACTGTGAAATCCACTCTCCCATCAGCATGCTCAGGCCACAGCAGTAGCGCCTGGAGTGTGTTGCTTCAAGATGACATGCTCAGTTAATATTCGCTGCCTGTCCAAGAGAGGGTGTGTACGCATGCCACAGACAAGCACAGAGGAAGCTGGGGATGATGCTGGCAGGCAGTTGCCAAACCACAGCAAAACAGAATCAATATCCTCAACTAAGATTTGTAAGTCAATTTTTGGAGCCAGCTCTTAACATTTTTAAGACCCCATCATCTTCTCGTGGAATGAGAAGATGATGGGGTCTTTGTGGAAAAAGACTAAAGTCTTGGTGGAAAAAGACTTTAGGGTCTTATGTGTGTGTGTGTGTGTGTGTGTGTGTGCGTGCGTGCGTGCGTGCGTGCGTGCGTGCGTGCGTGCGTGCGTGCGTGCGTGTGTGTGTGTGTGTGTGTGTGTGTGTGTGTGTGTGTGTGTGTGTGTGTAAAAGTAACTGAACATTTTGTGTGGACAAATGCACTTGTAATATTATTTCTTCTGTCCCCCCCCCCCAAAAAAAAGTCCGTACTCAATGTTCTTTTTGCAGAGAGGTCTTCAAAATGCTCATACTGATAAAACTGTGCTATCCTTTGAGCAAAAGAAAGATTAGAAACCTGGCAAATTCCTCGCTTGCTTTTGCCTACTCCCTGTTTGCGAAGGTGGAGTTCCAGAGACAAACAGTTCTTTTAAGCTTTACATTCATCTCTTTATGAAACCAAATTTCTGTGCAAAATTGGCCATGTGATTTCTTTCAAACCCCTTTTGTGTGTGTACGGATGCGTAGAGAGAAACCTTCAAAGGGAAGAACTGCTCTGAGGAGATGCTCTTGCCTGGAGGAAAGAGAGAACATATTGCATAAATTAAAAAGACTGCCAGCTTCTTTCCTTTTGCTAGCTGAAGCCTATGGCTAGGCAGGTTGTCAAGGAGGCCCGTTCTTCATCACAGAGTTGGGGTTTCTGCTGATTAGATAACATCCAGTTGGGTCGCCTGGTTAGTTGTCTTTCAGCCAAAACGGTGAAGGGTTTTGGAGCACCTTTAAGTTGTAGCAACACCCTTAATCCACCATGGCAGCTGTTCCTTGTCTCTACCAATTCTGCATCTTTCACTCAATGTATAGTCTGCCTTTCTCTCAAAATTGGGACTCAAGGTATGACTTAAAAATAACAGGATTAAAAACTGAGTTAAAACAGCTTGTGAAACAGGTTCTATATAAACTGGCCATTCTTATGTGACATGATGACACATCTTTCCCATAAACTGTAGAATATAAGGTTGCCACTTAATAGGAATATCCCAATTCTGAGTTGCTAAGGATTTAATATTAAGACATGGTTCATCTGCAATGGCAGTTCATAGTTCAGCATTGTATAACCGAGCACTGATTATACGGTCTCACCTTCTCTAACCCCCTTGCATGTCATGGTTCCCTTCAGCCTTGGTTTGTAACAAGCTAGTTTGTCTCTGTGCTTGAAATTGTAAACCATGATTAGCCCTCCCCTAAGATTCAGTTTGGAAAACATGGCTCAATCCTTGTTGGCTTGTTTCCACTCATCATTGTTAAGGCTAACCATGATGTTTAGAGTTCAGGCGTAACACTTAAACAAATTAGAAGTTTCTGATCTCCTGGTGGCAGAGGATGAGGCGATTGCTTGAGTCCAGTGCTTGCACATGTTTCTTCCTTCTGTGTTCCGATCAAACCATGGTTGGTTGCAAGATCACAGAAAAAAAGAGGAGGAAAAATAAGGAATACACAACCATGAGCTTCCTAGCTGCTCATTTGTTGAGATATTGTTGTTATTTTTCAGTTGTTTTATCCTATTTTCTGTGAGCCGCCCAGAGTAGACATTGTCTAGATGGGCGGCATAGAAGTTAAGTTGAATGAATGAATGAATGAATGAATGAATGAATGAATGAATGAATGAATGAATGAATGAATGAATTTGTCTTGTGCTTAAGAATGGTTGGTATTAAATGTGAATTACACCTTCAGAAATTGATCCCCAAACCCCAGAATTCTTGACTATTGGCCATTCTGGCTGGAGCCGACAGTAGTTGCAGTTCAAAACATCCGGAAGGCACCATGTTGATAAAGGCTGTATTAAATTAATCACTTCAGAAGGAAATGAGTTGATGAGATAAAAAAGTGCCCCTGTCCAGAAACTGACAAGCTTATCAAGCCAATTTAGGAAGGTTTTTTTTTATTTATGTTCAGTCTGTGTGAGATTTTTGTGTTTGTCTATTCATGCTGAAGCATTTATGAATATTTATTTGCTAAAGAGAACTTGTGACAGTAAAATTCTAAATTAAATGCAACCTTTAAAAATGCTGTAAGGACAGCAGGCGACAAGTGAGATGAATCACAGAGGAACATTCTGTTTAAGCTCAACAAGATTTGGAAAATATCTGAAAGGTCAATATGCTTTTCTGCATGGAAGCTTTGACTGCCTCTGTCAGGTCACTTTCTGGTCCAGACTCAAAAAGATAGATTTGATTGATCGCCTCTGGTTAAAGAGGTTTGACTTTCTGGTTCAGATCCATTTATAAGGCACACATTAAACTTAAACAGCAGGAGCGCTGAACGTGATCATTCAGCTTTGTTATTACTCGATTCTAATATTGTTCTCGTCTTTAAGAAACTGAAACGTTGTTATGACACATTTGATAAGAAAGTCGCCAGAGCATATTGTGTTTTGTCTGACTGACTGATTGTTGTCGGGTCGTGGGTTTTTCTGCTTATTTCTTACCGAGTTCAGTTAATCCACAAAAGCAAGTGTTGTTTTGATCTGGGCACAGATTGCTTTCATAAGCAACTCCTTATCTTGCTTGTTTCCCTTTCCTTCTTTTTCATTCTCAGATGCTGGTTGAACCGACGTCAGATTGACGGGGCCCTGAACCGAACTCCCAATGGGTTCTATGACAGGGTGTGGCAGATTTTGGAGAGGACTCCCAATGGTCTGATAGTTGCTGGGAAGTTTTTGCCACAGGTAAAAATCACCTGCAAGTTACCTTGGCTGTCTTAGGTTTTGAAGAGGAGGCTGCTTAAAAGTCAGGGAGGCTGCTACTGGGGGGATTTCTTGCATCAAAGGAAAATTAGACTAAGTGGGGTCCCTTCCACAAGTTTCTAGCGTTGAAGGAAAAATGCTGTTTGGTCACTGGAATCGCCAGCCTGTATTTGTGAAAAAGTCTGTCACCATAAAGAAACTGGCTGATACCACGCGACAGCTCAATCATGTTTCTTTTTTACAGCAACCCACCTTATCGGACATGACTATGTATGAAATGAACTTTTCCCTTCTTGTGGAGGACATGTTAAAGAATATTGATCAGCCTGAATACAGGCAAATAATTGTGGAGGTTTGTATCGTTATGTTGGCTGTAAGAAACACGAATCATACATTTCGTCACGTTTTATGTTTTTGAGACAAAAGTGTGAGAACTTGAGCCAATACAGAAGTTTCAACAAAGAAACAAAGAACTCATTCTCTGGACTGAAAAATTGAAATCACTTCTTAAAATCTTTAAACTAGCATATGCTGGTATCTTGGGTCTAATCCATGTACCTTTTACTCCACCAGAACATTGCCCTTAATAACTTTTCTGAATTTGAATCAGGCCCAATGAACTGAAAGAGGCTGGCGTCTATAGATTCTCCTGTACTAAATAGTCTGTCTCAATGCAAAGCTGTTTCCTGTGTTCTGTATGCACAAAGGTCCTGTTCATTGTCTTTGAAACTCCTGCTTGGGAACAGGTCTTTGATGAGGAGGGGTCCACGGTGGCAGGAGAAGCCAGCAGGCATGCTCATTCCCCATAAAATGGCCACTCTTTGCTGGTTGGTTGGTGGCCAGTGTAACTTTTTTCATTGCTGCTTTGCCCGTTAATTTGTACTATGAACCAGTCAAGCACAGCAGTGTCAGTGGCAAAGCTAAACATATGACACTTTAGTTCACACTTTAGATAGTATCCTTTTCAACAGTCAAGAAGAACAGTTGTGTAACTCTCACAGTATCCCCATTCCCCACTTCGCAACCAGTGCAAAAATCGCTATGCAACAGGGAGCCTACCAGAGTTTGCATGCGAAGCCCCCTCCCACCCCATGATTGCTAAATAGTACAGTATATTGGCCTATGTGTCCAGGGTAACCCCCCCCATCACCATGTACATCTAGTCCTCTGAAGGAGAACACCTGTACATGAGACAGCAGATATAGATGGAGTGCTGTTTAGATAGCTGGACTCAACAGTTGACCAGCATTCCTGCATGTTCTCCTAACTTGTGTGAGTTTTTGAAGCATCCTGCATGTCAGACTGCTCTAGAGAGGTAGGCGGATGTGTCTGAATCTTTCGCTTTCTTCTGTGCTTCAGTTGTTGATGGTTGTCTCCATCATTCTGGAAAGAAACCCCGAATTGGAGTTTCCAGATAAAGTGGATTTGGACAGATTAGTGAAAGATGCCTTTGATGCTTTCCAGAAGGACCAGAGCCGACTCAAGGGCACTGAGAAACAGGTCAGTGCAGTATTTAATCCATGCTCTTTATTTCTTATTATTGGCAGGCTTGGGTCTAACGGCAGGCTTGTGGCGCTTATAATCCTTACCTCGAGGTGGAGGAGAGTGTAGCAAAACCTCTGAACACCTCTGGAGTTCGGATTAAAGTCCCAGCCAGAGAAGACTGCCTGTCCTTCCCGCCCCCATGCCAAAACCTTTCCCCCCCCCCTCTGGTGCTCTTGCTGGCTCCTCTCGCCCTCTGCCTCCGTCACCGTCTATATCTGCCCCAGCCTCCAGTCCTCCTTATGCGGTGCTCCTCCACACCGGCCCACCATAGCTCTACCGTGTTGTCCCTTCCCGGGAAAGCATAGCTGCGCCTTCTGTCGCCCAGCAGCAAAGTGCGCCATAGCCCTACGACCCCCACCCACCCACATCATGTTGGCAGGACTCCATGCTGGAGGACGGGCGGTGGACATTTAGCACCCATAAAGGGACGACTCCCTGAAGGAACTATAGAAAGGTTTGCAGTGGCTTTGCCCCTGCAGAAAGATGGTGCTTAAAAATGCCGTAAAACGTGGCCTCATCTTTGGTAAAGGACCTCGATCCGACCCTTAACGAAGCCCATGTGGGGTATGTGGCTCATGGAATCACAGAATAATGGAGTTGGAAAGGGTCCCCTGAGGTCACTGAGTCCAACCCTCTGCTCAAAGCAGGAATCCAAACCGAACACCATCTGATAGAGGGCTGTCCAATTATTCTCTTGAATGCCTCCGCGTTGAAATGCCCACCCCCTCCCAGGGTCACAGGTTCCATTGTCATACTGCTTTAACAGTTAAGAAAGTTTTTCCTGATATTTGCCTAAAACTGGTTTCCTGTAGCTTGAGCCCATGATGACGTGTCCTTCACTCTGGGATGATTGAGAACAGATCCTGGCCCTCCTCTATATGACTATCTTTCAAATATTTGAAAACTGCTATCGTATCTCACGTTGTTGTTGTTAGGCTTCCTCATTTGTGCATCAGTCAGCGCCCCCCCTCCTCTCCAGCTCTTTGGTTAGGATCCAAAATATTTACCCTACTAAACGACAGGAGAATGTCAAGTGTGGGAAGTGCACTTTTCATCACCACACTGTTTTCCATCTGTGGCGCTCCTTGCTGCTAGTTAAGCTAATTGTTACCCATCAATATTGCGGCTAAGATCAAACTCTTGTTTGTTTATGCAGGATGACATGACTTCCTTCTATAACACTCCTCCGCTGGGAAAACGAGGAACGTGCAGCTACTTAACAAAAGCCGTGATGAATTTATTGCTGGAAGGCGAAGTCAAGCCCAGCACGGATGACCCCTGTTCTGTTAGTTAAATCAAGTGCAGCCGGTGGATAACAAGGTGGTGGTTAGAGTTTGTCACTGCTTAGCCTGTAACGTTTAGTTGTAAATGGAAGGCGACCATTTGGATGGCATCACATCAATTAACACTGTGGCAAACTCAGATACTTAGGAAAGCAAACCTGACTACAGCTGAAATATCATTTCTACTCAAAGGTTCCCTCCCCGCCATACATCTCCAGTGGTGATCTGCATTTTTCACTAAAATGCTGCAGTCGCCCCTTGGTTCAGCGAACGCATGAAATCGCTCCTGTTGATTGAGAATGCAGATAGTTTAGAAAAATTAACGGGGTCTGTATTTATAGTTTATGCCTTGCTGGTGAATGATTGCAGGGATACATTTATTTATGTCGTAGAGAATCAATATGTACTGGAATGTTTGTGACGTCTCCACCCCCCACACACCCTTTATTTTGTATTGTAATTCATTATTGAAAAGGCTTATTATGAATGCTGAATCAAGCACAGGCATAAATATTTTAAAAAAATTAATGAGGCCCCTGGTTGAAGGTGAATTATTTGTTAACTTCCGCAAGATAACTAGCTTTGGGTTTGAGTGCTCCAACCAAGCTTAAGGGTAAAATAAAAGCTGTTGCGCTAAATACATGCTTTAGAATATGTCTGTAATTGGTTTTCTGTTTAAGAATGACTTCAAACTTTAATTGCTTGCACATACTCGTTTTCTGTTTTCGAAAATTGCAGGGAAATTATTATTTGTTTAAATCAGCCTCTTTTCATGTGAGGTCTTTCCTTCATTTTATGGCAGGGGGGGAAGCCAAAGTGCTAATTTCCATATTTTGTGGGAATCACTTGGTTATAAGGCCATTTTCAAAAAGCTTCGTATAAAGAGCTTGGGCGACCGGTATAATTGGCTACACAGTAAAGAGTGATGTTGATCAGCACAAAGGACTTTAGAGGTCGATCGGGCCAAATTCATGGAGCATAACGCCACTGCTGGCCACTTGCCATGATGGCCCTGTGTTAGCCCTGCCTGCCCAAATATCAGAGATTATATACATCTCAATGCTACTTCCTGGGGAACATAAGCAGGAGGAGCCCGTCCTGCTGGAAGTCTTCCTCTAGTGCAGTGGTTCTTAACCATTGTTACTCAGGTGTTTTTGGACCACAACTCCCAGAAGCCTTCAAGCTCTGCTGGCTGGGGTTTCTGGGAGTTGCAGTTCAAAAACACCTGAGTAACAAAGGTTAAGAACCACTGCTCTAGAGAACCATGAGATCAGGAGGCTTGACTTTCTCGGCTTTTGATTCGACCCAGCATGTTTCCAGTATCTCTTCCTTAAAGGAAGCCTTTCCCATATGGAAAAGGGTGTAGGATGCTGCCAGTCAGGCTATCCATCCATCTCGCCCAGTATTATCTGTTGGTTTTGGTCATCGGGTGCTCATCATAGAGAGCCCACTCTTTCCTGACCCTTGAATCGTGTAGCAGAAAGGAGCTGGAGATTGGCCCTTGGGCCTTCTACATGTAGAGGTTGGTGCATCACTGATGAATTAGGTCCCCTTTCCCCCCAGCCACCGAAAACCCTCCTGCATATGGGAAACCAATCAGGGTTTCATTGCTACTATGGCAAGCAGCATGTCTTCTAAAGAGAGCAAGGTATAACCTTTACTAAGACAAAGATCTTTGCTGAAAGACCTTTCGACTCTCTTGGTCATGGAGGTGATGGTCTTAGCAGACATCCAGAAGGTACTTTGAGGAAAGTTGGAGCATCGCTGGCTGTCAAGCATCCCAAAGTTTAAAAAGTTCCCACTGGCCTTTTTTTGGTGTCCAAATATTTAAACAGTTGCAGGAAAGATGGGGTAAAAATATGAGCACATTTAGCAGAGCCTTAAATCTGATTTAGAGCTTTTCCTCACATGGCCGCAGACCTGGAGAGTGTGAGGCTATTGCATGCACCATTTGCTACTTGAGTGTGGCGATAAGAAAGGCATTTTTGAAAGACATCCTTCAGCTTCCAGTGCCTTGCTTTGTGGAGCTTTAACCTTTTCCGCACCAACGCTATTTCTGCGACACAAAATTTGTCTTGGGGAACTTTCACCTTGGGCTCTTTTCAAGGAAATGAATCTCATGAGTGCATTGTGAAACAGCACAGCCACATAAGCAGGCTTGAACTGAAGGTTACGTTCCTGAGCATCTTGAAATGTTGCTGGTGGATGGGCGCTTCTTCTTTTTTCTTTTTGCATAATGGGTCCCTCAAGACTGTGTATCAAGGAGGCAGGATGGAGTTTGCCAGATGTTTTGACTGCAGGTCCAAAGCTCCAGATTCCATAAATATATGTATATGAATTTTCCAGGTAGGATGCTGTTGAACTCCTGCCTTGCTTGGAAGCATCCTGTCGGCAGCTGGTCAGCCAATGGAGAATAGGATGTGCTGCATTCTAGTATAACTTATGTTCTTAAGTTTATCATTTTAGATCTTGTCAACACATTCAACAGAGTGCTTAGAAGGTAGAATAAATTACAGACTTAAAGGTGTGATTTTATATATGCATGCTTCTCTGTGGGTGCCATGGGTACCGTCCTTGCAGGTAGAAAGACAACACAACAAAGAATAAGGTGAGCTAGAAGAACTTCTTTAACAGCCATTTAAAAAAAATACGGGAGAATATTCTAGGTAGTTTTGCACCTCTCCTTGTTCTAACAGGTACAATCATCTCCGCCGTGCAATTTTGCTGGTAGAAACTGTGCCACCTTGATCATAAATAAAAGAATGACTGACTGATGCTCATTGTAGGGGCGCATGCACATAGGTAAGGAAAACCATGGAGGACATGGATCTAGAAGACAGCCGTGTGCACAGTACCAGAGGGGACTCCAGCACCGAAGGCCAACAAGTCCTTTTTATCAGTTCAACATCTACAAAATGGAAAGTGAATAAGTAAGCTGAAGGTCACTCACTTTGCAGCTCAGCCAACATAGCCCTTTCCGCCACCCGCCTCTTCAGTTTTCTTTTTCTTTTTCTGCAGCACAGGCAGAAAAAGATGCTAGCGCTTCCTTTCACAAGCACAGCCCCATTGGTGTAGACAGCTTCCTGGCTCTGGAAGCAAATGAAGGATGGTTTTCAAGATTGTGCTGATGTTCGCTTTGGTGCTGGCTGACAGGTTATGTTTTCCAAGCCCGAGTCCCAGTTGGCAGCTGTCCTGACTGTGGCCACCACTTCCTTCCAGAGATTGTCCTCCGTAGAGCGGGGTTTAACAGAGCGTGATGTTAGACTGAGAACTGCCGTCTCTATTCATGCCTAGGGTGAGATTTGCTGCTGTTCTGATCGTACAAACCACCCCAAAAATGATTTGAAACAGCATCCTCTAGACATCATAAAATAGAAGGCAGCATTGGAACCAAATTCGGTTTATTTTGACAAACAAGTTTGTGTGTGTTGGGGTCACTGTGTCCCCATGGCATCTCCTCATCTCAGTTTAACTTGCGTTTTTTATTTTCCTACAAGCCCTTGCCTTCTGCCTGGTTTTTCACTGGAGAAAATAAGCTGGGTCATATTGAGTTACTGCTCTTCAGATTCCCCCCCACCAGGAAGCCAAATAAAACATGTTCCAAATTGCTTTGGAGTTCGTTATTTAGTTCAGCTCACATTTGCGCAGATGGCTGGAGATGGATTTTCGTGTAGCCAGCTCTCTCTTCGAGGCTGTCTTCCGTAATGAATTCCGATTGCTAATTGGGTGGGTTAGATTGCCCACCGTGGTAGATCAGAGATGAAAGGCCTCATCCTTGACCTCCTTCTAGAATCCTGTGAAATCTTAAAATAATCCCACATTTTCATTCCAGGTATGCAATTTCAATTAATATAGAAATACTTCTGCATAATTTGAAGTGAAACCCTTCATTTCAGGATTTAACCATTATCTTCTTAAAGGAACTCAAAACCAGTATCTCAAGACTGAAGAGCCTTAAAGGGTTTTCGTACATTTTGTCAAAACATCTTACTTTAACGTATCAGCTGAGAGCCATGACTGGTATTTTGTAGAAGCAGGGAAATTGTCTCTTGACCTTAGTTTTTTGGGGATCATAAATCCTATTTAAAAAGCAGAGACATCACCTTGCTGACAAAGGGCCGCATAGTCAAAGCTATGGTTCTTCCAGTAGCGATGTATGGAAGTGAGAGCTGGACCATAAAGAAGGCTGACCGCCGAAGAATTGATGCTTTTGAATTGTGGTGCTGGAGGAGGCTCTTGAGAGTCCCCTGGACTGCAAAGAGAGCAAACCTATCCATCCTGAAAGAAATCAACCCTGAGTGCTCACTGGAAGGGCAGATCCCGAAGCTGAGGCTCCAGTACTTTGGCCATCTGATGAGAAGAGAAGTCTCCCTGGAAAAGACCCTGATGTTGGGAAAGTGTGAGGGCAAGAGGAGAAGGGGATGACAAACGACAGGGTTATCAAAGCTAACAACATGAATTTGACCCAATTCCAGGAGGCAGTGGAAGACAGGAGGGCCTGGCGTGCTCTGGTCCATGGGGTCATGAAGAGTCAGACACAACTTAATGACTAAACAACAAATCCTATTAAGCTGGCTGCATGGCTCAGTATTTGAGGTGTCTGACTGTGGAGCCAGAGGTTGGGAGTTCGATTCCCCCACTGTGCATCTCCAAAGAGAAAGACCAGCCCGTGTGGCCTTGGACAAGCCACCTGGTCCCAGGGCACCCCCAGAAGAAGGGAATGGAAACCACTTCTGAGTATTCTCTACCTGGAAAACCCTGAAAAAAAAACATCACAAGAAGTCAAAACTGACTTGACAGCACATGATTTTTATTAAACCTCCTTGACACCAGCCAGAATGGACAGATGAATATAATTATTATTGGACTACATTTCCCAGAATCCTCCAGCTTGGTTGGTCTTTCTGGGACCCCAGCTCCCAGAGCAAGGCTAGAGAAGAGATGATTTGAAGCTTTAGCTTCCTCTCTGCAACCAAGCTTCAAATCACTTCCTCTAACCCATTGCCAGACTGCAAATGGCCCCTCATTCATCTCTCTTCGGAATACTTGAACAAACTATGAAGTGAATGGAATGGAATTCACAGGTTGGGACCGGGAATAATGGTCTCAGTGCACATAGGTGATTCTAAGAATGTTGGATGGGAGTCGTCAACGTCACGGGAGGGAGCCTTGATGTTCTTGAAGCGGACTACTTAAAGCATATTGGAAAGCCTGTCATTTTCTTGGCAAGATAACAAGTCCGCTGGAAAGCTTAGAAGGAGCCTTCTATTTTTTTTCCAACAGGCTTGTTTACTTTCTCCATGTTGCAGGTTTATTGATTTCTTCCTTTGATCAGCAAGCTTTTTACATTGGAAGGTTTGCTTCCCAGTGTTTGCTTTGTTGTGGAACAGCAAGTGGAGTCTTCCAGAGAGCTCAGGAAGAAAAAAAGAATACCTGTTTCAGCGTTGCGTTTTTCCGGAGCCTCTTGGCCAACTCTGCTGGCTAGGGCATTCAGGGACTTGTAGTAGGAAAAAAAAGAAGTTAGCCTAAGCTTCACCCTCCTCAATAACAGGAACAGCATTCTGTCCACTCCCTCAAGCCCTCCCATTTCTCTTTTCAGGGTTGCAATTTAATTTTTTTAAAAATTATTATTGTCTTTACGAGTATCCGTTGCAATATAAGCCAGCCAGCATTAAAACCGCCCTTTTGGTAGGTGTCAGCCAAGAGGCCTGGCCAGCTCCTGGTTATAAATAACGCTGCCACACAGAATACCAGCCAGGTTTCGGCGTGAAAAGCTCTGTGGCTCATTTGAAGCGATGGGCTGGCCAGCCGGCATGACAATAGCGGTCCGCGTTGTGTTTCGAGGCTTTAACCTGGTGCTCTTCGGCTATTGTTCAGTCAAACACCAACCTGCAGCCAGGTTTCTGAGTCCATGTTCTATTCATATCCAGTCATAATTGGCTTCCCCCACATTCTCAAATACGTCTTCCAGACAAAGCACCCTGACGCTTTGTCATATTTCCAATAACTGACCTTTTAAGTCCTCGCACGTCCCGCTCTTCCCCTGCAGCAAGTCCTTTAGAACCTTCTCTGCACTTTTCCTCTGCTGGGTATTCTTAATTTAAGTGGAAGCTTGCCAAGGCTTGGGTCGAGAGGAGGCTGTCAAAAGCTTCTGGCAGGTCCTACCGTCTGAATCTACTTAAATGTATTCAATAAACAGGAGCGTCCTCTTTTAAGGCCAGTGGCCGGATGGAGTAGAGGGTGTGTGAGCCTCTGAGGGTGTGCAAAGTCAAATATAAGAAATGTCACCTTTGCCTATCGGATGTATCTGGAGTCTCCTAACATGTTTGTTTTGCAAAAAAAAAAAAAAAAAAAAAAAAAAATCACTCCTGGACTTTTCCAAAAGCAGGATTAAAAGTTATTTTACAGCAGGATCAGATTACTGTATTAGGGAAACAGAAAACAGTTCAGTGTTTTACTGACAGCAGCATCAGACACGGCTCATGTGCTCCAAGCAGAATTAGTGCTATAAGTTCCTTTTCCTCCCTCCCTCTGAGCTGCTTCGTCTTGCTGTTTTTGTTTTACAAGGGAGCAAAGAAATGTGAAATTAGATCTGTTGCAAGTACAGTATAATGGCTGCACAACACCCTGTTCTATGGACTCATGGAAGATGATAGAGTATCCTGTCTCTTAAACCTACTGCGAAGCGACCACCCACATCCTGTCTCTGCCCAAACTCAGCCTTAAATGAAACCGCTTGCTTTTACATCCCTAACTGTACTTTAACCAACGGTTCAGTTGAATTCAGTTCGTCGCACTGGAGAAATACTTGTTTTTTTGTTTTTGTTCCCCGACTGTCTATTGTATTTGTTATTTTAACATGCAATTGAGACTGGCTGGATGGCTGGTTAGTTGACTGCATCTGCCTGTACCATTGAAACACTCCCTTTATTGCTGTTGATACTGGCTGGGAATAAAGACATGCAAAGTTCTCTTCCTTTTCTTCTTCGGGACCTCATGGATTCCTTTATTTTTAAATGCCAAACAGATTTGCTGAAATGCTGATTCACTTTTTAAGTAAGCTGGTTCAACATGACCAAGATAACAATTGTTCAAACCTGAAGCTTTCGGCACACTTTTCTTTTTGGATTTTGTGATGAGCAGTCTCGGCAACCTACACAGGAGAAAGGGGGGGCAAGAAAATGGCTCCCTGACCTGTCACGTTTTTTCCAGACGATGCTGGACTATCAGCCGGTCCGCCCCATCCTTCGCTATTGGCTGTGATGGCAAGTGGGAGTTGTAGTCCGAAAAACATACCCAGGGCTACATGTTTCCCATCTCAGTGTACAGCAATCCTGCTGCTCACACTGTACACAAGGAACATGGGTTTTTTCCCCCCAATTGTCTGACAAATGTTGAGACACTTGTTAAAATTCCATCTGGTTTAAACCCCTGTTTGTAATTCTGGGGGATTATAAAGGCCCTAAAATCTCTCTGTGATGAGTAAAAAAAGAGGTGGATTACTGGCATGTGAAGGTTTACAATAAACGAGCTTGGCTCTCTTTTAATTGGCTTCTCGGTGAATACAGTATTTAGCTCAGTATGAAAAGGAACAATGGGGTTGGAAGCATGACATCCTCCTCATTCCTTCTGACTGCTCAGATAAAGGATGCTAATCTGACACACTAAAGAGGGGAATGCAGAGCAGAAATCTTCTCTCGTTGAAGGAAGCGTTTGATGCAGATTAAAGATATATTGTTCCACAGGGAATCGCTAGGTTGTTGAGCATCAGGAAACTCAAGGAGAAAGTGTTGTGCATAAAAATTGACCTAGAAAGTCTTGGCCCCTTAAAAGACTACCTACCTGCTGTGTTTCAAGGAGAGCTTTCGTGGAACAAGTCCGCTTCTTCAAACATAAGGCACAAAGTAGTCTCACTCTTATGTCTGAAGAAGTGGACTTGTTCCATGAAAGCTCCCATTGAAACCTAGCAGGTAGCCTTTTAAGCTGCCACAACATTTTCATCTTCTTTATTTGGGCTTTTGTTTTGTTTCTTGTTGCTACACTTGCACAGACGGATGTGACTGCTACATCGAAAACTTGGAAGTCTCATTTCTCTTTGCATAGTGCTGTCCGATCAGCCCTGCCCGGTAGAATTGGCCATTCCTTTGTGCGAAGGACTTGTAAAATTACAATCGTGATCTTGGAGGATCAAATGAAGAAGCTGAACTAATGCCACCAAACCCCACGGAATATACCTGGTTGTGTCTGATTCCAGAAGTGAAGGAGTGACAGTCCTGTTCTTCCTTTCCCTTCTCTTCCCTTCCCTTCCGATAAGTAGGGCAGCTCCCATACACGATTCTGCTATTTTGAATCTATAGGGAGAATTACTGGGGCTTTATAATTCATCATAGCCTGAAACCCTGGCATTCCGGCAGCAAATTCCAGCCCGCTTCTCCCTGAGATGGGACAACGCGGCTTCAGACAAGTTGATTAATAATGCAACGCTCCTGCATTTCCTCTTCATTTAATCGTGTGTTCTTTTTTTCTCCTGCAGTTTTCTGAGGCATCTCTGCCAAGCCTCCCCTTAGCTGGGTTAAAGTTCCCCAGGCTGATGAGTCTTGCTTATGAGTTTGGGGTTCTGGTGGAGCTTTCTGTTTCAACTGCCTGGATTTCAGAACAAGCACCAGCATCTGAATTTAGCTGTAAAGACATAAAAGGGAATTTTTATCTCATGCCATCCGTACTTCCCATTTCTCTCTCCCAAAGTGAATGAACTGATAGCAAAGAAAGTGTTTCTCTCTCTCTCTCTCTCTCTCTCCACCTCCCCACCCTCTTCATCATATGTTTCAGAATCTGTACAAGCGCTGCAGTCTTATAAACGAATGGGAGAAGATTAAAAGTAAGCCAACATGAGTTCTGAAATGCAACCACGCCTGCCAACTTTTCATGCTTAACATTTGTTAAAATTAATGCAGACGGGGAGGTGAAAGAAAGGGAGAGATGACATTTCTGAATATACAGTTGTAAGATTTCCTGATTAAGCTTTTGGGGCTGGGGAACACAGGAGACCTGCAGTTCTGAAATAAAGGGGTGCCTTTCGTACCCTTGAGGGGCACAGTTGCGCTGAAACTGACTGTGTTTTGTTTTGGGGAGAACTAGATGTCTCATTTCATACTAGCAGTTTATATTTTAGGGTAAAAGCCCCTGATTTTTCACAAGTAAAGCACATTGGATACTCTGTGTTACTCTTAGCTATACGAATCTCTGGAGCTCATTCATACATTCATATTAAATGTTGACTCCTTAAACCTCTCAGTTCCTAGAAAAGATACCCCTGAATACTTTATCCATGTTTTCTTGTCCTGATTGGAAAACGCTGTCTTGACACAATGAGGCAATCTGTGAAAATACCTATGTTTGAACCTATGTTTGCGCATAATCTAGTATCCCAGTTGGAACCTCCAACTTCTTAACCCTTCAGATCCTGACTAAATGTGTTGGCTTTATTTTTGATCTTGAGTGCAATGTGCTGGTCTTCCTTCCTGGTTTAATCCAGTCAAGACCCGATGATAATGATCCTTCCCACGATTGAAGGAGCTGCAGTCCTTCAGACTTCCTTGACTCTTCTTCACTGGCACAGCATAATGAGATCAATACTTCATCAACATCTGGAAGATGGACAGTTCCTCACCCTGCTCTGTTAAGCTCCAGGGCAGGCATCTGGTGGTTTTCTCCAGATGTTCTTAGATTGCAGCTCACATGGCCCCTGGCACTAGGATTGCGCTTCAATATTTGGCCAACCAGAACTTTGCACCCCAATACAGACTTTTTGAATCCATCTTTCTACCTTCTTGTCTTTCTTAAGGGGTACAGGACAGAATCAGGACTTAGGATGTCAAACAGTGGCTTGGTCCCTGGAAAGGCAGGAAGATGCTTTAAGTCCCATCCTTTGGGGTGGATTACGGGAAAGCAATAGAAATAATAAATGCAAGCTTTCATAGCTGAGATCAGAGTTTGGGCAAGCTTGGGGGTAAAGTGGGGTACATCTGTAAGAATGCCCTAACCAGCTTTGCCAGAGATCATGAGAGCTGCAAGATTTTGAGAGCTGGAATTTTAAAACGAGACATTTCCCAAGCACTGACTAAGAGATTATTTCAGCCCACATTTGCTCCATCTGGGTCTACTACTTTTTGAGAAACAACAACCCTCTTGTTAAAACGGCTGTAGCAACTGAGTCCGTGTTTGATCCCACACATCCTCCATTTTCAGGAGAAATAAGAAGCCAAACTACTCATTTGTGCTTGTTTTCGGTCTTTACATTGATGAATGCCTCCTTATAAGCAGGAGGCCTCTAATGCTTCCCTCCCTGCATATGGAACATCTGCTGTTATTGTAAGATGCTATTATTACTCTCCTGAATTAGCTTTGCTGCATAGCGGAGAAAGTTGGGGGGTTGAAAAGTGCTCAAGGTAGACGTTTGTGATGTTGCGATGCCACAAGTGGGCAACACAGGGCGAGGAAATCTGTATTGTAAGGACATAACTGTACTTTCTCCAGGGCCGCGTGGTGATATTTATCTATATTTGAGGCAAACCAAGATTTATTGGCTGCCTCAAGCTGAAAATTCAGACGGAAACATCTCCCTTTCTGACAACAACGGCAACCACAAGGTTTGCTGCCTTTCGATGCAGGCTGGAGCTGATGGAATCGTATATTAACATCTGGACCACTGGGAATGCCCAGTGTCTTCATCTAAGAATGATGGAAACAACAGGCATTTAAATTTGTGAGGCAACCACTTTTTTTAAAAAGAGGAGCTGAAACCCTTTTGAGAAAATAACAGGGTGCATATTGTACACAATTGCACAAGTGGGTCCTGAACCATGCAACCAGGGATTGTGAGATGGGACATAGAACCAAGTGCACAGTTAATCGTAGAGTATCATGGAGTTGGAAGGGGCCTCTAAGGCCATTGAGTCCAACCCCTTGCTCAGGGCAGGAATCCATATCAAAGCGGATCTGACCAATGGTTGAACGATATATGAAGGACATCCTTCCAGGGAGTAGACACGGTTCACGGTTGCACTTGTGTAGAGGCCTTTTTGCAACCAAATTTTGGCTGAGGCCATTCATTGGTCTGCGTCTAATTAAGCCAACAAACAAGGAAATCAAAAGTACTTTCATGCTACTAAGGCAAGACCTTAAGCTGTCTTGAGCTGCTTTCTTAGGGGGGGAAAGCCATGGTATTGAATGAAGGAATAGCTGTGAGGTGGGATCTACCAACCTTTAATTTTTCTGCCCTCTGATAGTAGCAGTTTGGGGTGGGGTGGGCAGGCCTAAGGTCCATTTGGCGGGGTTAGCCCCTTCTGCTTCTCCAGCATTGTGCCTTAGGTCCTGGTTTGTCAAACTTCACTGGAAAAGATCGGTGGAAGGTCAGACCCACAATCAAACAAAAAAAATCTGGTGGGGGGCACTCATTTTGATCCCCTCTGACTTAGAAAGAAGCCCCAGATAGGTTCAAAAATGACCCAAGGCACAGAGATCAACAGGAGGGAAATGCTCAAGATGTTAACACATGTCAACAAATAGGGCCAGCAGTAAAGGTTAAGGTTTAGGGAAGCCAAACCCATCATCAATAGTCATTGCATCTGCGGATATAAGGTTGTGGCTTGTTCAACAGAGGATTGTGGCTCATGTGTATCAGGCTTTCAGCAAAGGCTTGAATAAGTCTGCAACATCTTGGTGATGAATATTAGCTACACTGCTTCAGTGCATGCTTTGGTATATCCAGTCATAGCTTCCTTGCTGGATCGCTTGGGGTTTTTTGGCAACTGGCTGCAGAAGCCAGAGGTTGGGAGTTTGATTCCCCCGCGGGGCCTCTTTGACAGCGGCTGGACTCGAAGATAGGGTTCCCTTCCTGCTCTGCAGTTCTAAGATGATGAAGGTTCTTCTATTCATGCCAGTTTTGTACAACCAGTCTTTGAACTTCGCAGATGTACACTGTTAATAACCAGTGTCCAATGGGAACTGATTCTCTATCATATTATGGATATTGCAGCTTTGGAATTTAAAAAAAAAATCAATGGATTGGCCACCTTACAGCTTTTTAATTATTTGAGCATGTGGCATGTAGATAGCAACTGCATAGAGATAATTACGTATGCTTAGTATTTGCTTAGCTTTTTCTGGTTTTTTTATATTTTTTGCTGCTGCTGCTGCTGTTCTGTTTTTTTCCATTGTCTTTCTTTGACTTATATTTTTTTGAAAAAAAAAATTTAAAATCTGGCCCTCCTTTGCTTGCGTAGAGTGCCTGTATTGTGTGCCCTCAGATCAAAACATGGAACTTCAGGCACCTGATAGAAACCAAGATGAAATTTAAAAAACACATTTAAAAAAACCCAACGATTTAGTTCTACCTTTTGAAAGAACTCTTAACACCCTCACTCAGGTAATTTATCTCTGGAATTATTTTTAAAAAGAACAACATTTATCTTAACCAGGGATGCCTATGAGTATAATTTTCCATTATAAATGAAAATGCAAAGTCGGGCCATAATATAAATGTAATAAAATTAAATAACCTACCATTAGCAAGTGCAATGAGAAACGACAGAACAGCTGTTGTGGCCTAATGATAAATAGGTAGAGGTGCTCATTATGGTGCTCAGTATACGATAAAGCAGAAACCTTCTCTCCCCCCCCCTTATTTTCAACAAACCCAGGAAAATATAAATCAAGCTGTCTACAATATTTATTTAGCAGTGTTTTTATAAGGCTGGCAAATCTTACCTAACAAATGATTAAAAAGAAATCAGTATGACATTGGGAGGTCACAGGGCTGTTGAGCATAGAAAGACTGTCCCACCAGTATGACACAGCTGTCATTGCTTCCAAAGCCTGGAAAGTTACTTAAAAAGTAATTAGTTACATACCACTTGGTACTTTTAAAAGTTAACTTTAATTTCTTCTTAACCAATGTAACTAAAACAGTTAAGTTGTCCAAGAATAACCAGTTACTGTACTTCTAGCTACATAAAAAGTCTTCAGAATGTACAAGCCGCCACCTTGGGATACAGAATGTACAAAAGTTGTAAAGTTTCACCCCCTGAAATGGGCCAGGATCCCTGTTGAGTCAAGTTGCTTGCACAGATGGCCCATGATCCCATTTTTTTTGCTCCTTACAAAGAGGAGCCTTCTGCACAAGCAGAAATCGGGGTTTCTCCATAGAGATGGAAGCATGTATGAGGGCAATGCATGACATTATTCATTGCAGTCCTACTTCTTGGGCAATAAAAAAACAATGGGCTGGATCCTGCCTATGAAGATATCAGTGGTGTACAGGAGGCTGATTCAACATGCCATTCCTTCTTAGCCTCCTTGTTCCCTAGAAGTTGAATGCTTTGGAGGAAAATTGATGCTTCCCCATCCCATCGGAGACCTGGAGCGTTTTCCCTGGACATAAAAATGACAACATTCTATGTGTTCTGCAGCCCCAGTGGAAAATATCTCCAGCTTTGATGTTGCTCCTGCCCTCTCTCTCTAGAGGATCTATACTGGGGCTAAAGCAACGGGTTTGGGGTCGTGCCTTCTGGCGCGAGTCCTCTGAGTGCCAGACAGCAAGCAGGCAAGGAGCAACCTCCATGTGAACCTCTCGTTCGTCCTGGTGACTGCCAATGAGAGAAGACAGCTTGCAAGCTCAGCTAGTTGCACAAAGCTGGTTAAACCAACCAACCCAGTGCTTTTGTGTGTGTGTGTGTCTCTGTGTGTGTGTAAAAAACCTGGGCCTTCAGGGGAGATACTGTTCAATATTCATTAAGCCAGCAGGGGCCACAGAGATAACTGTCTCCCTTGATGGTTTTGATTGTAAGAAGGCCGTTATGCTCTTTGCAACATTAAATTAATTGTGCCGACAAATGGGGGAAGCAGTGTTATGTAAGGATAATGGTAGGAGGCCTATTACAAAGCCTCTTGGATTTCCTTTCTCTCACCCCCCACTTCTCTCCCTACCTCTCTTTCTCTCTCTCTCTCTTGTAATATGAACAGCTTACAAAGGCATTAAGGCTTTTTAAAAAAGGGCTCTGGTGGGAGAATCTCTCACATGAAGATGCTCAGGCTGGGTGCCAGCAGGGTAGTCCTTCGGTGAAAGGATGAGTATTAAAAGCAGGAAGAAGCAGACATTCATGTTGGAGGTTGTATCTAGCAGTCCCTATTGCCTGAACAATAATTATATGCAGTCAACTGAGTTCATGGTGACCCTCCCTAGTTTTCTAGGGGTGAAGAACTCTGAAGTAATTTCCCAGTTCCTCCTTCCTGTGGCGCTCTGGATCCCAAGGCCATGTCATGCTGATCTTGGCTAACTGCTTTCCTGGAAGGCACAGTGGGGATTTGAACTCCCAACTCCTGGCTTGGCAACCAAGCATTCCACCCCGCTGGGCTATGGCCAGTAGTGATGTGCACTTCATGTGTGGACTGGCCATTGTCCGTGCTGATGGGCGGAGCCATTCGAAACATCTGGGTTGGGCTGGGTTGGGGAGAGGGTGGTTAATGGCTAGAATGAGAAAGAGACAACCCACTGTTTATGATTCTGTAGCCAATGACTCCTTATGCTGGATATGACCAGTCAGCAAATACAGGCTTTAATTGCCTGTGGTCTAATTCAGGGGATACTGTTTGCAGAGCTTATCCCCAAGAGATGGCTTCAATTACATTGCAAAATATATAAATGGAGAGATTTGCAACTTTTTAGAACATTGGTGACCGTTGGCTATTTGGGGAAGTCTGGACTCAGCAGGTCAGCGAAGTTACTTTCCCATAGATCTCTACGCCAGGGCCCTCCAGTGGATCCCAGGAATGACATGGATTCCCCAAAGTTTATTGGCGGTGGTCGGGGACAGGAGGGTGGAGTAGATACTATAGCCTTCTCTGATCTAAAAGTCCTTTTCTTCTGTTTTCACTGGAAGAAACCTCTTAATCCTCCCTCCGCCCCATCCTGATGCCCTCTCGCTTGCCCTTCACATTTTCTTTCCTCCTCATATTCTGCTCTTTCCACCCAGATGATCTTTCAGACTTCACCTCTCCTTGATCTTCTCCCACTATCTTTCCCTCTTCCTCCCGTCGTTGTGTATCATCTGTCTGAAGAGTTGGGGGTTGCTTCAAACAGAAGCGTTACCTGCAGCTGCCGAGAGGCCCTCTGCAGAGATGAACACCCTAAGCTGGCTTGCACCGTCGTTGTCTAACGAAGCCTAGGGAAGCCTGCCACCTTGTGATGAAAGCTGCTGCAGGCTCCAGGAAGGCTTTAATTAACAAAAAACCCAGTTTGTCCATTTCCAAAACAAAACAGTCCAGAGGTGCTAATTACCAACTCCCTTGCTATAGCAAGTTTCAGATGTGTAGGTTTCATGAGACCACACTGGCCTGCAAGACGCAGAAAGCCACCCAAGTCTCCCAGAGAAGGGAGTTCTCAAGGCTGGGAGCCACCACCAAACAGGCTCCGTCTCACGTCCTCACTGTATGTGCGCTGTATTTCTCCCTTGAAAATCTTAAGCTTGACAGCAGGGAGGAGACCTCAAAATGTGGAAAAGCTCAGAGAGTTGTGCTGTTTGTTCCTTATGGCTAACGATCCTGCACAACCTTTGTCCAAACTGAACGGCTCCCTATAATGGGTATCAAAGATGCCTCCTCTTTTTGAGCCATCTGCATGAAGCTACTTTGATGGATCGGGGTGCTTGATGGACGTTAGCAAAGCAAAAAACCCTCCTTCGAACCTTCCGGGATGGTGTGAGGTCACTTGTCTTGGGCAGGGGGTTGGACTAGAAGACCTCTAAGGTCCCTTCCAAATCTATGACGATTCTATGAAATATTCTAGGTGGCCTTTGTCAAGAGCTGGTGTAGCTTAGTTAAGGACGCCGTGCTAGAGCTCAGCAGCTGTCAAACCAGCAAGGGAGTAACCAATGTTCTTTTCAAGGACCCACTTTGGATTCATGTTCCTCGCCGCCCGCATTTGTGGGAAGATTTCTCCTGAACGACTCCCCCAGTTTAGAGGCACTTTACATGCAGACATTTCCTGCGGAAGGCAGATGGAGGCAAAGCCACTGCAATTATGGACAAGATTGTCTATTAGAACGAAGGTCTCCCAGAGCAACCGAATTGTGTTCCGGGCATTACCTCAAATGAGCAACCATTAGCATCAGTTGTAAACAATTTGTGCCGAGGTGTCACTGCCCTCTTGTCAAATTCCCTTCAGGATTAAAATCTGAAGTTTTGACTTTCCTAAGTGATTTGCAAAACAACAACAATAACAAAAGAAAGAAAGAAAATCAAAATCAGAAAAAGAGGCAAAGATGTTCCTACCTATAGTTAATAAAAGAGCAGATGTTTTGGGAACCTACACACTTGAACCTGTCCCCTCCCCCCACAAATTGGACTTATCATCATCACCATCATTTCTCATCGGAAGGGATTTGAGAACTCATTTAGGGCAAAGCAATCTGTCATTTATATTAATAGGAAATTGTGTTCAAGTCTGGATTCCGAAATTAATTGTGACTTCCTAAAAGGAAGAGAGAGACACAAACACCCCCCAATAGCTCAATGACAAAAAGAGTCACTTTCCGCGTGGAAATCCCCTGAGTTCTCGGGACGTCCCATTAAAAAGGGCTCAAGCCGAGTCGCAGAAGAATTTCTTAGAAATCAGTAGTTGCCTGTCATCCATTCCTTCTCCCCAAAGCAAAGGTCTCTGCCAAGTTACATTACTTTTGCAACTTAACAAAGGATGTCTTTGCCTCTTTTGTAACCTTTCAGACTTGCAAGAATTTAGCAATGTCTTGCAAAAAATCATCAGTGGCTGTGGAGCCAGAGGTGTTGGGAGTTCGATTCCCCACTGGGTCGGTCACCTTGGCAAGGGCTAGACGTGAAGATCCATAGGCTCCCTTCCTGCTCTGCAGTTCAAAGGTTATTATTATAAATGATGGAAAAGAAATGGCTTAGATACTTGCTCACATCTGCCCCTTGTTCTGCGGTGGATGTTGAGAGAACGATGAGGTGGACGGCAGGAAACAGCAGCCAGCAGGGGGTTTATAGCATTCCTACTTTTCTAAAAAAAAGCATCTAAAAAGATAATTATATTTGTGAACTGAGTAAATAAAGAGGTGCTACAGCTCCCAAAATCACCAGTATGGGGGGTTCTGGGAGTTGCTGTTCAACAGTCATGCTGGCTAGAGGGGAATTATGGGAGCTGTAGTTCAAAGCAGACTAAGTGCATAGTACAGAAGGCCAGTCAGGGAGACACCTGGGGCAGAAAATCAGGCCAGTGTCTTTCCCTTGGCACCACCTGCACAACAATAAAAAAATTAAATAAAGGTAAAGGTTCCCCTTGACAGTTTTTGTCCAGTCGTGTTCGACAATAAAAAAATTTAAATAATTAGAGCTAAATCCCATTTTTATCCCCAACGGGAGGAAGATCATAAAAATTGGTAAGGATTTATGTTCATCTTGACTAACAAGTTCCATTCGTTGCAATAAGTCTAACTCTGGTTGGGATTAAGAATGGATTCAGCTTTTAACGATTCACAGCCTCACGGGAAAGACAAAATGAGTTGTCAGACGTGACCTCGTCACTCTGCTTTATGGTAGGGCTGGGCGTTTCAGTGACAATATTGTCTGATCCTTCCCATCCTTCGTCTAGACATTTCCCTTTCCACACATTGACTGAGCCCCTCTTGCATCTATGAGAATCCTCGGGGATTTCTGCTCAAGCGGTCCATGTATCTGATTGCAGAATAAGTTACATGCAGCTGATCGCAGAATTCACCCTTTAACAGCCTTCACACAACGGCTTCCCGGATAAGGCTGCCACCTTGCTGTAAATTTTGCAATAGTTTACATAGCTTTAAGCCACGCAGGCTTAGCTACACGACAAGATTTCAGCCATTGCATATCCTTTCTCACCGTGTGTCTTCATGACATGAGTCAACCCAAGCTGGGATATCTTTACAAAAGACAGCATTTCTGTAGACGTTTGATATGGTTTTTAAAGACTAAAAGTAGAAACAAGAATGGTGGCTTCTGAAAACATTTGTCGATTTAGATCAGTGGGAGCTTTTATGGATGTCGATCCCTTTTCCCCTGCCAATAAATCTATGAGTGTTTGAGGTTTTAGTTTTTACTTTTGCCACACCTGCTGAAACAGAGAAACATAGCTGCTTTGTTGTAAACTTTTTTAAAAAGTGATTTCCTCTCTACCTGCCCCCCTCCCAGGACATACCTGTTCTGTGTGGTCCAGAAACAGGAGATCTAATATTTGCAGGAGAGAAAGGAGAATGTTGTTATGAATGCATCATTTCCGAAGGCAAACTCTCCTCTCTTTGTCTCTGAAGAAAAGAAAGCTGCAGCTGTCGTCTCTCTCTCCATTCGGAAAGGCGAAAGGCGCGGGAATGCCTTACCATTTTTAATGAATAAATAACATTCTTGCTTATCAGTTGCTTCATTCCTGAGGTTAACGAATGGTGGAGGTGATAATTGCACCTGTTTTTAATTATAGGCAGGAGCTGCTTCATAAATATTGAAATGGGATTGTGGTAGGCTTTCTTTCTTTCTGAAGCAGAGGCTTTTTGTGTTATCTCACCTCCCCCTGCCTAAATGGTTTTAAACGCCAGGTAATTTGTCAGTTTGTGGCTGCCATAAAATAAAGTTTATGTGACCAGGGCTCTAATGAAGGGACTGGGACTTTCATAGAATCATGGAGCTGGAAGGGGCCTCTAAGGTCATCCAGTCCAACCCCCTGCTGAAGGCAGGAATACAGATCTGACAGGAACCTGGATGGTCCCATTTTCTCTTGAATGCCTCCCCCATTGGGGCGCTCACTAATTCCTGAAGTCATTGGTTCCATTGTCATACTGATCTAACAGTTAAGAAGTTTTTCCTGCTATTCAGCCTAAATCTGGCTTCCTGTCGCTTGAGCCCATTATGACGTGTCCTGCACTCTGGGAGGGCCGAGAACAGATCCTGCCTCTCCTCTGTAGGACTACTTTTCAAGTATTTGAAAAGTGCTATCCTATCTCTCCTCGAGTCTTCTTTTCTCATAACTCGGGGCACTAATATTTAAAGGGTTTAAAAAGTTGATGCAAGAAACGCACTCACTGAGATTGTGAAAGATGTTCTCTACTTGGGTTCAGGCATCAACACAAATGGAGGTTGTAGTCAAGAAAAGATCCTTAAGGGTAAGGATGTTGTCCATGGAGGCCAAAGCCAAGGCGTTTTGTGCCACCCTAATCCTGATGACTATGGATGGATGTGAAAGCTGACCCCCCCACCCCCAAATTGATTCATTTGAAATGTGGTCCTTGAGAAGATATTTGTAGATCGCATGGGCAAGAATTGAGTGCCTTGTTGTGCAGTGGTTCAACTGCAGGACTGCAGCCAAAACTCTGCTCACAACCTGGGGTTCAATCCCAGGTAGCCAGTTTGAGGTTCACTCAGCCTTCCATCCTTCTGAGATCAGTGAATTGAATAACCAGCTTTCTGGGGGAAGGGAGCAATGTGTAGCCTGCCTAATTAAATTGCAGACCACCCAGAGAGGGCTTTAAGCATAATGGGGAGTATATAAGCAGCATGTTGTGCTGCGCTTTTTTGGTGTGTGTGTCTGAGGGGGGGTTTGCTAGATCCTATCAAGCTCTCCCTAGAAGCAAAAGAAATAACTACACTGAAGCTATCATACTTTGAGCACATCACCAAAAGACAAAACTGACTGGAAGAGGCAGCAACGCTGGAGAAAGTTGAAGGCAGTGGGGAAAGAGGAGGACTCAGTTGAGATGGTCTGACTCCCTGAAAGAAGCCAAGACCTTCAGTTTTCAAGACTTAAATAGTCTGTAGGGTTGCCATCAGTTGGAAATAACTTGACAGCACGTGGCAGAAACAATCAAGAGGTTCAAAAACATGACGTGTGGATAATGGTGTTTAAAAATTCGGCAAGAAGGGGCTGGCGTGGAAAGCTACAGCTGCCATCGGGGACAATCTGCATCAACTCTCCCGTGACTCAGAGAGACGGGCGAGAGAAGCGCCCATTTTCACAAGCCTGTCATGGCGAGGTTGCTCCCTTTCATCCCTATTTGCTTTGAACAATGTGTTCTTCTGGAAACCCTTTGATTTTTCCACGTTGTGAGGAAGCAGGTCATTGCTGGGGGTAATTAGCCATTATGTACCACATAATTGCACCGCTCACAAAGAGATGTTTGTCCTTTTTGGAACGAGAGAAAAAGGGGATGGCGACGGGAATAGGGGGAGAGAAATAACCCTACATTTCAATAGATGAATATTGCGAGACCCTTCGGAACAAAGAAAGCCTTTTGGAAAGCTAATTATAAGCACCGTTTAATTTCACAAACGTCACTTGATCACAACAGCTATCAAGGAGCTGAGCAAATAAAAACATTGGCTAGCAAATGCCACCACCACCTTTACAAAAGTTGGGAGTCACGCTTTTCCTCAGGAGCAGCCACGAGACGCAGGTTATCTCTCTTCTGGAGGCTTATCTTCTCGCTGGAGTTGAGCATGTGCCAAATGTTAAAAAAACATTATGCTACCTAATATTTATGCACACTAAAATATATGAATCCCTTTGTGAAGAACTGGCATGCATGCAAGATAGTTCATAACATGGAGGACTGTTATGCGAGGCTGAAAAAAGTCGTGCCTTCGAAGTATATTTTCCCTCCCAGAATATCTCTCTGAGCACCAGGACGTCATAACGTCTTCCACCTCTCCTCAGGAAAAGAGGTAGGGGATTTGACAGGAGAGAGACGTTCTGTTCCTCAGCACCTTTGTATGGTGGTGGAGTCTTCATTGGCTTCTTAGGCCAGTAGTAACTCAATCCTTGGTGTTTCAGGACCAAAACCTGTGATCTGGGCATGGACCTCTCTGATGTCATAGAGGCGGGTCCTTCTGATGTCATGGGCTATAGATACTAGTTCGCCCTGTATGGCCTGGAGCTACTACGCTTTCTCAGCTTGATGTACCTTGCGGGGCTGTTGTGAACATGAGGTATGGGAGGGAAACCCTTACAAGTTGACTTGGGTTCACTGGGGGGGAAACCTATGCTCTTAATTTGTATACTCCAGCCCTTGGTTGGTTCGTTGGTGGTTCTCAGTTATGCCTGGAGAAACAAGACAGCTATTGACTTTTTGAGAAATGAAAGGAGATGTGGCATGTGGCATGAGAAGCGCTGGCTGTACACATTGGCCGATGGTATGCAACTGCTTTGGCCATGAGCACTTGAGCATTGCCGCTGAGTGACGCTTCCCCTCCCCTTCCTCTCTAATGTGGGCTTGATTAATTTGAATTGCACAAGGCAGCTCCTTTTAATTAAAAACCCACTGATCACATCTGAGCGCTGAGAGCTGGCGTCAGGATTGATGGAAAGGCTCTGGTTGCAAAGATAACACGCCGCGCTCTTCCGTTGTTCAAATGACTGCCTGGGAGGAGGAGCTGGGAGAGAAAAGACACACGTTCGATAGCCTCCGGGAGCTGTATTCAAATCCCCATTTGGCTGGGGAGCTCTCTGGGTGAGCGTGGGCCAGCTAAACCCCCTCAGCTTGACCTACGTTACGGGGTGGTTGTGGCGAGGAGAAAGTAGAGAGAAGAAAAGCCACTCATGCTGGAGGACAGGTGGCTATAATAAGAAATAAATTGCATTGTGGTGTGATTGTTTTTGACTAGAGGAACACAGAAAGTGACCTTAGGTTGAGTCAAATCCATGGAAAGCTGTCTTATGCTGACTCAAATCCTTTGTCCACTTGGTCTAATGCTATCAACTTTAACTGGGCAGCAATAACCACATGGAGTTTCCAGCAGGATCTTTTTCTAGTCCTACCTGGGTGTGAAGGGTTCTTTCCTAGCCCTATCTCAACTTTCTGCATGGAAAGCAAGGGCTGTATCCTTGAACCACCCTGTACAGCAAATTCCTGTTGCTTTCCAGTACAGTATTATTGAGCCAACGGCTGCCTCTCGGTCCTGCCCGTTGAGCCACTGAGGCCAAGTGGAATGCAGGGATCTAGCAAGACATTTGGCATTAATCTATCAAAACTTGTTGGGAGTGTGTAAGGCTTGGGTAACCTGCCACCGCTAATTGCAGCTAATTGACAAGGTGCCGGGTCACCCCCTTGATCATACTCCCAGTAGGCTCCCTTGACCCAAGGAAGAAGCCTCCATTCCATCCAGGTTCTTTAAAACAAATCTCAAGTTGAAAACCTCAGCAATAAGGTGATTCTGAGGCTGCCTGCTGACAAAGTGGGCCATTAAAGGCACATTCTGTCCTCCCATCGGCGGAGAATGCTTGCTGAGCTGAGTTTATTTCTGTCTCTTTCCCTCAAGGGTATTCCTGCCACACGGAAACATTTCCTAGCTTATTGTCTTGGTGCTCCAGCTCTAACACGTTGCTCGGCGGGGAGATGGGGAGAGCAACCTAGAAGGTGTTTTGTCTGCAGTGGCTTTCTGGATCCGAAGACTCAGAGCAATCTCAGCAAGAAGCATTAACCATTAGCAGCTTCAAGGATGAATTATTGCAAAGGTTTTCCAGCTTTCCCCCCGCTGGAGTGCTTGCGTTGCGTAGCTTAAAAGAAAAAGAAAAAAAAGGACAAACCAACTTAAAACCTAGCAACTTGATGGTTAAAGGAAGGAGCAGGGAAGTTGGAAGAAGACACAGCAAAGGCATTTCCCTGGAAGAAGCAAATTTTTCTAATTTGCATCAAAACATGGATGTGAACCAGGAGCCAAACCCTTATTTTTACATAAAGTTTCCTCCGTCTTGTGCATGCTTTTGGGTTTGTTGGGTTCCTTCTATTGTGGCAGCAGACTCTGTCGTTCCCAACCTTGGGCCCCCGTGTTCTTTGACTGCAACTCCCTGATCCTGATTTCCAGAGCTGTCCTGCAAAGCCGATATTTCTGTCGGAAGGAGTAAGGGCCTTTTCCCCTAGAAGGACAAGCTGAGGACTTATCCTCTGAATATTCTGACTGCTAATTGGATACCTCTTGAAAGACCTTGGGTTTTCTTGTCTTGCTGGGCAAGGCCCGCTTTAGTCGTGCCCCAGAAAGCATTTCGTTTGTAGAGGTGTGCACAAAAGATCAGACTTCTAGTGGCTTAAGGACTGGTTTGCTGTTTTAAAGCTCAGCTTGCTTGAGGCACAGGAGTCGTAGTACATCTGAGCGTAGAAACCCAGCTGGAACCTGTCAGGAAAGAAGATCTGAAAACAGAACCTCGCTGAACGAGGGCAAAGGCTCTCCTAGCCCAGCAGCCCAGTCCCCACAGAAGCCGGCCCATAAGCAGGCTACGAGGCTAGTAGGACTCCTTGTGCTTCTCAGAAAATTTTATTTGGAGACATGTCGCTTTGGGTACTAAAAGTGGCACATAAGCCTTCAGAACTAGGAGCCACTGGTAGCTATATCCACTATGAATGTGACTTGTCGCCTTTAAAAACAGTCCAAGTTGATGACCAGCTCTACAAAACACGGAAAATGCTTTGATCTTCAAAGAGATCAAAGTTGTGTTCTAGAAGACTTTTTTTTTTGACAGCTGGAAGAGATTGGCTGATTACTTCCAGGTTCTAAAAACACCTCTTCCAGCCTTTGAGGAGAAAAGGCTCTGAAGAGGTTAGAATTACGTGTAGGAGGAAAATGGTACCCCAGTGATATCTTTCCCCAGATATTTTTGCCCCGAGGCATAAATGGTCTCTGAAAATTCAAGTGTTGGCTGTTTTGGAAGAGGGTGTACCTTTTTCTTGCCCTGGCCTGGCCCTGGCTCAGTTTAGAATTTGCATCGTGTTGGCTGAAGGCGTAGAGCCCTGAAGGGCTGCATTACATCTGATGAAACCGCACTTTTCATGGGGCAAACTCTTTTCTGGCATAGTGGGTTCCGAAAATGCTAATCAGTACCTTGGACAGATCAAGCTAGACCATCCTCAGAGGACCTCATGCAGCCGGAGCTGTCCAGGGTGCTGATGGGCTGGATGGGGGTGTCTCCCTAGCTGAACCGGGGTTGATCCCCACAGTCATCAACTCCAAGCCTCCAACTGCACAGGAGGCCTCAGAAACCAATGCTATGTCACAGCACCATACCGTTGAAGTCTATGACGCAACTGAAACTAAACATTGGTTTTTAAAAAACTTCATGTCTAATGATCTGCTCTCCTCCTTCTCAGTGTCTTGCCTCGAAGAGAGGAAAAGCATGTCAAGAGAAGCGGAGCAGCCGACCTCCCGAAAGATGACAGAACACTTTCATGTTCTGCTTTCCTTTGGCTGTGTTTTCAGATCTCCATATTGCAGTCACACATTTTTTGGGAAAGTGAATAATAGCTTCTTCCAGCTCTCTTTTGTTGTGGTTAGCATGATCTATGCGCAGGGAACACAGAAAGCTGGCTGATAGGGCATCTTCTTCAATGCTTCTGCCACTTGCATACATGTTAACCATAGGAGGAACACATAGGGTCCCTAGTAGACTTTTACCCAGGTACAAAAAAAATCATAGTTCTTGTATAGGAAAGCTGGAGATGAAGTTTTAGTCGAAATCTTGAGGGATAAAGAGTCAATCGTGATGAAAAGATTGTTCCCTATCTTTGAATTGTCATGGCGTTTCTATATTTCCTCCCACCTCTAATTTTTCACCACTTATCATGACGAGGAGTCCTGGCAAATTTGAAAACCTGCACTTTTTGTGCAGTTTACAGTTGTCCCTAATAATGGTTTTGCATCCCCGTAGGTTTCATAATTTGGAGTTGGTTTTAATTCACAACAGAGGACACCTTGGGTCACGTAGCTGAATGCCACTTCAGAGCATCCTTTTTCTTAGAGGATCTGCTCTCTTTCTCTTGCTTTCTCACTCGTGGTGACTCATGGCATCGAGATGTAAATGGCCCACCTCCCAGGAAAAGCTGTGGTGACAGAGCTGAAGACTGGAGACCAGGAAAGCTTCCGTCTCCTGAAGATTGCCAGAAACAGCATATCATCCATGTAGGTGTTCATGTAATAACAACGTGGCTTAATCAAGAACATGGTATTATGTTTATGTTCCTTATTCAAGAGGTTGATCATTGTATCAGTGTTATTTGTCCTGAGGGAGGCGTAGTTGTGGGGTTCTTAGAGGTTCCCCTCCTCCCCTGATGTTGACCTGGAAAGAAAACACACGCACGCACACCATTGATACAGCACGTCAGGTTGAATCACTCTCGTCTGCTTATATAATGTTATGGGACAGACATGAAGCAAGGAGACATGATGAGCCCCGGAGCTGTCATCTGTGGGATGTTGACCCTGTATGGCTTTACTCAGGCCACAAGGAATGGACAATCACATCAGTCTGAGAAGAGATGGAGTGATCGCAATGAATGGCAACCAAAACTCATCCCACATAATTGGCACGGTGGCGATACAGCCAGAAAGCTCCAGTGAAAGATGGTCTTGTAGAGGTGCTCATTGTGACGTGTGAGGAACTTTGACTATCACCTCATAAAGGATCATAGAATCATGGCATTGGAAGGGGCCCCAAAGCAGATCTGACAGGCGGCTGTCCAATTTTCTCCGGAATGCCTCCAGTGTCGGAGCGCTCGCCACCTCTCGAGGTCATCGGTTCCGTTCTTGTACTGCTGTAACAGTTCCTGATAGTTCCATCTAAATCTGGCTTCCTGTAGTTTAAGACCATGATTAAGTGTCTTGGACCAGATCCTGCACCCTCTCTGTATGACTACCTTTCATGTGAATTTCGTTGTATGTGTATATACTTACAATGACAATAAATTATTAAATTATTATTATTATATCTCCCCTCCAGCCTTCTTTCCTCAAGGCTAAACATGACTAAAATAGCATTAGCCTGGTTCTCATTCACTGCTGGCACATATCCAGCTTTTGACCTACAGCAATTCCAAAAGCTTGTTCAATCTCTCTCCCCCCCTTACTCACACCATAAATGTAAGGCAGGATAGGCAGAAATGAAACACAACCCAAAAGTGGATGGTGGCTGTCATTATAAATATGGCAACTCTTGGCACATTTTGGGTCTTTTATTTTTTGGTTTAACAACTGACATTATTTTCGTACTGGCCACTAGATCTTTTAGAACCAGGGGTTGGCAGCTGCAACCCTCCACTTTTTGCTGGACCATAACTCACCAACAGCCCTCATCACTGTCTATACTGATTGAGGCTAATGGAAGTTGTGAGCAACCACCATCTGGAGGCCATCGTTGCTCACCTCTATCTAGGACATGGGAATGTAGCTCCTACCTCCATTCATCTTTTCCTGGAAGGCCTGATCTCTATACCTTTGTGGATGGGTACAGAAGAGACAGGACTTTTTCAGTTGTCGCAACCAGAATGTGGAAGGACCTTCAGAGTGAAAAAATATCTGGCTCCCTTGTGCTTTGGAGAGAGCCTCAGGAAGCATTTTATGTCAGAGCTACTTGATTTGTGATATATTCTACTGTCCCTCTTTGATGGTTTTGCAGAGTCTGACAGCGTAGTCCTTTCCATTTTTGCTTGAAAATCAGCCCTGCTACATTCAACAAGTCCTGCTTCCAGATAAGATTCAATCCTACATACCACAGTCTGGTAAGACATTCAGGAGAAGGAGCAATATGTACACAAAAAACTGTGAGCAAACTTTCAAGATATCCGTCCAAGATCAGAGGTAGGAATTGTTCCAACCATGCTTGGAGGTCCTTGGTATTCCATGATGGCGTCCCATCCAGGGATTCGCCAGTGTTTCTAATTCAGGTTTGATCAGATCTGTTCAGCGTGATGTCATAGTCTTGCTTTGTCATCAGCCAAGCTTGGGGGAGTGGGAAAATCTTAAAATGGAGATGAGAAGGAGGCTTCTGTAGATTAGGCACTATTTAATGTTATAGAAGTTCTTCTTGTTACACCCAGAACTTTGGTAGCTCTCCCATTGACATGAATATCCAATCCAGTTGTTATTCAGAAACAAATTATTTGATAAACAGAGAAGGAAAATAAAAAAGGAGCCTAACTTTTTAAAATATATTAACAAGCTAGACTATTTTATCTTTGCAAGCCACCTGGAGCATACGCTGGAATATTAAAGTGGACTATAAATTACAGACTTAAATAAATGTCATTCTTTTGCAAAATATTGCACCCGAGAGGTATTACCTTCAGCAGAAGTGCGGCTAGAAAATAATTGGTATCACACAATATAAAAGATTGTGGGGTGGGAGGCCTTCCTTCCATTACAATGGGCTTCAAAAGAATCCGGGCTTCATTCATATAATAATGGAATCGGGTCAAAACAGGAGAAATTGTATATCAAGAACTACTGGCTCTAGAATAAATCAGTTATGTTTGCTGGATTTTCTTTCTTTGGCATTTGATCGACAGATAGAGTTGAATACATACCCCTTTTCTTGCACCTTTTAGAAAGGTAGATTAAATATAATTTTATTTTATTTTATTTATTTTTTGGACTTATATAACGCCCCATAGTGCTACAAGCACTCTCTGGGTGGTTTACAATTTCATTATACAGGCTACACATTGCCCCCCCAGCAAGCTGGGTACTCATTTTACCGACCTCGGAAGGATGGAAGGCTGAGTCAACCTTGAGCCGGCTACCTGGGATTTGAACCCCAGGTCGTGAGCACAGTTTTAGCTGCAGTACAGCGTTTTAACCACTGCGCCACGAGGCAGTGGTTAAATAAAAGTGTGTTCATAAATAAATACATCTCTCAAAGATAAAAGCTGAAAGGAGGATTGTGGTCCAGGAAGACATTACGCAGAACCTGAAGTTGTTAACACCACACACACAGAAAGAGAGAGAGAACAGTCATTAATCTAATTCTCCATCTCCACCCACATCTTTTAGTAGAACATTCTGATGAGCTATGTTTAATATCCTGTTTCATTCCTAGCAACTCCAGTTATGTGCAGTGGAATGGTAGAGGATCACTGATCAAGAGGACCAGGATTCTGAAAAATAATTTGCCATTCAAGGCACTTTTCTAAATTGGGCTTAATCTCCTTAGCTGTCTATGTTTTAAGTATGTGTGGTTGGAAATGCTCTTAGTTGAGTTAAGATGATTGTGGTAGAAATGTCTTGTGTTGTGCATCATCCCTTGCGTTCTGATTTTCTATGGCAATATATATCATTGATACAAACTAGGACTATAGCGTTTTAGACAAACTTCCCTTGGTTTAGATCCTTTCATGTTTTCCCCCTGCCCTAAATATTAACATGAACCAGCAATCATCTGTCAAGCTTTTGCTTTCATCCCATCAAAATTTGGTCTTTGATCTGCTTTCACCAGCTTCCTAGTAGCCTCTCATAAAAAAAAGCTTTTCTTCTGTCCATTGCTGATGAATTTCAACATCTGCCTAAAAATATGGTATCTACTGGGAATATATTTAGCTCCCAGATTTAACAGTTTAAGGACCTGGCTTGGAAGCATGTGAATGTTGACCAAGAGGCAGCATTGTAGAATGGTCAGAGCAGCCTCATTCAATAGAATGCCCATTGGTTGTGTTGGGTTATAGTCTCTGTTATTAATATCTGTCTAGGGATGAAGGGTTTTTCTAGTCCATCACATCTAAAGGAAATGATCTGGGTTTAAATCTATGCTCAGCTTTAAGGCTCACTGCATAATCTGGAGCCAGTTGTCTCAGAGTAACCTAACGAGCAGGATTATTGGAAGAGAACACGGATGCAATAGGGCCCAACTCTGCGCAGTGCCCTTAACTGAGTGAGCAAGACAGAGAGTGCTGGAATCTGTCCGTTCTCTTCTATTGAGATACCTGCCACTGTTTTTAAAAACTATGGAAATAAAAATTAATGGTGTTCCATTAAACAGGTACAACATTTCCAATATCCTCAGTTTTTCAGCCTCCCTCTGGACACACACATATAAACCAGGCTTAATTCAGAGACCCTTTCCCTTACAGATTTAATATTCAATTTATATTTTGGGGAGATAGACTGTTTCCCATCTGTTTGGGGGGGGGAGCTTAGATGTCTTCTGGAAGAACTGCAATTTGTTGGGCTCACTTCTTCGACAATGTTTACCTCCTAAAAGCATCACCAGTGTTTTATCAAAGCTGAAACAGATGTTACACATTCATGGGATTAAAACCATCTAGCACGTCTAGATCACCTTGAGCGAGACTCCAGCGGTGCCTGCAGGTGACGGCTTGCCCTCTTGATGTACCTTCAGTCCAAAGATGGCATCTACGGTGGATCATTCTCTTGAGAAACTTAATCTCTACTACAGGTTGAGGAGGAGGAGAGCTTCCTGGACCTGACTTGAAAGCCAAAATAAAACCACAAACAATTTCCAATATAATGACACAGGCCCACATCACACAAGCCCTCTCCTCGAAGAAGCTGCATCCATCAAAGTGACGGGAACACTGAAGCTTGCAGATCAGGAAGAACAATCGTGCGCGGTCTCCCTGCTGGCAGTCTTCAAATAAACGCAGGCATATTAATTTTGCTTTCCGGAGCTCCTGAGCGATTTCATCATCCCTGCCTGTTCTATCGCCTGGAATACAATATTCACTCAAACAAGCCAGTGCCTTAGGGCCCGTTCAGATTCTTGCTTTCAGTGATGGTTCAAACGCTATGGTAGACCTTAAGGTCACAACCTGGATGGAACCAGGCTGGGATTCAGCCTTTTATACCATCATCTCACCCACAGTTTGGAAAAGTTACTTTTTTTGAATGGCAATTCCAAAGATCTCCACACCATCCTGATCTCTGCCTTTCCAGCCTTCCGGCTGGTGGGGAGATCACCCCCCCCAGCCAGAATCCTATTAGGTGCTTATGCCAGAATAAGTGCAAAGATGTAAATTGCTGTCATGAATGGCCATTAGTGATCCAGTTGCCCCTCATATCCTACATCATGCACCAACGTGCAGGTGAGAAGGAATACGAACAGCAGCTAGTTCACCGATGGTGATTCACGACTGCAGTTTGTTCCATTGTGCTTGCCCTGGAGTTCTGCTATAGTGTGGCTACTTACACATTACACAAAAAGGGAACAAAAATAAATGTGTATCGCTAAAACAAGTGAAGAAAAAGAGGACACTGATTAAGAACTGCTGGATAGCTCAGTGGTTTAGTTATCAGAGGCTGGGAGTTCAATCCCCCCCTGGGCCTCCTTGAGAGGGGCTGGACTTGATGATCCACAAGGTCCCTTCCAGCTTTGCAGTTCTAAGATGATGATGATGATGATATAAAATGCCATACATTAGATATTGAAATGTTTTTTTAATCGTTTAAACAGACTTTTGCTCAAATGGAGAAGACTGAGGCCAGGTGACAAAAATGTGCTTTTTTTTTTGCCCATTTACTAATTATGGATGGGCAGCTTCAAGGTCCCCGATCTTCCTCTTTCTGGTGCTTTATCTCTAAATGAGTTTTGCACACGCCATCCATCACAGGGAGGCCTCCTTTGAAAGAGGACGGGTGGAAACCAGGCCCATAAATGTCCACAAAGGAAGCAATGATTCAAGCCGTTCTTTCTCAGAGATCAACAGGGAACCCGTTCCCTGAAGGTCGACTTATAGGGTCAGAGTGGAAATGCTGAACGAGGCAATCACCTTGCCATTTCTCCCTTGTGTTTTGACAATTTTGTGATTTGTCAAGTGAGTGTTTCGCAAGCCAGCTGGTTTGTGGCTTGAATATGAATAGACTTCTAATTAGGTGATTCTCGAGTAAACATGTCACATTATTGATACCTATGCTTTACGAAACTCACCTGCTTCACGTTCCCCCTCTTGTTGTGCCCCAGCCAACCCAAAGCTTTTGAGGACTTCCTTTTTAATATTTTAAAAAAATCAGCAGCAGCAGAAAGGCAAACATTAAAATGCTCCCAGTCAAAAAGAGTGTTAATCTGCATGCACACCACGCAAACTATTTGGGGAGATTAATCCGAGCTTCATTTCACTGCTGTGTTCCTATCCTTGACTTGGCAGAAGGGTCTTAAGCCAGGATATTTATTACCAAGTTATACCCTGTTCTTGGGAGCTTCAGTTCTTTGACTTAAGCCTCGAGCGATTCTCTGCCTGCTCAAGAGTATAAAAGAAAATGGACATTTTCTGCACAACACAGAAACTATGGATTTCCCGCCCTAACCCTCAAAACCAAGCATTTATGGCCTAGCAGAGAGTTCCCTAAAGCTAGTGTACCAATCTCCCCAAAATGCATACAGGGTCAAAGGTATGCTGCTCGATATTAATATGTCCTTGCCTGCTTTCCGAGAAAGCTATTTTTGTTTGTTTTCCCCTTTAAGGAGCACAGTCCTATTTTTGCAGATCTCTTGGGTCCACATTACAGAATCCCGCAGAATAAAATAGAAAGCAAAACTGCTCTCCCAAAAAGCGTTGCCATCGTTCTATTTGCTAAAAACGTAGAGGACTGCAGTTGATGACGAAGTACCTTTGAACTTATTTCATGAGATAGTGAACTCCTTGTGGGAAAACGGAATCCATCGTTTGGACAGAAACCCTGCCTTCTCATTAACGGGCAGAAAGGATTCTGAGGTTTGGTCTACTCTCCATCACTTGGATTCGAAAACAGTTGAAAGGAATGGGAACCATTGATGTGTGATCCATAATATAGGCTTAATAAATATACTGATGATTTACGGATGTGGAAGAGAGGTCGGTGGGGGGAAAATCCATAATATAATTCAGCATTGTTGCAAGGCATGGCTCCTAGCTCATGATTGTCCATCAGGTATCTGTGTAGTCAGCCAGAAGCCCGAAGACGAAACTACCACCCTAGTGATTTTAGATAAGCAGTCTCTTCGTCCAGAAGTTGCTGGAAGCAAACCAGCTGATGGCCCCAATTTCGGGGGGGTTCTGAATCTATTCTGGCTTTTAGTCTGAATTTTATACAAGTTATACAAGGTGTCAATAGCTCCTGTAAAATGTAGAGAGAACCTTAAGGGCTTGGTTAGGCAACTGAAGAACTCACCCGAATTGGCAGCTTGCCTGCTTTCTCTCAAGAAATATAAACCCTTTCATAGCCAAGACAGGCTGTGGTATGACAGCTACTGGCAGTTCATATTTCCTTAATTTTATGTCCACTCTCGCTTCTATGAGACTCCCCTTCCTTTACCATACGTTGTATATTTTTGTGCATACTGTATACACAACATAGTTTTTCTTGGCTGCAGGACCACAGTATCTGTGGGGCATCAGTTCCAAGCACCCTGTGGATACTGAAAACCGTGGATAGTAGTGAACCATATATATAGAGGCACAGAGAGAGAGAGAGTGCGAGCCTGGCTTCTTGCTCCCTCTAATGGCCTGTTCTGGCAGTTACACCTGGTTTCTTAAATTGAATATTTTCAAACAGCAGATAAGTGAATCTGTAGATACTGATCCCGTGGATGGAGGGTGGGGTGTTCCTACTGTATTTCAATCTTTTTTATTAAAAAGAAAAGCACAAAACCTTCCTTTGTGGTCTATTGTATGACCTTAATGGTGTAGTTTATTCCACCAAAGAATTTAGAGGCTGGGGGAAAACAAGGAATGTCTTATTTATCCAGTTTGTTCTGTATCAAGGGGTTCAAACACACCTAGTGATCTGCTAACTTTAGTAGAAACATGGAGAAATTTGGAAATAGCTAGAGGAAAGGCTGCTAAATTGTGCCTTTGTCATAGCAACTGAGCAGCAGTTTTGAATCAGGCTAATCAGTAATAAAATAAAAAGCTCCATAAAGTTTACCAGGATTACTGGATGGAGGAACAGATTTTGATAATACAAGAAAAAGATCTTCCCCCGTGATTTCATGCCATTTGGAATGATTTATTACCACTGTCTATTCAGTTCTGCTGAAGATGAAAATTGCACCCGCCCTTTTTTTTTTTTTTTTGATAGAGACAGGAGAAATTCTAAACCAGACTCTTAAGAAATAAAATAAAAAAAGTTAAAAATAAAAATCATTTTATTTTATTTTCAAATGGTATTTAAGGTGACATTTCTCACCTTGAGACCTTACACAGCTGGGAGAAGCTTCCTTGGCTGGCGTGAACTGTGTTGACTCAGGTGGAGGTGGATTTCTTGGGTGCAATAATTCCACTCCGGACGTTAGCCTGAACTTTTTTTTCCTGGACCTTTTTATGGTTCTGAATCTGTGTGGGAGTCAAGGCTCACCACGCTGGATAGCTCTAGTGCAGTTTATGTGAAAACTCAGCACTCAGAATCAATAAATCCTGTAAAAACATTTCTGGAAGAACGTGTTGATCATCTTGGTTGATCATCTCTGGGTTGGCCTAGGTTGGGGGTTGCTGTTTATCATCTTGCCATCCAAAAGCCAGCAACTCTTCCTTAGGGTTTGAAAACTGCACCACAGTTGTTTGGAAGAAGAGTGAAGAAACACATCGAGGGGCGATCCTGGAGGGTTTAAAGTCTGGTTCTCTGTAGCAGGTGAGATATTTTTAACTTACACTTTTGACCTTCTGTATTCTCAGCTTTGGGATTTAAAGATGATGCTGTTCAAGGTAATAAAAGTTTTTGCTCTCCGACTGTGTTTCTTTCTGTTTTGTTTCATTGCGGGAGGTGAAGCTAAAGAAAGGAATAGCAAGGAAAGGATCCTTCTGAAAAACCAGCCATTTCGTCAAATGGAATTCTTAGGTCATTAAAGGCCTCAAGAAAACTAAGTTTTGGATCTGGGGCATAGCGTCTCCTGTGGGCTTTCCCCCCTCTTTTAACTGCATTTAATCTCAGTTTGTAACTGTGGGATCAGCTTTTTGTCCTTTTCAGGAGATTGGGTGATTATGGTGAGCAGGGTGTTTTTTTTTGTTATGGGTGTGTATTGTTGTGATAAAGGGGGGAGATGGTCTGTCATTGTGATTGGAGAGTGTCATTAGCTAGTCTTTTGAAAAACCTTCGGAACACAGTCAAACACCCCCAAAAAAACCCTACAACAACCAGCTTCTGCGAGTTTTAGTCCAAGAACATCTGCGGGCCCAAGATTGGGAAGCACTGTCAGACAGATGGGGGGGGGGAATACAAATTGCTAGTCATGTAAAAATACATTAGGGCACACCAGGCCTGGGATCTCAGATGTTATATTGCATTGTGACCCTTTTGTTTAACTGCCTGTGGGTTCCACTCTTTTGTCTTATTTCATCGCAAAAACAGATCTCTGTACAGAAGGGGACGGTGACTTGACCACGTAGAACACCACAGGGGCAGAGGGAGACAGGCCAGGCCACGTCAGCTACGTCAGAGGTGAATGTGGCACATTGTCAGTTCTGATAGCAATATGGACTGCCACTACTTCTCAAACGGCTTTAATTGTCTATAAAAACTCTGTAATTGCCGCCATTGAGCTTGCTTGAGCATGTTATTTCTCCGAAAAGACTGAGCAAATTATACTAATACAATTATTGTTCTAATAAAAATGGTGCTAATCTGAGGCTTTTAAAGATACAAATGCACAGCTCATAAACCTTATGTTCTCATTAGTCACCTCGACGAGAGGATGACATCAAGGAAGTATTTCATCTTTTCTCAGCAAAAGAGCAGCGGAGACAAAGAAGAGACAGCTAATGATCGGTTCACTGGAGGGGAAACGTACGTCAGCTCAAACAACTCGCTCTTGCAGGAAACCCGAAATACAACAAAGACAAAAATACGGACCGGGGAAAGACAATAAACATTTTATTAAAAGCTCTAAGCATTAGCACTGACGCTAGACATTACACTGCCCACAACAGAGAGCAATACGGTCCTCTCCCATTCCACAAACAAACACAACTGGACTGGCAGGGGATTTTTTCATTTGATCCTGGAAATGGGAAAGTAAGGTACAACTGTCCATTTAAAAACCCTACTCAGGCAGCCGGTCACTCACTCAGGGAAAGCTTGCCTGAACAGAGAAATCTTTGCCTGCTTGCAGAAAGGCAACAAAGATGGGGTTCAGCCTGGCTTCCAGTGGGAGGAAGTTCCAAAGTCTCGGAGCAGCCACAGAGAAGGCCCTCTCCTGTGCCCCCACCAAATGCACCTGTGAAGGTGGTGGGATTGAGAGAAAGACCTGCCTTGATGATCTTAGGCTCATAAAAGAAGTGAGATAACACGGTGCTTGAGATAACTTGGGTCCAAGCTGTTTAGGGCTTTATAGATTTAGAAGCAGCACTTTGAAGTTACACTTCTTAGAAGCAGCTTTTCAATTTGGGATTTCCATTCCATTCCGCTCTCCTGGTTTTCTCACCATTCCTTGGCCAATTAATTTTACAGTGGGTTCTCCCCCACTTAGCTCCCCATAGGTATTCCCGAAAGATCGCTTTGTACTCCTGCAAAATCCAGATCCTTGCAAGCCTGGGGTGCTACCTCTGTCTTGTGAATGGGTGGTGCTGTTTTGTCTACATTTGACAGCCTGATCATCAAAAGCTCAGGAAATGATGCGATGGCCCCAGAGAATTAATTGAACAGATTTATTCTCGAATGCAAACAAGTATATAAGAAGAACATATGGTGAAGGACGAAAACATTAACAAGATTTTTGTCTGTTCTTCCAATCTCCCTTAAGCACTCATCTTTAGGGGCCTGGTTGTGTTACAGTTGCTGCTGCCTCCGTTTTTTGTGCACAATTTCAGAACAATGTAGCACCAAACAATTCTATAAATAGTTGTTGTAGTTTTTTCAGGCTGTTTGGCCATGTTCTGGAGGTTTTTCTTCCTAATGTTTCGCCAGCCTCTGTGGCCATCATCTTCAGAGGACTGGGGTTAAAACTCTGTCTGTGTTCTGGCGCAGTGTGTGGGATAGTTGAGGACCAGAACACAGATGGAATAGCTATTCTCCTCTGTGGGTCTCTATACTTCAAATGCATACCACAAGGAGGTTTATCAGAAATCCAGAATTTTGCAGATGATACAAGACTTTATGTTTAGCCTTAATGGGTGGCTGCCTTTCCTTTTTCATTCCATTAGGCGTTCAAAAGTATCTGCAAATTCTAATGAGGGGAAAAATGCTTTCAGAATAGGGTATCTGATAAAAAAAGCTTTATTATGCATTTAGAATTACAGCCTTAACAAGAGAAGTTTTACAGGGAGAAAAGTTCTATAATCAAGTAGATGCCATTTAAAGAGATCCAAAAAAGGACTCTGGCTATAAAAGCCACTTTTCACAATTTCATTTACTTGCAAACTGTTTGCATAATTATATACAAATAGCAGAAAACCCTGATAAGACTTTTTTTTGTTAAAAAATAGGATTGTTCCTCTGTTCTCTTTTGACAATTGTGAGAAGCCATTTCTAATTTTTTTTAAAAAAGGAAAGCAATTAATAGAACTGGCTGTCAATTGCTACAATAATTATAATTTAGAACAGATTGCTCTTTGATGCCTCACTTTGAAAACACACCAGTAAGTTAAAACGTCTGTGTGTCTCGCTTCTGAAAGAATAGGGCAAGGAAATTTTGAGAGGTTTTTTCCTCTCTCCTGCTGCCATTTTTCTTTTGCAGGTATGCTAAAGCAGATGAAAATGCGTTTGTGATGTTTTAAATTTGACTTGCAAGGTAACTGGGTGCCTATGAAGGTACCATACTTGAAAGGTCTGAAGGATGATGGCCCAGTGATGACCCAGTGTTGGTCAGGGGTGATTCAGTGATGGTCAGTGATGTGACTGCACAGGTTTTCCCACAAATGTCACAGTAATACTGCCCACTGGACAGGATATGGAGTAGACGTATGGCTCCAAACTTGGGTCCCCAGATGTTCTACACTATCAATAGATTTTCTGAGAGTATGTGCAGAAAGAAAGGGAAGCCATTCCCCCCCCCCCCCCCAGGACTGATAGGAAGGGTCACCATTTTGTTGCCTGCAGAAATGCAGGGGTACCTGTCTGTGTAGAAAGGAAGTGGCACCATTTTGTTTTCCATACAGAAAGGAAGGGTGCCATTTTGTTGCCGGTACGGAAAGGGATGTGCACCATTTTGTTGCTTGTGCAGAAAAGAAGGGGCAGCACTTTGTTTCCTGTGCGGAAAGGAAGCTGTAACACTTTGTTGGTAGTGAAGAAAGAAAAGGAAGCCATTTTGTTGCCAGTGCAGAAAGAAAGGGAATCCATTTTGTTCCTTGTGCAGAAAGGAAGATTTGACATTATGCTGCCTGTGCAGAAATAAAGGGGCAACATTTTGTTCCCACTACAGAAAGGAAGTGGCACCAGTTTGTTGGTTGTGCAGAAAGAAATGGGAGCCATTTTGTTCCCTGTACAGAAAGAAAGAGGTACCATTCTGTTGCTTGTGAAGAAAGGAAAAGGTTCCATTTTGTTGCTTCTGAAGAATGGAAGTAGCACCATTTTGTTGCCTGTGCAGAAATGAAGGGGCACCATTTTTTCCCCTTCAAGAAATGGAAAGGAGCCACCATTTTGTTGCCTGTACAGAAAGAAAAGAAAGCCATTTTGTTCCCTTTGCAGAAAGAAAGGAAGAGGCACCATTTTATTTTCAGTGCAGGAAGGACAGGAAGCCATTTTGTTCCTTGTACTGAAAGGAAGGGAAGACATTTTGTTGTCTGTGAGGAAAGGAAGCAGCACCATTTTGTTGGCCATGCAAAAAGGAAGGGCCACCACTTTGTGTTGCTTTTGCAAAAAAGAAGAGGTGGCTTTTTTGCTGTGCAAAAATGCAGGGGTTGCCATTTTGTTCCATTTATCAAAACGAAGAGTGGCCTTTTTTGCTAGTAGAGAAAGGAAGGACTGTCAAATGTTTGGTTGTGCAGAAAGGAAGGGTTGCCATTTTGTTCCTATCACAGAAATTAAGAACAGTCATTTTGTTACTGGTAGAAATAGGAAGGGACATCATCATCATCATCATCATCATCATCATCATCATCATCATCATCATCATCATCATCATCATCATCATCATCATCATCATCGTTGTTATTTGCCTGTGCTGAACAAAAGGGAATCGATTTTTCCCCGTGCAGATTGTTGCCTATACAGAAAAGAAGCAGCACAACTTTGTTGCTTTTGCAGAAAGGAAGGGCAATCATTTTTTTCCAAGTAGAGAAAGGAAGAGCTGCCATTTTGTTGCCTGAGCAGGAAGTAATGGCTGCCATTTTGTTCCCTTTACAGAAAGCAAGGTCCACGATTTTGTCCCCTGCACTGAAAAGAATGGATGTCATTTTGTTCCCTGTATAGAAAGTAAGGGCTGCCATTTGGTTGCCTGTGCAGAAATGAAGGGGCACTCTTTTATTTACTTTACAGAAAGGAAGTGCTGCCATTTTGTTTTTCTGTGTACAAAGAAAAGGAAGCCATTTTGTTCCTTGTACAGAAAGGAAGGGCCTCCATTTTGTTGCCTGTAGGGAAAACAACGGTCACAATTTTGTTTCTTTTATTGAAAGGAATGGGTGCCTTTTTTTTTCTTATACAGAAAGAAACTGAACCCATTTTGTTCCCTGTGTAGAAGAGAAGGACCACCATTTTCTTGCCTGTGCAGAACAGAAGGCCACCATTTTATTCTTTCTGAAGAAAGGAAGGGATGCTATTTTTTTTGACTGCGAAGAAATTAAGGATCACCAGTTTGTTGTCTGTGCAGACAGGAAGGGGGACCATTTTTTGCCTTTGGAGAAGGAAATGTGTATAATTTTGCCTTCGATGAAGAAAAGAAGAAGCCCTATTTTGTTGCCTGTTTGCAAAAGAAAGGAAGGTGTGTCATTTGGTTGCCTGTACAGAAAGGGATGGGCGCCATTTTGTTACCTGTGAAGAAAGAATTGGTGCCCTTTTGTTGCTTGTGCAGATAGGAAGGGTACCAATTTTTGCCTTTACAGAAACAAAGGGGCATAGTTTTGTTCCCTTTGTAGAAAGGAAGGGACTCCATTTTGTTGCCTGTGCAGGAAGGAATGGGCAACCTTTTGTTGTCTGTGTGGAGAAAGCTATTCTTTTGCCTATGTAGATATGTAGGGGCACAATATTTATTTCTTTTCAGAAAGTCATACACAGCAAACCCAGTTTAAAGGTAATGATGGAGGAAGAAGCAGAAGGAGGTCATCCTTCATGCATCCAGAACTAGTCAGAACAGAATTTGCTTTAAAAACAGCAAATTCATTGTGCTCCTTGCCTTCCGTATAGATCTGTGCTTTTCATATTGTAGGAAAAAAATGCATCAGATTCAGAGTCAGTAATGAAAACAAAAATTAAAAGGACTCCAGTTAAATATCTGTAAAATGCCCTTTCTTTTCCTGGGGCTATGGAATCTCTCCTGGTCTCAAAGGGAAGACATGATGCTTACTGAATATAAAAGGTTTTGTCTCTTTTGCAAGGAAAGGAAAGCTGCGCTAATGAAAGCTGCTGGATTTGACCTTCTCATGGCTCTTCAGGGACCATCCCAAGCGAGTCTTCTTAGTCTTACACAAACAGTTATTTCCATCTTAGCCTCATATTCAGTGGCAAAAACAAGAGACCAAACCAGGTTATTAAAACTAAACTCCAGGATCCCAGTATGACCCACTTTGCATTCTGGTATGATCTACCCTCCACCATACATTCTAGACGTAGCTTAGGTTTGAAGGTTTGAATTCTGAGCTTCTCTGGATTTTGTGTTCCAGTTCTTGTCCTCTAAAATCCTCAATATAATATGTTTTTAAAAATTCCTATATGGTAATGCGATGTGAGGATGAGCAGAATACAGTCGTGCCCCGCTTAACGATTACCCCGTATAACGACGAATCTGCTTCATGACGATGTTTTTGCGATCACAATTGATATTGCAAAACAATGTTTTAATGTTTTTTTCCCGCTTTGCGACGATAGGTTCCCTGCTTCAGGAACCAATTCTTTGCATTACGACGATCAAAACAGCTGATCGTCGTGTTTTCAAAATGGCTACCAGCTGCTCAAAATGGCTCCCCGCTGTGTTTTTGGATGGATTCCTCGCTTTACAGACAGCGAAAATGGCCACCCCTATGGAGGATCTTCACTGGACGGTGAGTTATTCAGCCCATTGGAACACATTGAACGGTTTTCAGTGCGTTTAAATGGGCTTTTTTATTTCCCTTTAATACGTTTTCGCTCTACAGCGATTTCGCTTGAACGAATTAACGTCGTCAAGCGAGGCACCACTGTATGATTACAAACATTGTTTCCAGATATCTCTGTTTGGCTGGGCTGATGGTATGGGTTCACCATGATTCAATGGCTCCATGATCCAATGTGTGAGCAGTTTCCAGATGTGTATAAAGGAGGTGTTAATAAAACTCCTTGAAAACGCCAACCACAGCAAGGAAAAGAGATTAATCCCTTCTCCCTCAGTGGCCACTACTTTCTAGGAAAGTCATATATTGAAGAACATTTCCAGATTTTTTTTTTTTAAAAAAGACAGACATTTATGGTGCTTTTCATAAGTATCCCCCCAAGTGTAGAAACTGCAATGACAATAATACATATAATATAAGAACCAACCTAACTGTTTTTCCTTTCGTGTTGTGCCTCAGAAAGGAAGGCACCAGAAAGCTTGTAAGAAAAGAGGCAGTTCAATCAAACCCTGATGCTATAAAGAAAAACTGTTTTTTAAAAAAAGACTCTTTAAGGGGGGAAAAATTGAAAAAAAAACTCATCTATAAAAATGGCATCCCAAAAATAATGCACTGCTCAAACAGTAGTTAGTCTTACAACCCTCTGAGGGAAAAGAGTGCATATATTAAGGCATCTAAGTGATGTATCCCCTTGACAGGTTTTACCCCTTTTGAAAATAGTCTTACTGTCAAAAATTGCTCCGCCATCTTTTTGGCAATGTTATACTTTGTTAAGTTTCGGTACTGAACTGCACCTAATTTTCACATACAAGCCCTCCTTAAAGCTATCAGATTCTCATTCAGCAAGGACCATGTCTCTTTTTTGACACTTTTTGATATTCTCTGTGGCCTAAGATGTCCTTCTTGGCCATGTCAGGACAATCCCGCTTGTAATGTGGTGGCCAGAAGCCTGTTAAGAAAAATCACATGTGGAACCACAATCAAACAGAGGCTTTGCACCTCAAGCCGAAGGTCTTCTTCATGACCGGTCACACAACTGGTCAGGTGCAGAACTGATTTTGCAACCACACCATGAATGGTCATGCCACGGAGGGCCTACCAAAGGGAAGGAAACACATAACCCATACAGGATCAGAAAACTGGATTCTGCCCTCTCTGGAAGCAGTCTAATGGATGAATTCAATTGCAGCCAACTGATGAGGTGGGGGGGGGAAGCATATCGGCCACACATTCAGGAGCATGACCAGGTATGTGACCTCCACATGCTCTGCCACCTGAGCGAGTAGCCCTCGATTAGTGGCAGCAAATTTTCTGAATCTAACATGAACACCACCAATGGGTATGATCAGATGGGTGCTTTCCACGGTGATGAACCCCACCCTTCACAGAGGTTTAGCACCTTGTTGGGAAAGTGTGAAGGCAAGAGGAGAAGGGGACAACAGAAGACTAGATGGTTGGACAGGGTCACCGAAGCGACCAACTTGAATTTGACCCAACTCCAGGAGGCAGTGGAAGACAGGAGGGCCTGGCGTGCTCTGGTCCATGGGGTCATGAAGAGTCGGACACAACTTAACGACTAAACAACAACAACAACAACTTGTTTAAAGTTTGGAATTGAACCCTATGAGAATCCACCGCCCCTCTGGAATTGGGCTCAGCGGCCTCCATTGAGCAAGAAGATTTTCAGGCCGTCTCCCTGAGTGTCTAACAAGAAATGCTGTCTTTGGCTTAACATATATAAGCTAAATTCATTGCAAAGGAGGTTATTTTTGGAGATTGAAAAAACAGCCCCAGCTAGGAGCTCTGGAGGCGGAGGAGTAATGTTGTCCTTTTTTTACTTCAATTTTTAAAAGGGGGCCCTTTGATCTTATTAGCTTCTATTCACCTGGCACACTGTTTAAATGAAATGGTAACGTGTGGGTTTTATCCTCCTGGCAATATTTAGAACAGATCTTGGAAGATGTGTTTGTTTTCAACATCTCTCTGCCTCCACCCCTCGGCATTTTTCGCCTTTCAACGACAAGGCTGTAGGAGTCTTGTGTTACAGAAGGTTTCCTCAAGGAGTGACTCATCTTTAAAAGTGCTAATTGGCAGGGCTTTCAGCCTATGGAAAGATGAAAGCCAGCAAGCAAGAAAGAGAGAATTCGGTTTTGGAAGGGGGGGAATCTGTAGTGCTTGTTATATGAAATTGTCACATCTCAGCCAAATGTGGAAATACCCCCCCCCCTTTTTTAAAGGACTTCTTTTCTCTGAAAAAGAAGGGAAGAAATTTAGCCCTATGATGTTAATGTAATTGAGTGATTCATTTTCTGGATTATAATACTTCCATTTTCAGAGAAAACCCATATAGGGTGTGGGGTGAATTTAAAACAACAACAACACATATTTTAATGCAAATATGTGAAGTGGTATGTATTTTTTTTCAGGCATCTGTTCACTGACGACAGCATGTCTATATCTGTTTCTGAAATGTATGCACACATATTAAATGCATCCTTTCTTTTTCATGCAAGTGCAATGTTCAAAGCTCTGAAATGTGCATGTTTTTAAATGGAAAGTGACTCTGATCCAGACACATTTATGATGGTACGGATGAGGGAAAACCTGCAAAATATTTAATTGCACTAAACATGAGAGAGAATGGATTCCTTATAGATGTCTGTTCACAACTGGAGTGATACACATAACTAGCTGTTGGGTCGCTCACTGGTTTAGGAATTTGGCTGCAGAGGTTGCGAGTTCGATTCCCCACTGTGCCTCCTTGACAGAGGATGGACTCCATGATCCAGAGGGTCCCTTCCAGCTCTGCAATTCTGAGATGATGATGATGATCAGATCTTCCACTGGGAACATTTTGAAGTCCAGGGTCTAGAATTCTCCAGCTGTACTGCTGACTTGGGAAGGTGAAAAAGAGTCATGAAATTCATCATAGATGTAGCCTGTCGTGACTCGACACCTTAGTGAGAATCTGATTCTCCCATCCCTGAAGATTCCCTTTTTTTGCAGATGAGGTCGCTCTAATTTGCACACAATTTGTGCAAAATTAGCTGGTTGGGTAGCTCAGTGGTTTAGGTATCTAGTTGAGGAGGCAGGGGTTAGGAGTTAAATTCCTTACTGTGCCTCCCAGGAGAAGAGCCAGCCTGGGTGGCCTTGGGCAAGCTGCATGGTAGTCCCAGGGCACCCCCAGAAGAAAGCAAGGGGAAACCACTTCTGAGTCTTCTCTACCTGGAAAACCCTGAAAAAGATCCACCATAAGTTAGAAATGACTTGATGGCACACTATTGATGCTGCTGCTGCTGCTGCTGCTGCTGCTGCTGCTGCTGCTGATGATGATGATGATGATGATGATGATGATGATGATTCCTCCTGAGAAATGGACACATGCACACACACACATATCCCAAGGATTGGTTGCATTTTAATCAAGAGACAAACAACCCATCCTAGGCTTATGATCACTTTCACTAGCCCTTTGGAAGAGGCACTCCAGCTTTGTGCAAATGTTGTGTAAATCTTGAAGGGGAAGTCAAAATCCGTGCAAATGTGAGAACAGAATCTAGGGTGGTGGAAAATCTTGCATCATGCTTGCAGGTGAGAGAAAAAAAGTTGAAATTCCTTGTTATCACCTCCAAGGAGAAGATGAAACAGGAGCTACTTCCTTACACTCAGGAGGGGCTTTGCTGGAAGAAGGAGACCTCTGAGAAACAGAGTGTACTTTTGTGCAATCCCCGATACTTTTCAATGCAGCTTTTGTGGGAAACCATCCTGGTGGCTTGTTTTCTGTGCGTCACAAACCACAAAACCCACACATGAGACTCATAGGCTTTTAGGGCAAAGTGCTTTCAGCTTTTTTTGATTTTAATAAGATGGGTGTGATATTTCATAGATCCGGCAATGACGTTTTTATGAACTTTTTGGAAATGTGTACAAAAGGCCAGAAAAGGGGGGGGGGGAAGAGGAGGTGAGGTGACTTTGATCAAATGAACAGTTGCCTTTCTCTGAGGGGGCAGTAATGAAAAATGGCAGGTTGGCGGTGAGAGCCAATGTCCCCCTCCGGGCCTCTTTTTTATATTAAAACACTAATTTTGCTCACAGTTGTACTATTTGTCAGTGGAGTGCCTTGGCTTATAGAACAGTTAACATTTAATAACCGTGTCTTGTTGAATCTGGCAGTGTGAATATTCAGGGAATAATGCATTGCCTGAACTCATTCAATGTTTTTTTATTATTATTGCAGAAGCTAAACTCTGCAGAGATTTGACTTGCCTTTAAGTAATATACAGCATTATGGAAATACAGGCAAATGGATTTATCTTGTTACAGGTGGAAATGTTTTTACTTCAGGTATGCTGCATGAACAGCTCCTTCCTCCTGAGAGATGCTTAAATTGTATGCTGTAAAAATGGCTATATCAATCCATACTTAATAAACAGAATAAGAGAATAATTGAGTTGGAAGGAGCTTGTAAGGCCATCAAGCCCAACCCCCTGCTTGATGCAGCAATACAAATTAAAGCAGCTCTAACTGTCCAATTTTCTCTTGAAGGCCTCCAGCGTTGGAGCGCTCACCACCTCCTGAGGGCATTGATTCCATTGTCGTACTGCTCTAACAGTTAAGGTGTTTTTACTGATAATTAGTCAAATCTGGCTTCCTGTAGCTTGAGCTCATTGTTATATGTCCTGCACTCTGGGATGATGAAGAAGAGAACCTGCGCCTCCTCTGTAGTATATTAGCCTTTCAATGTATTTGAAAAGTGCTATCCTATCTCCCCTCAGTCTTCTTTTCTCAAAGCTAAACATCTCCAGTTCTTTCAGCCTTTCCTCCTAGGGCTTGGTTTCCAGTCCCCTGAACATCCTTGTTGCCCTCCTCTGAACGTGCTCCAATTTGTTGACGTCCTTCTTAAATGGTGGTGTGCAGAACTGGACTCAGTATTCAAGATGAGCCCTAACCAGTGCTGAATAGAGGGGAATTAGCACTTTGCAGGATTTGGAGATTATACTTCTCTTAATGCATCCTAAAGTAGCATTGGCCTTTTTTGCAGCCACATCACACATTTGGCTCATATTCAGCTTTTGATCTATAACAATTCCGAGATCTTGATTAGAAATTTTGTTCCATCGAGGACGGGCGGAGGGGATGGGGTTTTGCCAAAAATCTTCTTGATCCAAAGCCTTACAACTTTTAAGAAACACTATTAAGAACAGTTATTTAAGGAGTGGTTAGCCAGTGCTTGTGAGGGACATGGTGGTGCTGTGGGCTAAACCGCAGAAGCCTGTGCTGCAGGGTCAGAAGACCAGCAGTCATAAGATCAAATCCATGCGATGGAGTGAGCTCCCGTCGCTTTGTCCCAGCTCCTCGCCAACCTAGCAGTTCGAAAGCATGCAAATGTGAGTAGATAAATAGGTACCACCTCGGTGGGAAGGTAAAATGGCATTCCCTAGTCACGCTGGCCACGTGGTAATGGAAACTGTCTTCGGACAAACGTTGGCTCTATGGCTTGGAAACGGGGATGAGCACCGCCCCCTAGAGTCGGACATGACTGACTAAAAATGTCAAGGGGAACCTTTACCTTTACCTTTACCTTAGCCAGTGCTCCCCCCCCAAGTTTTCATACCCAAGCTGTCATTTAAATTCTTTTAGATCCTAGTCCACCACTTTACCCACTCCACCATGCTGCGAATTTATTCCCATACAACTGTGAAGTTCTCAGGGATTATCCTCAACTCTCAGCCCTTTGTCCTTCTAATGAACCTGTTCAGACCAGGGGGAAGTGAAACCAATGTGGAGGATAGATCAGGGGGTCTCCTACTAACTCTCCTCAGACTGAAGAAGCTACTTGGATAAGGAGCGAAACATTTCAACCTAACAAAAAAGAAGTCCAGTTTCTATTACTCAGCTTCCAGATAGCCTCATATAAATGTGCACAGTGTTACAGCCTGGAGTGGCAAAAAGGCAGAAAGGGCACGACAGCTCAACATTTTCCAGAGTTTCTTTTCCCCCCTCGTCCCTCCGAACCCTTGTTTCCCTTGCCTGCTCTCCTACCCCACCTCTGCAGTCTAAAAATCCCACTACTACATAGCTGTCGGGGCCATCTGTCACTCGGCCCAAGACGTCACTCCTTTTAGAAGCAAAACCTACAGGCAAATGCTTGATTTCTGCTCTGCCGCGTCGAGGGAGGCTGGACGGAAGGCTGATTCGAGAACTGGAGCAGACGGGAAGGTCACTGTCGTGGCCCTGTTGAAATCGGCTGTCATGAGGAAGGCAAGTGCTTCTTAAAAAAAATTTATTTCCATACTGTGACAAATGGCTTCAGAGATTAAGGGGGAGGAGAAATCCCTCAAGCTGCTTATTTGCAGCACACTTCAACCGGAGGCAAAGAAGAGAAGATTGTACAGTATTATTTTATTGCCTTCACTATGTGTGTGTAGCTGGCTGGGTAGCTCAGTGGTTTAGGGATCTGCCTGTGGGGCCAGAGGTTGGGAGTTCGATTCCCCGTTGTGCTTCCTGATCGAAGAGCCAGCCTGGGTGGCCTTGGGCAAGCTGCACAGTCTGAGGACGCCCCCTAGAGGAAGGGAAGGGGAAATCACTTCTGAGTACTCTGTACCTGGAAAACCCTGTAAAAGGGTCACCATATGTCAGTATTGACTTGATGGTGCATGATGATGATGATTTATATGAGTTTGTCTGGGTTTAATATATTCTTGCTTTCCCTCTTCTTTTCCAGCAGCTGTAAATGATGCTTAGGGATCTTTAGTTTATCCGAACAGCCAATGGCAGCTTCAAGTCCCTCCAAGTCCCTTCCAATGGCTGAAATCCTCTAGCAAGTTGCAGCTGGAGTAGGCCCATTGACTCAGTGAAACCTACAGAGGAGTGGACTCTGGAAATCCCCACGGATTTCATGAGCCTACTTTAGTTGCATCTTAATGACTGGATTTCAGCCACTGTTTGACGGCATTCCCCTGCTTAGCTGGAGGAGCCAAAGAATGTCACCAGCAGAGGATGGAGGAGGGAGGATAGGGGGCAACTAAGCCAAGAGGCTCCCCTGGCAGGAAATAAGTGGTTGGAAAAGTTACTTTTTGGGACTATAGCCCCAGAACCTACTGGCTGCACCAACCTGCATATGCTGTTATACTGACTAAATGCTTCTGTACTATGATAATAAATTAACAACCACTCCCTCTAGTAGTCAGTTTGGGTTATATATGTGAAAGTAGTGTTTTTTTCCTGGATTTTTTTCTTTTAATATTTTTAGTATTTTCAGACTGTGGATAAGTAAAACCATGGCTACTGATTCCACAGATACAAGGGTCCTATTGCATTTTAATTGGCGAGTGCCATTTTGTTGACCAACATTTTGTCTCTTTTGTTACTGGCAATTTCTTCTCAGAAAAGACTTTCTAAAGTTCAATACTTTATGGAAATCATTAATTATCTAGTCAGCAGATTAATCAAATCCATTTTTCTTAGCAAAAACAAATCAAATTCCTTAACATTAACAAACTTCCAAGCTCTTGAAATCCATGTATGGGTGCCTAGAATCAGAGTATGTAAATGAAGTCCTAGATCATCATCATGATGACCAGGTGAATGTAAACACAGAACTGGTCTAGGAACCAGATCAAAACTCCTCCAGACACCAGAGTTGTAACGGGTGTCCTAGCTCACTTCGATCCTAATTACATTAGCAGCTGTCATAAAATGGACAGTAATTCATCCTGCATCCCATTTAACGACACAATTGGCCCTAACAATAAATGATATTTTTTTATTGGCCGTTCTCCTGCTACTCACACGATACTGAGGACGCCCGATAAAATTTTGATGGGCAAATGGCGTTTTGATCCATTGAAACGGCAATTAATAGGATTAAGATATTGCTGTGCGCGTCTAGTTTATCCAGTCATGCTATGGTGGATGCCAGCGCGGCACTTTTATGGATTATAAATGCAGCGATAATGGAGTCAAGTAAAGTCAAGCCGAACCTCATTAACATTTGAAACAACAAAAGACGCCTGCCAGTTCAGCTCAGCCTGGAGAGCTCAGAGAACGCGTCTCTCCTCTTCCTCCTCCCTTTAGATTCCTCTGAGCATAATTTGGAAAGGCAGCCTATAAGTAAACTTTTCAAGGGGTTAATTAGAAGTGCATAGAACCCCCCCTCCCAAATCTGCCCTGAGCCCCATTAAAGGATGTACAAATTGGGGCCGACCCACCCTGTGCCTCTTATGGAGATATTCCAACCCACTTCTTTAGCAAAGTAAGTAAATATGAAAGATCAGGTCTTTTCAGAATGGATTCCCATTCCCCTCTCTATAAGGAGATCTGTAAGGGCATTTGTTTATGGGGTTTCCAATGGACCCTGACCCCCCCTTTTTTAACATTTGAAGCTTTTGCTGCTCAATATTTTTTTTTACTGACACTGTTTTTATTTTGCAATGTTTTGACATTCCAGGGTGGTATGGTGGTTCTTTTTATTGTTTTCCTTTATTTCCCCCCGCCCCCACAAGCAATCAGTGTGGGAATGGATCTTCTCCAAATTGCTCTGAAATAATGAAATATGGGAGAGAGAGGGAGAAAGAGAGAAACGGACATCCAAGATACATCCAATTCTTTCATATTTTAAATTTGGACTCGGTGGGACTTAAACCAACAAAACTGGATTGCCATGATGTTTTGTGTGCTTACAGCATTTGAACATTGTGCGTGTGGATTTCCTGGGTAATTTTCCATCCAGCCATTGCCTTCTAGTAGAGCCTTTTGGCACAGTGGTTCAACTGCAATGTTGCCATCAAGACTCTGCTCAGTTAGCCGGCTCATGGTTGACTCAGTGTTCCATCCGCCCGAGGTCAGTGAATTGAGTACCCAGCTTACAGGTAATCATGTCTAGCCTGCATAATTAAATTGTAAACCACCAAGAGTGTGTTTTGACCACTATGGGGTGGTCTATAAGCAGCACACTTTGCTTTTTACTATTTCCATAGCTTCTGAAAGACCACAGCATTAAATGCTTCCAAGTATATTTCTGTTCCTAAAGAATAAATGGCCAAAGTAAAAAGCTGTTTCTTCAAGGCAGCGTCTTTTCCCATCAGACCTGGAGCTGAATGGAAGCGAAGGTCCCTAGTGTAAGATTATTATTAAATGTAAGAATCTACTTCTTTCCCCATTCTTGACTAGTGTCGCAAAATGACTTTCATGCCGGCATCCACCACAATCCAAACAGCTTGCCCCCATCCTCCAAAAAAATGAGGCAGGAAATGTTTTGATGTATTGGCAATTTTGCTGTTAATCCCTAATAGCGAACCATATTTTTAAAATTTGTTTTTATTGCTTCCCTGGTAGGGGGGAAGAGAGAGGGGGGTTTAGTATTTTTAATACAATCTTTGTAGAATGTGCCCTGTCATGCATGAAATATTTCTCATTTTAAAAGCTTTTGAAGACACCCGCCCCCCTCCAGTAGGAAATAAGAGTGTTTTCATTGCTATGCATGTTCGTGTCAAAAATTATGATTCTCTCCACTGGGTGCTTGGTGGGGTTTTTTTTCTCCTTATCACATCTCTTTGCAAATGGCCTATCTAGTTTATTATTTCCATGAAATATTCAAGCTTGCCAGTGCATGAAGGCAAATGTCAGCTTGGTTGCTAATGTTGTCAGATTCTGGAGAAGCGACAAAGGGAAGGTTGCATGAGCAATATAGTCACTGTTTGTTTTCTCACATTTGCACACAAAGAGCAAAGTTTTCTCCCTGGGTCTGGGTTTGCAGGGAATGGCCAGAATCCTCCTGGCCATTTACCTTTGCCTAAGAAAAATCACATACAACTTGGCCCTGGACTGCAGCTCATTAACAAGATGCTGGTTGTATTCCCAGCCGTGTGCCTGTTGCACAACCAAACACTCAACCGGGAATGAAACCAGCACTTCATTAAAGCAAAGTAAAGCCTGCTGCTTATAGGCCGCACCGTAGCGCTTAAAGCACTCTCTGGTTGGTTTACAATATAATTATGCAGGCTACACATTGCCCCAGTGAGCTGGGCATTTAATTTACTGACCTTGGAAGGATGGAAGGCATAGTCAACCTCAGACCAGTTACGTGAGCCCGTCAGATCGAACTCATGTCATGATCAGGGTCTTGACTGCAGTACTGCCGTTTAGCCACCGCCCCACAAGGCTCCTGAACAAGGCGCTTATCAAATTTCTACCATTTGCTGCCATTTGAAGATTCGAAGATCAACCCATTGAAATAATAGAGGGACAAACCTTGCCAAAACAGGATCAGGTTGGCTTCAGAAAGGCAAGCCTGAATCTTACTCAATTTTTAAAGTGCCAGGAGGTGTCTGGGTGGAGATGACACCATTTACTTAGGCTTCCAAAAGGTTTCTGTTATGGTAACGAAGACCTTTGCTAAAAACTGTGAGCAGACCTAATGAGCACAGGTGAAGTGCCCCTTCTCCCTCCCTCCCTCCCTCCATCATTTTTCTTTCCCTCTGTGGAGGGCAAGAAAGAACCAGAGGCAGGCTGTGACTTTCATCCTGTATTTTGAGACCAACTTCCCCTTCCAGTTACCCTCGCCCTCTTGCTACGACTCTGTGGCCCAGCCGCTGAACGAGCAGTAAACACTCTACCTGGGCTGTTGTAATAGATCTTCAAGAAGCCCCCTCAACAACACATCTCTTATCTAGAAAGAGACTATGCGGTACATATGTTTCTGGGTCAGGAAGATAAAACCATATTTATCAAAACAGCTTCCCTTTAAGGTTGCTGACACAGACGCAGTTTTCACATCTCACCTAAACCCATTTGATATTTTGTTGTGAATCTGTCACAAAGATCCAAGCTGTTGATTTGAAATGTATGTGCCAGCAGCAAGGGAAAGACACATTTATCTTTAGGAAGCAGCTACCCGTAGAAATGCTGGATTAGGTTTTGGATGGCAGCAGCTTAATTCAGATCAATCATGTATGCAAAAATGGCAGGCCTAATTAACATCTGTGATGAGCAGCATAGCAAGGGCGTTGCGCCAGGTGCATGGCGTTGTTGTTTCACTTTTTAAAGCTTATGGAATAGGTTTTAGTGCATAAGGTGTGTCCCTTAGATCAGCCATTCTCAATGGGGGCCACATGGCACCCTGGAGACTCCTGGCACATTTGAAGGGGGGCCCACAAATTGGTCACTGCTGTGACACAGATGTCAATTTTCTTGATTTTGGAGTAGAACCTGAAATAATGCATTTTTCTCTCCCTCCTTCTTCATCATAAGCTTGCCATGACAAAATACAAGATACGAGTCTCGAAGTCTTGCCACTGGTTAGATTTACCCAAGGTTAAGATCGCTGCATGAGGTACAGTCTTCGTTAACCTGATGGGTTACTCATGACAGGGTCCCATCACATCAGCCTGCACTGCCACCTTTGGATCAAAACTGAAATCTGATTCTAGCTTCAGAGAATCACTCCCACATCAGTTAGAAATTTTTAGACCAAATCTATCTCGATCTAGTCAAACGGAAGTTGCACTAAAAGAATGGATACTCTTTTGTCAAGTTCACTCATTTTATGATTGATCTGATTCCTTGAACTGGCCTTCCACCTTTCTTCCAAAAAAGATTTTGTATTCAGAGCAGCCTTCTCAGGTAGCTTGAATGGACGGGCCTGGGTTGAGGCTGACCGATCTACCACCATCCATGGAAATTCAAGATACATACCGTTATGTTCTCATATTCAGAGAGAGCTAACTCTCTAGCCACTGCACCGTGCAACCAAATCAGTGCTTTGATTTTATGGCAAGGCTGTATACTCATTGGAAGAAGGTCCCAAGCACCAATGCTTGGCACCAGCAGTTAAAAGAATCTCCCAGATCGTGTTAGGGGATGCTGAGGAATAGCAGATGTTTTCAACTTCACTTCCTAGACCTGAGGTTCCCCCACATGGTCAATATTAAAAGACTTTAATTCCAAAAACATCTGGAAGTTCAAAGATTCTACGCCTTTTCCTCCAGAGCTTTCTCTGCTATGGCAACATGGAATTTGCATGTGACCATAACAGCAAAATACAGTAAAGTGGACAGGAGAGGCTCACCATGAGCCAATCCTGTGGTCTTCCACCTGTTTTGTGATTTGCCTAAGAATGTGGATCAAGGACATTTGAAGGAGGTGAGGAGTGTCCTTTTGATGTGAGTCAAGGCAGGGTTAATGACTTCCACAAGTAGATGAAGACTTGCTAAAAATGATATTGTTCCCATGACTTTTAGGGTAATGAATCCATTAATGAATTAGTGTTATGACTAATTAACCACCTTAGTGACTTGGGAAAAAAATGTCCATACCTTGGCTCTCTTTAGCTATTAGACTTCTTTCTCTCCATATGCATCTTTCTCAAAACATTATCAAGCACCTTGATTTAGAGGAAGAGTTGAGATTGACAGGATTTACACATGCCTTAATCTTCAATGTTTTGGAAAGTTCCCTCATGAAGATTTACAAACTGAGAGGTAGCCAGGGATCGAACGTGTTGCCTACGAGCAGAGCCACCCCAAGAGATTTTGCTGCCTGAGTTTGAGCTGTATTTGGCATCTCCCCTGAATGGAAACAAATCTCCCTGTAGGCAATAGGAGGGCCAGCTCACTCTAGAAATGTCATAATGTAGACAAGATAGACCGGCCAGAATGCTATTGGTTATTTATGCCAACGTAAGTCAACGATGTAAATCATAGAGGCAAACTGCTCTTGGTGAATGAGTCAATGTTCACATTCCCTGTTGTGTGCCAAGTCATGTGACTGGCAAACCATGAGGAATGTAAGTCATGACATGTGAAGAAGAGGCAGTTTGCCACTGCCATTCACACAGTTGCACCAAACTCTGGTGTAAATGAGCAATGGGCCTCTGGCCACTGTCACATGGTAACTTCTAGCAAATTGCACCACTAAATGTTGGCATGGTCAGGAGCTACATTTTCACACGCTTTTGTGATCTGTTACCCAATCTTTACTTGCAGTGGATGCAAGTCTGCTTTAGTATGTAGTCCAAACGTTAAAGGAAGCTGTCCATGGTGCTGAATCTAGCTTAGAGATGGGCTTTAGGGCTTTGGGTATTCTTGTAAACTTTAGAGTAAATCATGGAGAGAATTCACACACACACATCTTGGTAGAAATCAGAGTCCACTGTCTTTCATCACTTTTGTGTGTGTGTGTGTGTGTGTGTGTGTGTGTGTGTGTGTGTGTACATGCGTGCACACACACATTCATGCATGCACTGGATAGCTCAGTGGTTCAGGTTTCTGGCTGCAGAGCACAGGTTGGGAGTTCAATTCCCCACTGGGCCTCCTTGACAAGAGTTGAACTTGATGAGACATGGAGTTTTTCCCACTCTGCAGCTTGATGATGATGATGATGATGATGATGATGATGATGATGATGATGATGATGATGATGATGAAACTGGCAACTTCCTGTATGAAAAGTGTGTGCTCTATTGCAAAGACGCAGATACTCCTAAATCAGGTCCACTGTACAGGAATTTCCTATGCTCACAAGATCTTTGGGAAGAGTAACTTGATCATGAAGCTTGAATTTATGGGTAGAGATATATACACACACATTATGTTTATACGTCGCTGTCTCAACAGCAAGAAAGGTTATCCTTGAATATATTTATCTGAGCAGAGAGCAATGCTCTCCGGCTCATATCTTATCATGCTTGCAATTTGCTATACAGTATATAATAAACACAAAACAACTGGCTCCAGACAAATTCTGATGAATTTGTAAAATGGATGACCCCCATTGAGAGGAAGCTTGGGCTTTATCTCCCTTTACCATCCCCGCTCTCTGGGCTTCCCGGTTAAGTCTATTTTTCTAGCTTGCTTTCGCAAGTTGAATACTGCTTTTAAGGAGGGGGAAAGAGGAATTGCTAAATATGGGCTCACCATTTATTTCTGTGGCTGTTCTAAAAATGCAGCGAAAGCTTGGTTTCTGTTTGGGGCAAAAGACCGCGCAATTAATTAGCGGAAGAGCCACTGCAGTTCTGAGAAGACAAAGAAAATGGGAAACACTTCCAAAGCTATTATTCCTCTGACAATTCCTTGTTACGAGGAAGGCTGTTCAAACAACAACATGCCCAGGCTCCCTAGAGATATTACCAGCCACATATTTAAAAGTTCGATGGTACATTTCTTTCCTGTGGCACGTGGCCTGTGGTTCATACGTATATAACAACCAGGAAATGCTCTCTACCCTCCAGTGGCTTTCCAAACTGTTGGAAAGGAGGATTTATTTATTCATTTCTAAAAATTCACCTGCTACGGAAATGACTACTGGTGTATTTTACCCCAGCCTGCCCTTAAGGGGCTGCTTATGAGCTCTCAGAGTCTCAGGGTGAGCAGGTGAATTGGATCGACAGGCTGACTGGGGTCAAAGGCAAAGATGGCCGACCGGTTTGGTACAAGGGGATCGGTCAGCAGGAATTTCCCCTGTGGTGATGGCAAACCTGCCCTGGGTCATGTTATAATTTGCACATTTAGTGTAGCTCGGCGGTTTCGCTCTCTGGCTGCAGAGCCAGAGGTTGGGGGTTTGATTCCCCGCTGGGCCTCCTGGACAGGGGCTGGACTCCATGATCCAGAGGGTCCCTGACAGCTCCAATGTTCTCCCCATAAGGAACCCCAGGTGGCTCGCCACCCTGAAAACTTGGATCACCGTTTTACAACTTCTATTCAAAACCCTATATTAAAAACAATTCAGCGTTCGTCAGTATTAACACCAGGATTCAAGATATTTTCAGAAGCACTGAAAATATCTCTGAATGTCATAAATACAGCCTTCCTGGGATCCTCATTCTCTGCTTAAAAGCCTGCCTGAAAAATAAGATCATTGCCTGATGATGGAAGGGCAAAAGGGAGGGAGCCAACTTGACTTCTCAGGGCAGTGAATTCCAAAGTCTGGGCGCCAACCCTGAGAAAGCCCTCTCCTGATGAGCCTGAGAAGCTTCTCTACCTCCTTTCCACCCCTCTTTCTCTCCCCATGGCTTCCCGCCCACTGAGCCCTCTTTCTCAATGTTTCTGACTCCTTGCCTCTTGGTTTCTCTGGATATTTTGGACTTCAGTTCCTAGGACGCCTCCACTCCAGGTCCTCTTTCTTGTTTTATACCCAGTTCTGCTACTCACCCAGTTGGGCAAGAAGAAATTAAGAGATTTTTGCTAAGCTCCTGGAAAAGCTGGTGAAAACACTGACGGGACAGCCATAAAAAGGATCTGCAGACCCAACTGGCAAAGTTCAGAATGAACATTTCCAGCCTTGAATCCTTTCGAGTCCTTCTGGCAGGAATTTATATTAATCATCTCAACAACCCCTTGTTTCAGTTGTAAGAGCATGGTTCGCCATGTCCTCGGCTGCCGAATGTTCCATTTCCCAGTTGACAGAGAGTAATTAATTTTTATTGCTGTAAACATTTCAGCTGATCTCTCTGGTCAATACCATCATCTTTGTTGATGGAGTTTAAAGCTAATGGGACTCAAGACGTCGGTGGGTAGCCCTTCCTGGGATTGGTGGAACCGAAGGCAGAGCAGCCAATGGTGGCTGGAGACAGGGATAAGAGGCAGAGCTAGTAAGAGGAAGTGGACTGACAAGCTCTGAAGCTCTGCCTCGGTACCTTCCCCTGCCTGCTGATGGTTTCTGGGAATGGTAGTTTCCAAAAGATAGTTTCTTTCCCCCTGATGTAAAGCAGTGGTTCTTAACCTTGGGTTACTCAGGTGTTTTTGAACTGCAACTCCCAGAAACCCCAGCCAGCAGAGCTGGTGGTGAAGGCTTCTGGGAGTTGCAGTCCAAAAACACTTGAGTAACCCAAGGTTAAGAACCACTGATGTAAAGCATAACCAAGACTTCCATCTAAAAAAGATCCTTGCTTGCATGGCCTCTCATTTCTGAACTTCAAGGAGGACAGTGTCCTGGAAATATTATAAGCAGATGTTGGACCATCTTCATGGGCACTAGCAGACGTCCTAGATCCTCTGTCATCCTTCAGTTTGCTGCCCTCTGCCACTAAGAAATGGATTGGTGGTTCACCTCGGAAGTGAAGTCCCTGGATGAGTGACTGCCGACGCCTTCGGTTGACTGTCTACCTCCCTTCAAAATATTATCGTAGTCATTTCCCCCTTCCTCTTAGATGACAAACTTTTATTATAATAAGCAGCTGACAAATCTGGAAGTGCTCTCTGGTGACTCTTTCTAACAGGAGCCATATGGAACTCTAATACCAAAAATCCCAGAGATCTCATTTAGTTTTACATTGTGTTGTACCACATGTCAAAGTTCCTGCTGTGCCATCTGCAAGATCCCGTGCATACTTTCTTCTCCTCTGTCTCCCATTGGAGAAGAGATGCGCTCTTCAACCCTAGCTATCAGAACTGGAGTACTTGTTAAGAGATGCTGTACCGCTTGCTTGGTCCCATTAACTCTGGTTCTGCAATCTGGACACCGGCTGTTTCTTTTGAAACATGCAGAAAAGGAGCGTATGCTTCTATATGACATGCCATTAAGTCAATGCCGACGTATGGCACCCCTTTCCAGGCTCTTCTAGGGATAGAGTATTCAGAAGTGGTTTGCCCTTCCCTTCATCTGGGGTGCCCTGGGGCTGTGCAGCTTGCCCAAGGCTACACAGGCTGGCTCTTCTCCCAGGACACACAGTGGGCAATCAAACTCCCAACCTCTGGCTCCATAGCTGGGTACCGAAACCACTGAGCTATCCAGCCAGCTTGAATGTATCTACTAGGGATTTAGAAACCTGTCCATGTTGTGTCCACACCCATCCACTTCTTCCTTTTCCAATCTATTGAGTTCACCCAAAATGTACACAATGAAATCTAATGCGTGCTTGCTTCCTTCCTAAGGTGTAACAGTTTGCATGATAACTTAGGTGTTCTTTCATCCAATGAATGGAACTTTTGCTATCATGAGTTCTGTCTCAAGAGGCCAGAAGTAAAAAAAAAAATAACTTCATATCAACTGAACTGGAAGAAGAGAAGATCGTTTCGTCTGGAAAAAGACATTGCATTGAATCAATGAAGGAAGTGAAAGTACTAACTCAACAATCTTATTTTGCTTTTTAGGATTCAAGGCCGAAGGTCCCACAATAAGTCCCCCCCCAAGGGTCCCTACGTATTATTCCAAAGCAACATTTACAACACTGGCAAGCAAAGTGTTCATCCTGCTTTGACTTGTACTTTATTGCAACTTCTTGCATTTTTTTACTTCATTGTCATTTCCAAAGTTCATAATGAGCTGTCTAGGATAAAGATGCCATCCCTTTCTTGTCTTCTCTTGACCCTTCAGGATTTGGAATCCCAGCATTCTTCTCATTATCATTTCTTGCATTGGTAGAAAAAAAAATCCACAGTTTGTACAATTGCACAAACGACTTGCTTTGTTTAAGAATTTGAAGCAGTAGATGGGTTGCTTGTTTCTTTAACAATTCAGCCAGTCCTTCAGTATTCGCTGAATGTTTGCTTTGCTTCTGAAAGGACACTAGAAAAATGGAAGGAAGGTAAATAAGAACTTTTTGTCTCATTCAGCTGGAGGTGTAAAAAATTTTGTGGGGCTCAAATCTTGTGGAGGTGTCTTGTTTATTCAAGAATGCCTAAACTGATGAGAGCAAAGAATGTGGGAATTATTCTTTTCATTTCTTTCAGTAAAGGACCCGAGGTATACTACTGGCATTGCTGTTTAGCACTGATGCACATCAACATTTGAAGTGTCCCTGTTTCACTACCCCAGATCACGTCTTGTGCAGCCCTGATTTCAAGAAGAGAAATCATGGAAGATGATGGAAGAAAAATGCACTAAAAAGTATGAGTGGAACAGCTTTGGAAGCAAGAATAAGAAAATGGTCTGGACAAAGCAGAACATCACATTATCGAGCGGCGAGGCGAGACGACATCCATTCAGGCTTGACATGGAATTTGAGAATTCGACAAACTCGGAGTCAAATGTGGGCGAAACAAGTGGCTTTCCAACTTGATTGTGACAGTGCTATAAATCAGGTTACTGCTTACTAGCCTGTTTCTTCTTGTCCCTCTCTTATGCCCTGTACCATTGTCTCTTTCACCTATAATAAGGTCACAAGAGAGAGAAAATTGCAAACATTGGAGTTTGTTGACTTACCGTCTTGGGCTGGGTTGAGCACTGTTCATATTAGAACTCGCTGAAGCTTTAAAGATCACCCCTGTTCTGTTCTGTTTTCCGACTGCTCAGTCTTATCGTTGCTTTTTTGATCTTATAAGCACTCTTGACAATACTCTCCTTTCCCCCAACGTTTGTAGGAAAGAAGCCACACTGCCTGCCTGTGGTTGTGTAAATTCCTTCTTATCCTTCCTATTGAACAAGCGGTGGTGTGTTGTATTCACCACGTGATCGATTTTTTTTTTTCTGGAAGATTAGCAAATGATGTGCATACGCTACAGAGAGCTTTTGGGGGGAGGGGAGCGACTGCTTGACATTTCTGGCTGTATGCTGTCTTCCGGATGAGGCTCTTCCTCAACAAACATCTCGGTGAAATGTCAGGTGCTCACAACACAGAAATAATGGATTGAACGAATTGCAAATTAGACAAATCGAAACCTGTGTGAAGTGCGAGGAAGAGGCTTGGTCTCAATTTTTTTAAAAATGAATGCATTTTGGTGGGGATGATTAGTGATCATAGAGTACAGATCTATCCGGGGGGAGGTGACATGTGCATGTTTATGTAGTTGAAGCTCCTGAGGTATATGGATGTCTGTTCATAGAATAATGGAGTTGGAAGGGACCTATAAAGCTATGGAGTCCAACTCCCTACTCCGTGCAAAATCCAAATTAAAGTAGATCTGACAGATAGTTGTGTAATTTTTTTTCTTGAATGCCTGCAGTGTTGGAAAGCTCACTACCTCCCAAAGCAATTGTTTCCATTGTCATACTGCTCTAACAGTTAAGAAGTTTTTTCCCCTGATAATCAGCTGAAATCTAGCTTCCTGTATCTTGAACCCATTGTTACATGCCCTGCAGTCCTAGATGACCCAGAAGAGATCCTGCCTCCTCCTCTGTAGGACTCCTTTTCAAGTGTTTGAAAAATGCTCTCCTATCTCCCCTCAGTCTTAGCAAAGCCTTGCTTTTGAGATTCAGCACAAATGCTTCCTTTCACTAAACTGAAGTTGCAAAAGAAGAGATTTGGGTTCTGAAGATATTTCTGCAGGCAGACCGAAGCCCTCCTTCCTACCACCACCTCTCGTATTTCCGACAACGAAGCATCGAGCAGAATAAAGATGAATATTAGTCAGCAAAAACTGGAGGCAGCGCAAAGAGAAACACCGTTGGGCTACAGCCCAGATACACTGAGAACGTGAGACTTCATCTAAAAGGAGAAATGAAGCAAGCTTCCACCCCACCCGCTGACAAATACACGCTCTTCCCAGTATGTATTCCTCTCCAGTCGCTCGGCAAAGTTTCTTCATGCCTTTATCTTCTCCAGATTAGATCACGGCAAAGCTTGCTCGCTGGTCTATCAGACAGTTTGATGATTAAGGATTCTACTCGTGCAAAATTTCTGCAGCTGCCAGCATCGTATTACATGCACGAAAGCACCAGGCCCGTATGCGCAAGACCGCAAGCCGCTCTTTCTCTCATTTTCTCTCTCCCTCTTCCCATCTCGGCACAGCCTTCCTCTGAAAGCACGGATTGATTTTTAAAAAAAATCTTCTTATTAACCTCAAAGTCTCACCGCAGCCTGGGCGCCAGCTCTCGGCTACAGAGTGGATTTAATTATAAGACAGGCCTATCCAAAATCTCGTCGGCCCACAAATTCCCAATTATTTCGTTGTCGAAGTCGTCGTAACTTGAACAGTGGATGACAGGGGGTTCTGGCATCTGCCCCCTCACGGCGCCGCGAGGCGTTCACTTCTGTCGAGGGGTTGATAGCTCTGTGAGCCTACTCATGAATGTAATTTTGAAGCTGTTTCTCTGTGCTTGTCTCATCCAAGAGGCTTTGCTGCTACCAGCTTGTCTAGGGTTGCCACGTTAGCTGAGGAGGAAGACGGTGGACTTGGTGATCCTTTAATGCAGGAACAGGAAAATATGTAGCCCTTCAGATCACTAGACCAAGCAAAAAGTTTTATAAGGCTCCAAAAAGTTTTAATATGATGATGTGTTTAATTGTTCTTCAGTATAATAGCTTATTTTCCTTCCTTATCCTGTTGCTCAGTGTAGTAAATGGCACTAGAGGAGGCCCACTGAATCCATGTGGGTTTGTTGAGTAAACTGTTCCATGAAATTCTATTGATTGAAATGCGCCTACTCTAACTATGACTTACTATGCTCAAAATAAGCCACAGTGAGATTAGGCCCACTTGAATCAATGTAGCGTATGGCAGAGTGGGCTCACGAAATTCCCATTGATTCAGTGGGCCTACTTTGTGCAGTTTACACTGCTAAGCAGCAATATTTGGGCCATTTTGGTTTTAGCTGGCTTTTTCTTTTGTCCCTTGTGAGCTGCTCTGGGTTCCTTCACTGGTAGAATGGCATAACAACAAAATAAATGAGAATAAATAAAAATAAAAATAAGTGGTTGGGAAAGCCCCTATCAGAATCGATCCATAGCATCTCCAGCTAGGGCTTTGAAACTTAAGGGGAGGAGCAAGGTGTCAAATCTATTATTCCCAACTTTGGGTCTCTAGAAGTTTTTGGATTCAAACTCCCAGATGCCTTCGCCACTAGCTATGCTGGCCAAGATTTCTGCGGAGTTGTCGTCCAAGAACATCTGGGTACCCAAGGGTGGGAAGCACTAAGCTAAATGGAATATCAAAAGCCCAGTCAGAACAGATCAAAACTGCTGGCTTTTGGACCGTTGGCTTTTTGATGGGATGCTCATCATCCTATCTGCAAAGCCATCTTTCATCTACCGGCTCATGAGAAATGGTCAACACTCTTCCAACAGTGTCTTTGAAAATCTAAGGCTGAGACTCTTAAGTTCTTTGAAAACCGAGGTCCATAGAGATTTGAATTCACAAATTCAGTAAGCCCACTGTAATGAATACATAATATTTTCCACATCGGAGCCAGCTTTGTCCATTAGTGGCAGACATCTGTTGAATCTGCATCACTCCTGCCTTCCTGTGCTCTGCATACATTTCATGCCTCTACTCCTGGGAAGGGGTGTGGATTTTACTGTTACTGAATCTCAAACAGCAAGGCTTTGTGCCTCCACTGTGACCGAATCCAGAATCCCAAACAGAATCGGCTTGTTCCGAGCTGACTGGCATGAGGTCTGGGTCGAAACAGGACGGGCCAATTTGATTCCAGGGTGAAGCGAAGGCTATTCAGAAGGATTCAGTGACTGGAACACCTAAAATGATACAAGGGGGAAGCTGGACTGCAAGCTGGGATTATGGGAATGACAGATCAGAGAGGAAAGGAGTGGAGTGGAGCTTTGTTTAGCATTACCCGAATGTGTAGTTGGATGCCAGAATTTCACTCCAGTCTCTTGAGTTTACGAGGAACAAATTTTCAAGGTGCTCAGGGTACAAAACCATGGAGCTAGCTGTCTGAGATAAGTCACATTTGCTCTCTTCTTTAGAATCCCATGTTTTCCAAACTTCATGGACATCAGTGGAAAATGAGAGAGAGGGGTGCAGTTATTTGCATTTTCCAATGCCAGGTGGAGATCTGAATTTCCTGATCCATTTGGATCTGGGCACAAATCAAATCAGGCAAGACCCATATCACTGCAGACTGAAAGTCGAATTGATCCTGAGGCACCCAGCTGGCCTCTGAATGGAATCGGGGATGCAGACACCACCTTACTGAACACTTGCCCTTCTCAAAATATTCCTAAGTTAGATGTCCCAAGTGATATTCCTTCCCCTTCCCTTTTAGGAGGAAGCCTGCCGAGCATATCGCTTCGCCCTACAGTAACCTGCACTCCTCTTGTCCCATCTCCAGACAATGCACCGCCATGCAGAGAAAGCACCCACCCACCCCTGTCGAATGATTGGCTCAAAACAGCAGATCCCTCGAGGCTTTCTGGGGAATATAGTTTGGGAGTCAGAGGGAGCATGCTTCACTCACCTTCCTGTGGCTGCCCACTGCATAATAATTCTCCTGTCTCTGCACCATGACCAAGGGGAGAAAGCATTAGGGATATTTGGCACAGATTTACACACACACCCTCTCTCCACAATACATCTGCATTGGGGTTTGGACTAGAATATGAAATATGATGCCTTCTGCTTCTCCCGTCAGTTGGTAGAGACAAGAAGGTAAAATGCTCTGTGTCTTCAGCCCTGTGTCTGATCGAGCGCATATTCAGCCATCAGTCTCATAGCTAAAGTATGGTTGCACAGGGTTACCGCTGTGTTCCTTACTTGAATGCACAGTCCCAGATGTTACTAGGAGGTTACTAGTAAGTCATGGGCTTTCTGCGGAGCTGTCCAGTGCTGATCCCAGTTCTGTGACTTAACCTGATGCTTTCTATTTCCTTTAAAGCTTCCTAAAGAGATTTTGCTCTATATATATGAAAATGAGAGAGCCAGCCTGTGTGACCTTGGCACACACACACACACACACGCAAAAGGGGATGGTCAACCTCTTCTGAGTTTTCCTTGGGTGGAAAAACCCTGAAAAGAGTTGCTATAAGTCAGAATTGACTTGGCAGCACATGGTTTTTGCGCCACTACATCTATTAGGGAAACATGAAGCTTTCCCACCAGGTCTCAGACCATCTAAATGGGTAATTTCTAGGAGGCAGATCTTCTCCAAGTTTTTGGGGAGAAATATTTCTTATCCTGCTCAGAGCTTGGAATTCTGCTTTTTGGACTGCGGCTCCCCAAAATTCCTCAACAGGAGGACTCCTTTCATGAGCTGAGACTAAACTCATTTGATTTTGGAAGCTAAGCAGGGTCTGGCCTGGTTAACAGTTGAATGGGAGGCCACCAGGAAATATTGGGGGAGGGGGGTGTCTTCAGGGACAGCTAGGAGAGGATCCTCCTTGAAACCCTGGGGAACCCATTAGTGGAGGTCAGAGCTAACGGGGCGAGGCTGGAGGTGCCAATAGTCTGACTCAGTATAAGACCGTTTTCTATCTTCATATGTAAGATAAGGAAAATGTTTCTATCAGACAAATAAGGGAGACATCATCTTGGAACTGGTGACCTAAACAGCCCTCTCCAAGGTGCCATTCCTGAGTAATCACTGGCATATTATGGGACTCGGCTGTTTCAATTACCAACCTAAGATGCTGCTTCACCCTTGCTAATGAGGCACCAAAACCACATCATATTCTGTAGTCATGCAGAAAAATGATCTAACTGATATGCCAAGGCAGGCTATCAAGAGACTTCTAGATGGAGTAGAAAGATTAATGTGAGCAGCAAAGCTGGAATGAGCACTTGCCAAACATGTGTAAAGGAACAAGGATTTATCTAAGCAGGTTGAAAACAAGATTTCTGCTTCACCTGATAATGCAGATAGATGAGAAGGCTGGGGACAACCACATAGTGCTACTCCTATCCTCTGAAGATGCCGGCCACAGAGACTGGCGAAACGTTAGGAAAAACAACCTTCAGAACACGGCCAAAGAGCCTGAAAAACCCACAACCATTAGCTTCAGCACCTTGCATAGCTCCACGACAGCTCAGAACGGAAACTGGAGGAAGTTCACAATCCTCAAGAAAACTGGAGTCACCCATAAACATTGAAGGGCCCTGAACGTCACCTTGGAAAAGCTACCTTCAAACTACAATTTCCAGAATTCTCCAAGAGCAGGGCCTCGTTCCATGCTGGCCTCAGAAATCTGGGAACAGCAAAAACAGGGTAAAACAACAATACCACCAACAACAATTTCCAAACTTGGTTTAAGCCACCTTACAAGAGTCAAATCTATAATGTGGGGTCAACCCACGACACTTCCTGCTTCAGGTGAAAGTCAGGATGGCCCCCATCTCCCTTTCCACTTAAACAGGAATATGGCCTGAGGTTCTATACTAAGACTTTCCTCTGGATGTCTAATTTTGGGGCATTCAATTAGTGCATAATCTCTACAATTATAGACTAAGGATCTTTTATGTATGCTTCACTTTTTCCTTCTCCTCCCTCTTTCCTTCTCTGTTTTTCTGTACTTACAATAATAATTTTAAAAGAAACACAAGCAGATCTACAGATCCTCTGTGGGCTGCACAGGCAGAATTTTTTAAAGAACAGAGATGACTTCCCAGATTTTTTTTTAACCCATTGAAATTCTCCAAGGTTCATTAATGCAAAGCTTTAGAAGAGAATTAATACTCTTGTAGTCTTCTGGGAGCAATGATATCCCTTCTTTCACAAAAATTACTTTCTAGGGAATCTGGGAAGGTCCAAGTGATGCCAAGAGAGGAGGGGAATGTAGTTGCAGCCAACAAGACTTGTATTGCTCATTGCTGGGTCAGAAGCAAAGAAGAGACATCAAGAATGTTCCCTTAATGCAGTGGTTCCCAACCTTGGATAACCTAGTTCTTCTTGGACTGCAACTCCCAGAAACCCCAGCCAGCACAGCTGATGGTGAAGGCTTCTGGGAAGTGCAGTTCAAGAACAGTTGGATGGCCGAAGTTTGGGATCTACAGGCTTAGTAAAAAACAAATCTCAGTCAGGGGGACTTCTTTCTGCTTAAACATTATTAAGAATGTTATTTAAAGCCAGCACCAGCTGTTAAAAACAGCAACAATTAAAAAAATGAGGAGGAGCATCTGGTGTTTTTTTTAAATTAGGGAGTCACCCGAGGCTGCTATTCCTTCCGTTAACCATGAGAAACCACACCGATTTTTTTTCAACACCACATGTTAATTTGAAGATTCCTGGAGTCTTTCAAGCCACGATACACCAACCACATGAAATCTGGACCTTTCACACCGGAAAGGACTTTACGTTTGCCTCGGAAATGCTATTGAACTTGATCAAGCAAAAAACAAAGACAAAAACACAGACGCACAAATACGGACCCAAACCAACTGGGAAGGATAAGACAAGAAGTCACGGTACAGACAAAAATTAAGAAAATCTTAGAGGTTTTGTGCCCAAGGCTTCCAAACATCTGAGGATATAGCTTTTCAGCATGGGAATTTTTGGGATATTTTTGAACTACATGTTCCATAGTTCTCTAATTTTGGGAGTGCCACCTGATGGGCCCACATCTTTTGGGACTAACGAGAGCCATTTGGGTAGAAATGCAACCCCAAAATATGGAAAACTTGACAGCAAGAGTGGTCGGCGTTCATATCCCCACCCAATCTTGAGGCAACGGGTCAGTTTGGGCCTTTTTAGTCAGTCTGAGATTAGCCGACCTCATGATAATTTTAAAAAATGATGAAAAAGCCTGCGTGCCTCACATTGAACTCTTTGTGGGAGAAACAAGGCGTATTGCGTGCCCTTAAAACGATGATCAGAATAAAAGTGAAAATCACGACAATGAGCTGAGTGAACAAACACTTCACCTCGCAGGCCTGACACGGCAAAGGTGAAGTTATGTAGCTGCGGAGTCGGGAAAATAAAAACGAGGGCTTTGCAGCCGGGAACCGAGATAGTAATTGCTTCGTTTGGTATCTTTCACTCCCAGGACCCCAAGGAATAGTGCCAGCATTAATTAATTCTCGCAACATCCTTGTGAGCTGCGAGAAGCGGAGGCTTTATCTACATTTTACAGGAGGCGAAAGAGGGCAGCCGGGTCACCCAGGAAATCGGGAATGAAAGCAAATTCAGTGTACCAGCCTTCAAGTTCCTCCTCATAATCCCTAAAACCCTCTCTCTCGAGAAATGTCAGCTGGGGCCATGGTGACATTAAATCACCACTTCGGCAGAACAGAAAAGGAAAGTCCAGCTTCCCTAAGCTAATCAAAAGACTTGTTCGGGCCGCGTGATAGGCTTCAGATGAAAGAAACGTTTCCAAGTGGTCATAGGACCAGAAGGTTGGAACCGAAATATACATTCGCCCCCCCACTCAACGGGAGTGCCGTTTCAAATGTGTTTATGTCCTGGTGGTTATCAGGCAGAAGCACAGTCCAAGAAGTGAGGCGCGTAGTGCTAAATTTGAAACAACATCATCCTATGGCTTCATGGGCAAAATATCCTGGATGGTGATGTTGGTGTTTGCAGTTGCTGTGGCCATCAGTTGATGATTTGCTGGCCTTTATTCATTCACTTTCATTTTTTCCCACTGATCACACTTTCGTTCCAAGGAACTCTTGCTGTTACATGCTGTCACATTGCCTTCGGACTATGGCGACCCTGTAAATTTATGGCCTCCAGATGGTCCTGCCATTAAAACCTGATCCTGTTGAATCCATACTTCAAATGCTTTTGTCTTTGTTTTCTTTTTGCTGTAGGTGGCATAATAATTCCGTAGTTCTGTGCCATATAGCAGAACCAAGAATGTAATGCAGATTTCAAGGTGTTTTTGTTTTTGTTTTGGTTTTTTTGTATTATATCCTCTCTCTTAAGCGCACTGTTCCAGGCCACTGGTATTCTGATTTATACATCCTATTGACACATATCCATCTCTCGAGGAACATGGGAAACTTCAATGTATTCCCGAAGGCTTTCATGGCTGGGATCTGATGGTTGTTGTGGGTTTTTCGGGCTCTTAGGCCATGTTCTGAAGGTTGGGAAACTTCCTTAGGAGTGGGCGAATGAAGACTTAAAATCAACAGTTAATTAAAATAAACCAATTAAAACATAACTTCTGCCATCCAATTTAGTCTTTTTTTAAAAAAAATGCATACAAAAAACAATCAACACATCTGCCAACACTCTCCTACGGGGTGATACCTAATCAATTGGCAGGACTATTGAGAATCATTCGTTCCAACGACTTGAAATATGAAAAAACGCTTACCCATTCCAAAGAAGTTTGTAACAACTGCCAAGATGGAGCAAGGAGAGAATTGAATCACTCAAAAGAGGTTTAGAATTCTCACTTAAATACTGGAGATACATCTAACAATGTATTATTTTGGTACCAATCAGCAAGCTGAACGGGAGTGATGTAGCCTTTCAAGACCACTGTTAGACGGAGGAAGAAGGGTATGTGATGAAGCCAATAGGATTTGGAGGAGAGGCAGACCAAAGCAAAGAAATCTGTGTGCTAGATATTACCCTTTGCTTCAATGTTTCAAATAGCCGTTAGGAGCCGATATCAAGAGATCAGAAAAAGTCAATGTGAATGAACAAAGAAAAAGAGGAAGGAAATACGGTAGTCAAAAGGAAATAAATACGCATCAATGGAAAATGTAGCTGCAGAAATGGTGGAACTGCGATGCATGTGTATGTGTACATGCACAGGTGTGTGTGTGTGTAAAGCTGAGCTCTAAGTGAATTTAAAATAGATAATGAAAAGAAGGTTGCATAGAAAAATAATCATCATAATACGCCAAAGTGTATTGAAAGGAAAAGATTAGTGGGATTAAAAGACGCTTGCCAAGCTTCCTTAAGAGTTCATTTTTCTGAAAGGGATAATTTGCTCACCAGGTTGGCATGGGAGCGAACTTTAATCATTCCTTACTTCTAAGAATAATGAGGCAGCAACATTCATCAGAGAACAGAGCTCAGAGGTTGACGTCTGAGGAAGGTGAAGGGGCCGGGGAGAGGGCTAGCATAGGGGAAAGAGGAGAAGAACAGGAGGAGAGCAGGCCAAGGACATTTTTTAAAAAAATTATGGATTGAAGTATTAGGGTGAAGCAGCACAGACAGCTCCCATAAAGCCCAGGCTAAAATCCCGGAGCATAGGCTCAGTTCCCCTGAAACTGGAGTTTTCAGCTTCCCCTGCTTTTAAATCCAACGATGAGCTTTTTACATTCTAATTAAAAGATCTATGAGTAGCAGTTGTCTTCATTTCCCAGCTCTGTAC